>NW_008335444.1:495056-573280 GCF_000622305.1 Nannospalax galili | reverse complement strand
TCCCCCCTACTCCTCCTCCTCCTTCTTGCAATACTGGGGATTGAAACCAAGGCCTTGCCCATGCTAGGCAAGCACTCTATCTCTGAGATACATCCCCAGACCTGTTTGCACTTTTTGAGACAAGACTTCTCTAAGTTGTCCAGATTGGACTTGAACAAACCTCACTCTGTAGCCTAGGCAAGGCTTAAATCTGTGACCCTGCTGCCTCAGTTTGAAAAACTGGGATTACAGGCCTGTGCCCATAGGCCCAGGACTAGCTTTACTTTGTACCTGGGCTGGTATGTATGCTCTCATTGGCCACAGTGCACAGTAAACTAGAACAAATAACTTCTTGAAGGCAGGATGCTGATACATCCCCAGCACCTGGATCAGTGCGACACAAGGGAGGAATTCATTTGTACACTAAATTCAGAATCCTGTGGGAGACATCTGCAGCCCTCTACCAACCTTGGCCTGCTGTGCATCCATCTTAGCTGGTAACCTTTGTGTTTGTTTTCCTTTTTTGTGTGTCTTTTCTTTCTTTTTTTTTTTTTTGGAAACAGGGTCTCCCTGTAGCTCCAGTCACTTGGAACTCTTTATGTAGACCAGGCTGGCATCATTTTTGCAGAGAGCCCCCTGCCTCTGCTTCCTGAGAGCTGGAATTAAAGGCCTGAACCACCACACCTGCAGGTAATACCCTTTTATTGGCTATAAAACAAGCAGAGTGAAAAGTTATTCTGTCACCTTTAGTATGAAAACTGCTGATTGATACAAATTCAAAGCAAAGAGAAGAAATCTCATATGGATCACAGAAGGTCTCCACTAGTCTGCTCAGGCAGCCATAACAAAATAACACAATCTGGATAGCTTAAACAATTTTTTTCCTCATAGTTTTGAAGCTAGAATTGCAAGATCTTTATATATGTGTGTGTTTATTTCTTGATATGTTAATATTGTATTTGCATTATTCCTACCCCTCCCAGTACCCATCAGCTCCTCCATGCCCCCAGTTTCCTCACAATTTTTGTCCTTTTCTTTGATTAATAAATGTTACACACACACACACACACACACACACACACACATATATATATATATCTGAGTCCATTTAGTAGTGCTGCTGTGCACCTGTGTTTAAGGCTTCCACTTGGGATTAGATAACCTCTCAAGGAACTAGTCCCTGGAGAAAACTGATTCTCCCTCCTGCAGCATCCATTGATTACCTATAGCTCTTCATCTAGAGGTGGGACCCTGTGAAATTTCCCCCATCCACCTTGGCATGCCAGCTGGTTGTGCCGTTATGCAGATCTCATTAGACTACCATGTTGTTGGGATTTCATTGGTCCAGCTTCCCTATCATGTCTATAATGCATTAGCTAGCAGCAGGTGTCTTGTCCCTCTGGCTCTTACAATCCTTCCTCCCCTTCTTCCATGATGTTCCCCAAACCTTTGGTGTAGATACTGCATTGAAGATGAAGCACTTAGGGCTAGGCACCTCACAGATGCTTATTCTCTGTATTTTGACCAGTTGTGAAAACATAATAGTCTCCATCTGTTGTGAAAAGAAGTTTTTCTGATGAGTGGTGAGAGGTATTCTTGTCTGTAAATATAAGAATAGGTATTAGAATATAGTAAGAAATTACATTGGTCTAGGAAAGTGACAGAAGTAGGTTCTTCTCAAGTCTAGACCTCTCCAACCATGTGTACTTGGCTATGTTCACAGTACCATGCTTGTATTCCCTCCTGTTGAGCAGGTCTTAAGTCCAGTTAAGCAGCTGTTGATTACTCCTGAGATAAAAGTACCACTATTGCACCAATAGAGATAATTTGTTGTGCTAGACTGGTCTTTGTTGAGGTTATTAGGCTTTACAGTTAGGTAGGATAATTGATTGGTTTTCTCCCATGAAGGTTTGGATAGTATCTTCTGATATTATGAGACCTAGTGTTCAGGGAGGAGGCTTCCAGATCAGTTCCAGCTCAAATGCTCCAAACCCTGTATCTGAAGTATGGCATGTCTTTAGCAGTAGGGTCATTCTTACTGTCAAGTTCTGAGAGGTAATCAAGAGCTGTGGCAAATTTTTAGGAGTCTCTTGGACTACCCTGACCAACTTGAAGGGAGGTTTCCCTTGCCTGGCATTGTGATTTTTATTATATAGCCTTCAGCTATAAATATGTACACACATATGTATATGTATTCTTCAGAAGGGTTTCCCTTTGGTTTTTCACACAACCACACATTAGTTTCTCTGATTACTCTCTCCCCTATATAGTCCTCCCTCCTCCTTCTCCATTTTCTTTTCTCCCTTGATAATGCCTCCTATCACCCTCCGACCACCCCATGGTTCATTTCTGTTTCCTGGATCCTTCAGTTACTTCAGGATATATACTCAAATCTGAGGATTTGGAACTAGGACTCATAGATGAGAGAAAGCATGTGTCATTTCTTTTTCTGAGTCTGTATTTCTTAGTATAACAGTTTCTGGTTCCAGTCATTTACCTTCAAATTTTATGATTTCATCTTTCTTTACCACTGAATAGAACTCCCTTGTGTAAATGTACCACATTTTCATTATCAGTTCATCTGTTGAGGGACATTCAGGTTGTTTCCATTTCTTAACTATTGTGAAAAGAACAGCAACAAAAATGGCTGAGCAAGATTTTTTGTACTAGGATATCAAGTCTTTCGTGTATATGCCAAAGTGTGGTATAGCTGATCACATGGTAGATCTATTTTTAGGTTTTTAAGAGTTCTCTACATTGATTCACATAGAGGCTGCACCAGCTTGAAATCCCACTAGCAGGGAATGAGGGTTATCCTTTCCCCATATCCTTGACAATCTTTGTTATCATTTGTTCCCTTGATCTCAGCCATGCTGACTGGGGTAAGATGAAATCTTAAGGTGGTTTTAATTTGCATTTCCCTAATTACTAAGGATGTTGAACATTTATTGAGGTATTTTTTAGCCATTTTCATTTCTTCTTTTGAGAACTCTCTGTTCAGATTCATGGGCCATTTTTTTTTAATTGGGTCATTTGTTTTCTTGATTCTTTGTTTATTTTTAAGTTCTTTGTATATTCTGGAAATTAATCCTCAATCAGATGTATACCTGGCAAAGATTTTCTCCCACTCTGTGGGCTTCCTCTTCACTTGATTGATTGTTTCCTTTGGTGTACAGATGCTTTTTAGTTTAATGAGATTCCATTTGTCAATTTTTGACCTTAATTCCTGAGCAAATGAAATCCAATTTAGAAAGTCTTTACCTGGACCTATATCTTGTAGGGTGTTACCTATGTTTTCTTCTAACTGTTTCAGTGTTTCAGATTTCACATTTAGGTCTTTGATCCTTTTGCAGTTGACTTTTGAGCAGGGTGATGAGTATGGGTCTAATTTCATTCTTCTACAGATAGAGACCCAGTTTACCCAGTACCATCTGTTAAAGATGCTGCCTTTCCTCCTCCAGTGTGTATTATTAGCTACTTTGTCAAGTATCAGGTGGCTGAAATTGCATGTACTTATGCTTGGGTCTTCTATTTTGTTCCATTGATCTGTGTGTCTCTTTTTGTGCCAATACCATGCTGATTTTACAACTATAGTTCTGTAGTATAGTTTGAAATCTGGTGTAGTAATTCCTCTAGCATTGTTTTTTTGTTTTGTTTTGTTTTTTGTTTTTTGTTTTTTGTTTTTTGTGCTCAGGAGTGCTTTGGCTATCCGGGGTCTTTTTTGCTTCAATATAAATTTTAAGATTTTTTTTCTATTTCTGTGAAGAATGTCTTGGGGATTTTGTTGGGAATTGTATTGAATCTGCAAATTGCTTTTGATCATTTTCACAATATCAGTTCTACCAATCCATGAGCAAGAGAGGTCTTTCTATCACTTTGTGTCTTCTTCAATCTCTTCAAAGATCAAAAGTTTTCATTATAGAGATCTTTCATGTCTTTGGAAGGTTTATGCCTAGATTTTTTTGAGGCAGTTGTGAGTGGGAGTGTGTCCATGATCTCTTTCTCTGATTTCTTGTTATTGGTATATAAAAAGGTTGTGGTTTTTGTAAATTGTGTATCCTGCCGCTTTGCTGGAAGTTTTGGTCATTTCTTAATGTTTTCTGTTGGAATGTTTTTGGATCTCTTACATATAACATCATACCATATGCAAATTGACTTCTTCTTTTCCATATAGTACTCCTTTAATTTCCTTCTCTTGTCCTATTGCTCTAGCAAGAATTTAAGCACTCCTTGAAAAGGAGGGGAGACAATAGACAGCCTTGTCTAGTTCCTGATACTAATGGGAATGCTTTGGGTTTTTTCTCCATTTAGAATGATGTTGGCTGTAGGTTTGTGGTATATAGCCTTAATTATGTTGAAGTAAGTTCCCTCCAGTCCAATTCTCTCTAGGACTTTTGTCATGAATCCATGCTGGATTTTGTCAAAGACCTTTTCTGAATCTATTGAGATGATCTTGTGATTTTTGTCTTTAAGTCTGTTTATATGATTTATTACATTTATTGACTAACATATAGTGTACCATCCCTGCATCTCTAGAATAAAGCCTACTTGATCATGGTGAATGATCTTTTTGATAAGTGTCTACTGCAGTTGGCAAGTGTTTCTATTGAGAATTTTTTCATATATGTTCATTAGGGATACTGGCCTGTAGTTTTCTTGTTTGTTGCATCTTTATCTGGTTTTGGCATTAGAGTAAGACAGGCTATGTAGAAGGAGTTTAGGAGTTCTCTCTCTTGCTCTTTTTGAATAATTTAAGGTTTCATTCAAAATCATTTTCTGTTGAGCGACTTGTCCTAAGCCTCAGAGAGCTGTCTTCTTTATTTCCTCATTATCCTCCACATCTACTTAGAGAAAGAAAGATTGCCAGCTCTCAGGCTCTCTTCTTAAAAGGTCATTTACAAAGTCCTCTGAGGCTTCAAAAGAGGAAGTTTAGTTAACACTGTGAAGTATCAAGGGCGAAAGTTAATCAGACTCCAGTGTTTCAGGGAGGTGATTCAGATTAGATAAAGACTTAGTGTGGAGCCCCATGATTGAATACAAGTAGTCAGAAAAGAAGGGCAGAGACCAACAAAGACAGCCACACTCTTGCACTCTGCTGTTTGCCATGTGATGCCCTGTGCCACCAGAGGACTCTGTCAACAAGACCCTCCCCTTGCTGCAGCCCCTGGACCTTGCACTTCCAGAACATAGAGCAAAACAAGTCTTTATGCTTACCAGTGTGAGGTAGTGTACATAACAGAGTCTACACCCAAAGGCCCCATCCTTACAAAGACTTCATTTAAACTAACCACTTCCACGGGGGTCCCATCTCACTAGAAGTTCAGTTTTTAACACGTGAATGAAGAAGGGGCAGTCCGTAACAAACAACAGGGCTCTCCTGGATCGGCTTGCCTCAGGCCTAGTGCAAAGCAGACTGATTTGTTTTATTCTCTCTCTCTCTCTCTCTCTCTCTCTCTCTCTCTCTCTCTCTTTGATTTTTTAAAATTTATTTTTATTTTATATGTACAAATGTTTTACCTGCACTTATGTGAGTACACCATGTATGTACAAGGCCCACAGAAGCCAAAAGAGGGTTTCAGATCTCCTGGAACTGGAGATACAGAAGGTTGTTTGCTCCCCACCACGTGGGTTCTAGAAACCAAACTCAGGACCTCTGCAAGAGCAGCAAATGAGCCATCTCTCCAGTCTCTAAATTTTGTTTTTCTTCTTAGGATATCCTTTAGATTTTTCCTCACACAAAATATCTTTTTGATGGTATTTGATTATGTTTTTCTTTTCTAATATGATTATTATCTATCTATTTAAAATGGTCAAATCATTACAATGTTTCCTTCATAAAAACAAAATGAAAGCATTGTTTAATGAGTTTTAAGGTTCTACTTATAACCAGATTCTAAACTAGCACACAATTATTTCAAGATTTCCATGTGCTTTAAAAAATATTTTATTACTTTTAATTATGTGTACTGTTGTCTGTATGGGGATATGTGTGGGGGTGCCCAAGGAGACCAGGAGCATCCGATCTCCTGGAACTGGAGTTACAGGTCTGTTGCCCACATGGGTGCTGGGAACCAAACTCAGGTCCTCTGCAAAAGGAGTGATCGCTCTTAACTGCTGAGCCGTCACTTCAGTGCCCTCAGGTGCTTTTTCTTTTCTTCCTTTTTTTTTTTTTTTTTTTTTTTTTGAGACAGGGTCTAACTATACACCATCCCTGGCTGCCCTGGAACTCCACCCCTATGTAAATAGACCAGAACTGACATTGAATTCAAATACCTGCCTGCCTCTGTCACAAAGTGCTGGGAATAACAGTCCCTAAAGATCACAAAAGACTCACACAGATGAAGGAGAAAAATAATCACAGACCATGACCCCCAATAGTGCACACTGTGACAGAATGGGTGACAGGGTGCCAGAGACAGTACATGCTGCAGAGAAGGAACTGTTTTCTATGTTGGGGAAGCTGCCGAAGCCCTGGATGAAGACAGGAAATGCTTGTTACATTCTCCTTGTACATCAATGCTATGTTCTAAGCTCATTGGTTTATTCCTTTTACCTGAAGGCAGTGTCTGCTTCCTTTCCTCAGCTACTGCTTTAATGTCTCTTTCACATGTTTGCATACCCTGCTTGACCCTAGTCACTCAACTCTTTAATCTTTAAGTTTCTAATTTTTTTCTTCTCATGTGTATGTATGTAGTATGTAGGCACACCATGTGTTGCAGCCATGGGGACAAATATGCGTCTCTTTCATATGTTTGCATACCCTACGTGACCCTAATCACTCAACTCTTTAATCTTTAAATTTTAATTTTTTTTCTTCTTTTCATGAGTATGTATGTAGTATGTAGGCACACTGTGTGCTGCAACTGTGTGTACAAATATGTATGGAAGTCCCAGGTTAATGTTGGAAATCTTCCTCACTCTCTGCCTTTATTCTTTCTTGATTGGTTTCATTTGGCTTTGCTTTTCAATTTTTTGTCTTTTTCATGAATTCTTTAGAATTCCGTAAAATGTATTTTGATCGTGTACTCACAACACAACACACACAGTAATTCCTTCAATATCTACTCTCCTTCCCTACCCACTCCATTTTCTGTCCTCCCTTTTTGTAAAACCCATGGAGTCCAGTTTGTGCTTCCAGTATACTCTTTTTGAGGCAGGGTCTGACAATCAAGCCCAGAGCTAGAAGATATGGGTAGCCTGGCTAACCAACATGCTCACAGGTGATCTCCATCTGTGTCTGACTTTTAAGGATGGATTTGTAGGTGACACACGACACCTACCCAGGGTTTATGTGGGCTCTGGGGATCTGAACTCTGGTCTTCTTGCCTGTATGGCAAGTACTTTAACCACTGAACCATTTCCTCAGTCCCCTTAGGTTTCTTTTAAAAACCACTTAATAGACTATAAACCAGTTTTATAATTATTCAGTCTGAAATGGTTTTTCTCAAAAACCAGTAGCTATTTTGACATAAAACTGATACAAAATCAATTGCATGCATCATGAGTAGACAACATCAAGCCTTGCTTTTTCTAGGTCTAGTTTCCCTGATTTTTAAATAGTAATTTTTAAAAAATAATTTATTGAGAATTTCATATATGTATATATGGTGTTTTGATCAAATCCATGTCCACTCCCTCCCCTCCAACTCCTCCTATATTTCCCTATCACTTTTTTCTGATAACTTCATGTACTTTCTTCTTTTTTTAAATTTTTTATTTATTATTTTTATTTTATGTGTATGCGTGTATTACCTGCATATAGGTAAGTGCACCCATGTCCTGAAATGCCCACGGAGGTCAGAAGAGGCTGTCAGATCCCCTGGGACTAGAGTTAGGGACAGTTGTTAGCTGCCATGTGGGTGCTGGGATTCAAACCCAGGTCTTCTGCAAGAACAACCAGTGTTCTTAACCACTGAGCCATCTCTCCAGCTCCCTCTTTCTACTTCTTTTTTATTTAAAGGGGCTTTTGGCTACTCTAACATCCCCTCCTTCTGAAATTTTTAAAGTTTTCTATTATCTACTGTCCAGAAAACAATTTTAAATTTTTTGATAAGAGCAATCATCATGTGTTTAATTCCCTGAAGCAATAGCTCTCAGTCATGATCCCTGGGCTAGCAATGTCAGCATTGCGTTGGAACATGTTAGAAATGTACATTTTCATATGACTCCCAAGACCTACTGAATCAGAAATTCTGGTTGAAGCCCAGCAATCTATGCTTTAACAAGCCTTTAGGTGATCTGGATGCTAAAGTTTGAGAACCAGTGCCCTAGTGCATCTAAAACAATCCCCTGAATATTGATTCATTCTACATTCATTCAATAAATATTTATGGAGTGCCTACTCCTGCCTAGCATTATGTTAGATACACAGTGCAAAAGTAGAAATGGTCACTGCTCCGATGAGTTGTAGGTTAGTCAAGAGACAGATACTATTAAGTACTCTCATGAATAAATATAAAGTGGCAGCTGTCATAAGTTGTACACAGAAAGGCACATGAAACCACTCAATGCTATGAAACCTTATCATGCAAGATGGATCACATCTGTGGTATGCTTTTGAAAAGGGTGCCACTTCAGCTTCTAATGAAGGATGAGTATGAATCAACATGCAAAGAAGGGCCAAAGCACTTTCCTGACTGAGGGAAGTACCCATGCGAAGGCTTGTGTTAATGGAGCTGAGACCTGTGAGGCTGGAGCTCAGAAAGTCAGAAGAAACCTAATCAAAGGTAGACTTGCACTCCACAGGAAAAATCATTAGACAGACAGGATCACCAAGAAATATGGAGATTAATATTGTGAACCTAAAACAATACTCATCTGACCTATACTGCAAATTTCTCCCAAAGGCTCCGCCTTCTTACCATGACATAGAGAAAGTGAGGGTACAGTTACAATAGCTTTGAAATTTAAATTTTATGAGAAATGTGATGATTGGCTTTATTTTTAATTTTTATTGAGAATTTCATACATTTTATGTTGATCATATTCACTTCCCCTTTCCCAACTCCTCCCAGACCCACTCCTCTTCCCTATCTACCCACTTGTGTCATCATTTTAAAAAACATCTTTCAACTCTAATTTGAGCAGGGTTGACCTACCAGGGGCCACACTCTTAAAGAAAACTGACTCTTCCTCTCCCAGTTATCAGTTGCCAATAGCTCCTTAGCTAGAGATGGGACTTTGTACCCATCTCAACCCCCTCCATTCTGGGATTTTGTCTGGAGTTTTGAGCTTACATGGGTCTTATGTATGCTGTCATAACTGTTGTGAGTTTATATGTACAGCTACCCTGTTGTGTCTAGGAAACATCGTTTGTTGTAGTTATGCACCACCTTTGGCTCTTATAATCTTTCTGCCCTGTCTTCCACAGTGACTGCTGAGTCTTAGGAGGAGGGGAATAATGTAGATGTCCTATTTAGGGCTCAGTGATCTGAAGAGTTTGAGAGATATGCTAATATAGAGATACAATGATAAGTCACTAGGAGTCGTTTTAATACTAGGTCCATTTAGCATTTAGGTTCACCTATTGACTATGTAGCCACAGGTTCTTGGCCCTGATAATGGTGCCAGGTATGGGTTCCATCCTGTGAAGTGGGTCTTAAAATGGGTTCCATCTTGTGAAGTGGGTCTTAAATCCAACACAAAAACATGACTGGTTACGCCAATGAATTTCATACCACTACTTCACCAGTGGGCATGTTCTGCCCAGCCAGTCATTATTGTAGCTTGCCAAGTTCCATGCTGGATAAGACTGATGATCACCTTTCTTCTCTGGTAGCATGCATAGCACTTTCCAATACTATGAAAGCTAGCTGTAAGAATGAAGCTTCTATGTCAGTACCAGCTTGTTTCCTCCATGTTCTATGATTCAAGTATGTGGTATTTTCAGCAACAGGATCTTACAATCAAGTTCTGGAGGGTTACAGAGAGGGATGACAATAGCCTGCCATTTTGGTGGGGTCTATGGGAACTTGCTGACCAACAAGTCCAAAAGGCCAACATTACTGGCACTGAATCTTTTATTTGTTAGCCTGTGGTATCTTACTAAACACCACTGTTGCCCCGTTATAGGGTAACTCAATTTAAACTCTTTTATGTATGTATATGTATATATTTTGGAAGCTTCAGCAGATTTCCATATGACTTTTTCAACAGGTCTTTGGTGTGCATCATCTCTCCCCATACTTCCTCCTCTGCATTGCCCTCCCATTCCCCACCCCATTTAATCCTTCTTGTTCCACCATTCCCCTTTCTCCCTTAATATCACTATGTTCTATCTCTCTTCCTATCTCTCTTCTATCTCATCCCCTCTCATGGCCCTTTACTAATTTCTTTACTTCTATGGGTTTTTCAAATGAAACCCATATACGTTTACAAAAATGTAAAGTTAGAGGCTGGAGAGGCAGTTCAGTGGTTAAGAATACTGGCAGTTCTTGGAGGTTGTATTCAGGTTGTAATCCCAGCACCCACATGGCAGCTAACAACTGCCCATAACTCCAGTTCCAGGGGATCTGACAGCCTCTTCTGTCCTCTGCAGACAATACATGCATACACATAAAATAAAAATAATAAATAAATAAAATAAATTTTTTTTAAAAAATTCAAAGCTAGCATTCACATGTGAGAGAAAACATGTGAGATTTGTCTTTTTGGGTCTGTGTCACCTCACTCAAGATGACTGTTTCCAGCTTCACCAAAAAATACACATTGGAAAAAGAGCAGCTTCAAGAAATGGTGCTGGTCAAACTGGATAGCTACATACAGAAGAATGAAACCAATCCTTATACCCTAGACAACACTCAACCTCAAATGGATCAAGAATCTCGACATAAAACCCAATACCCCAATTATGTTAGAGGGTAAAATAAGGACTATGCTTCAACTTATAAACACAGGAAAGGAGTTTCTGAACAGGATCCTGATAGCTCAGGCATTAAGACCAAAAAATAGGAACTTATGAAACTAAAGTCTCTGTACAGCAAAGAATATCATAATTCAAGTGAAGAGGCAGACTATAGGATGGCAACAAAGCTTTACAAGATATATATCTGACGGAAGGTTAGTGTCTAGAATGTAAAAAGAATTTTTAAGAACTAAACACCAAGAAAACAAACAACCCAATTAAAAATTGGGGCATGGAACTCAACAGAGATTTCTCAAAAGAGATGAAATATAAATGGCTGAGAATTCTTGTTCTTAATGTATATGAGCAGTCTGTCTCTATCTATAAAAGTGTACCCGTGTTGTGCAGTGCCCACGGAGGCCAAAATAGGGTGTTGGATCTCCCGCAACTGGAGTTATAGATGGTTGTTAGCTTCCATGTGGATGCTGGGAGCTGAACCCAAGTCCTCTAGAAGAGCAGTCAGTGCTCCTAACTGCTGAGCTATCTCTCCAGCCCCCTGAAAAATATTTTTTTAATGTTCACCATCCTAGGCCATCAGGGAAATGCAAATTAAAACTGCTCTGAAATTTCACCTTACCATAGTTGGAATGGTTAAGAATTTTAAAAAAAAGACAAATGTTAGTGTAGGGAAATGAGGAAAGGGAAACTCTTACTGCTGCTGGGAATGAAAACTGGTACAGCCACTATGGAAATCAGTTTGGAAGTTCCTCAGAAAGCTAGAAACAGATCCACCACGTGACTCAGCTCTAATGTTCTTGGGCATATATCCCCAAAATCCTGTGCCCTACTACAGAGAAGCCTGCTCACTCATGCTCTTTGCTGCTCTAGTCACAATACCCAGGAAATGGAAACAACCTAGATGTCCATCAGTGGATCGTGAAAACATGGTATACTTACATGATGGAATATTATTCAGCTGAATTTGAATATTTATCATTCAAATGTGATAAAAAGAGTCAGAGGAAGTTGGAGTAGAACAAAAGATGGCTGAGTGAATGAGGAGTGATGTAGATTCTGCAAAATATTTTCATTTGTTCCTTAAAACTTTATGTATGAAAAGAATACTAACTAGACTATATGACACATGATTACATATCATAGTAACCTTACACTAATTCTAACCTTGCTTCAAGGCAGCCCTCATGCAACCATTGAAGCATTTGCTCAAAATGTTGGCTGTCACTTTCTCTACATGTTCCATCTGATGAGCTCAAATTGCAGGGAACCCAACTGTACTATCCAGGGCTGACCTCAGGGAGAGGTTTCAGGATCTCAAACTGGTGACCTGATTGGGAATGAAAGGGCCTGAGTTTTGCCTGTGGCATTGATAAAAGCCACTGTGTCCCTTCTAATGCTGCCTGTTCCCTAGCAAGGGTCAAAGCCAGGCCAGGTCTGACTCACCTACATGATACACATTCTTGTTCTTACTCTGAGTAGGGATATGGGTCTAAATAGTTTAGTTTCTAAAAGGGAAGATAGGCAGATATAAAGAACTCAGCGAGCCAGGAATCCTCTGAGAATTTGCTAGGCCTGACATGAAAGTAAAAATTCCTAATTCTTTGTATTCTCTGTCCTTCTTCCTCCCTTCTCCCCTGATTCCTGTACTGTGAATGCTCAGATGAAGAATCCTTTTTGAGAAAGGAAGAGAAAAGTAACTAATGAGTTATTTCCAGGTGAACGCTGGACCTAGTGGAGGGAGGGAGCTTTCAAATGCCCCTCAGTCTTTGGGCCCTACAGCAGCCATCAGAAACTGGGCCTGGGGGATGGGGAGATGAATCAACCGGAACAGGCTACCTGAATTCAATCACTGGAACCCATGAGAACAGACTCCATAAGCTTATTCTCTGACACAGGTGTCATGCATGCACACCCACATGCATACATCACATACACACAAATGATAATAAAGTTTCTTAAAGCATTCAGAGACTGTAACAGGGCAGTTTCAAGTTGTTGGTGGCTCTTCCTTCATCAGAACCAATGAAGACAGAACAGTGATGGAGTTAGGACTTTGTCTGATTTGAGCTTGAGCAGGTCTTGTGCACGCTGTCACAATTCCTGTGAGTTCATATGTGCAACTGCCCTGCTGTCCACAAAACACTGTTTCTTTGTAGTCGTCCACCACTTCTGGCTCTTCCAATCTTTCTGTCCCTTCTTCAATTAAATTTTATATTCAGCTGACCTGGAACTCATTGTGTAGACCAAGATAGTCTTGATCTCACAGAGATCTATCTGCTTCTGCCTCCCAAGTGCTGGGACTAAAGGTGAGTGCCCCCATAGCTGGCCAATATTTTATTTTATATTCTTAACATTTACTGCAGACCAAAGATCTTTGTTTTTCCTATTGCTTATATCAATATTTATTATATTAGAAATTAAATTTATTCTTGTACCTGGCTGTACTTTTAACGTGTTATGTTATTTTAGTTGAAGTTGATAAAGAAAAATATGATCTCATAGAGATGTACATTGGGGGAAGAGAAGGACAATATGGTAACCACTCCAAACAGGGTTGAATGTTTCCCTAGCATGTGGGCTATTCAGTCCCCAGTATCACAAGAATTTTGATACAGGAAGCCAAGTAATTATAAATGGTCTTATTAGGCAGTTGGGACTAGAGAGATGGCTCTTGTAGGGGAGCTGGGTTCTTGTTCCCAGCACCCACATGGCAGCTCACAACCTTCTGAAACTCCAGGGGATCTGACACTCTTTTCTGGCCTCTGCAAGCATTGCACACATAGGTGTACTTACTTACATTTGAGCAAAACACTCATACAAATAATAAAAAATAAATAGTGAATGAATGAATGAACTTGAGAGTTGCACACACACACACACACACAAATTTTGACAATTGCAGATTGTTAATGGATAGTTGCAGTATGGAATCTGGAAATATAACAAGAAATTTCTCCTACTCCGAAGTCAGAGTATATATATATATGAAGTCTTGAGGGTAGTAAGGTGGGTGTGGAGATGGGAGGGGCCTGAGTATGTAAGAAAATAAAAGTGAGAATGACAAATAGCATCTTAGAATTAAAATAAAATAGTTTCAGTTTTGTGGCAATCTTAAAGTACTTTGGGAACCCTTAGCAGTACCAGGGCTGCACTTTTAGAAGCTTTGCCTTAGACTATCCACAAGGAACTTAAATGATTCTAACAGAATGGGTAAATTCAATTATAATAGGCTACATATTGCTTCTACCTTTTAATAATACCTTTTTCAGTGACTTGAAACTATAACAAAAAGAGTGAAACATCAAATTTTAAAGTACTGAGATGATTAATCCAAATTCTTGTTTTTCAGAGGAGAAAGCCAAGTGCTGAACAGACTCAGAGGTACAGCTGGAATTATCTTGCTTATTCAAGAGAGTCAGGCTTGGAAGTTGTCTCATTGGTGGGTTTGAGTGCTGGTAACCCTAGCACATGGAGTATTCCTAGCGTCCAGTTCTTCCTCTTTTAAGATTTATTTTTATTTTGTGTGTGTGTGTGTGTGCCACCTATGTACAGGTACCCAAGGAGGACAGAGAGAACATCTGATCCTGGAGCTGGACTTTTAGATGATTGTGAGCTATCCAGCATGAACACTGGGAACCAAACTCAGGTCTTCTGCAAGAGCAGCAAGGGCTCTTAACTTCTGAGCCATCTCTCCAGACCCTCACTTATTCTTACCATGCAAACCAACAAGAAAAATAACCATACTACAGTGTTCACAGACTTCTTTAAATCCTTGAGGAACAACTATCTTTCTCCATTCGTATCATTTTCCTGACAGATCCGTTGGTATAAATCTGATCTTAAAATAAGACATCTTAGAGGTCTGAATGGTAGGCAACCTAAAAAAAAAAAAAAAAAGAGAGAATAAAGAAAGAAGAACAGCTTTTCACAGACACAGTCTCTGAGAACAATGTCTTTGGCCTTGTGCAGTACACAGCCTATGCAACAATACTCAGCACTCCTGGCCAATGTTCCGGCACTGGGAGACCAGCTCCACAGACTATGGTATATCTATATTATGGTACAGTTTTGCACCCATTACAAACAATAATCATGTAGCAGGTGGGAAATGCTTTCATATAACTATAAAATGTTAATGGGGACTGGAGAAATGGTTCAGTGGTTAAGAGTACTGAATGCTCTTGCAGAGGACCCAGGTTCAAATCCGAGTACCCACTAGGTAGCTAACAACCATCCATAATGCCAGTTCCAGGGGATCTGATGCCCTCTTCTGACCTCCGAGGGCATTGCATGACACGGGTGCCCTCACACACATGTCTGCAATATACTCATACAATAAAAATAAAAATATTTTTTAAAAATAAAATGTTAATGAAAATGACATATAAAATGGCATGATCACTTTGTTATGACATGTCTCTGTGTGTCTGTCCTGCAGATATACTTTCCCTAGTCTCACAACTTGATCTAAATAAAATCACTGCATTTGGGGCAACAGCCACAGCACACCACTGCTTTATACAGAGTCTGCTCTGTCTTAAACCTGACAGGTGGTTTTTTTTTTTATCTTTTTTGAGATAGGGTATCCCTGTACCCCTAGCTGGCCTGGAACTCACTATATAGACCAGGCTAGGCTCGAACTCACAGAGATTCACCTACCTCTACCTCCCAAGCACTGGGATTAAACGCATGTGCACCACACCTGGCCTGGTGGTTTTTTTTTTTTTTTTTTCTTTTTTCTTTTTTCCAGTATGCTGCTGCTTAGACATGATCAGTCAGTCCTACCTTCTTTCTCCTTATACTCCCTTCTCCTAGCAACTGAGAGCTCAAGAGTTTTCAGACTGTGTTTCACAGAATCTCCACACAGGCTATGGAGAGAGGTAAGAGACAGGAGGACAGCCACCCCCCACTCTCTTCACTCCCACAACAGCCAGAGAAGATTTTTCCTATGTAGAATACTGGCAAGATTTCATGTAATGGGAGAATTCCACTGCCATAGCTCATGTCTAAGCAGGTGCAATTTAGGGACTGCATGAAGTTGTGCACTTTCTCCCTCCCAGGTTTGAGCTCATAGGTTCAGGTATCTGATATCTTAGTGTCATTTCTATTCTGGTTTTTGCCATCACTGGATTGTCTGTTCCTCCCAGCTTTGTACCATCTGCAGGGGTGATTAGCTTGACATCTCAGTCCCTAAACTAATTCAGTAATAAAAATGTTGAAAATAATACAGTCCTTGAGCAAGCCCCTAGACACCTCCCACAAGTGTATTAATTCATGAACTGGTACTCGGGGATTGACTGTTCAAATTCTGTTATCAGTCTACATAACTATATTCACTGGCCCTCTTGAACCTAAATTGAGATTCAGATATGCCAGGTAAAACAGACATGCCTGAGAAGAGTCAATTTGCAAAAGCTGGTTGTCTGAGGACTTCTGAATGGGGCTTGGATTAGTTACTTTTCCTGTTGCTGTGACCAAACACCTGACAAGAGGCAAGTTAAAGGAAGAGTTTATTTTGGCTCACAGTCTAAGGGGATACAGCCCAACGTGGAGGGAAAGCACGCAGCAAGCAGCTCTGTGGCTCAGGAGTGTGCCACACCTCCTGTCTTGGTCTTCCAGGAAGCAGAGAGTGGAGAGAAAGTGGGGCCCACCTATAGCTTCAAGGCCCTCTACCAGTGACCTACTTCCTCCAATAAGATTCCCCCTCCTAAAGGTTTCACAATCTTCAAGAACAGCACCACCAGCTAGGGACCAAATGTTGAAATGCACAAGCCTATGAGAAATATGTCACATCCAAACCACACCTGGGATGAAAGAAGGTTGTGCACAAATGGCTGGGATGAAAGGGCTGAAGATAGAATGGTAGGAGCACAGCTTTCTTCTCTTCACCCCCTCTTATTTCCACCAGAATAGCCTATTCTTTTCTGTTTTATAGATTCTATTCTGTGAAAAAGTTCACCATGTAAAGTTTCCTGCTTAAAAAAAAAAAGAATTTGAGAGCAAGTATTCTAAAATATTCCCATCTGTGAGACTGGTCATATTTTTTAAAGTTCACCTGTCTAAAAAAAATTGCCTCAGAGCCTCTTATTTTAAAGTTCATTCACTGTTCATTAATCCCCACAGCTAGTAACAGTCTCACATATTTATCTAAAGGTCATATTTATTCTATTAATGTAGAGATGACCAATTATATTGGTCACTATGCATCTCAAAGAGGCCATGCTTAATAAGGACTATTAGCATCAATTTAGTGGAGGAAATTAATGCCTGTTTTCTAATGCAATGATACAAAAAATCAACAACCATCCTCAGTAAACAATAGGTTGTACGAACAGTTAGCTGTGATGGGGGCGGGAAAGACACAGCAAGCACCTTCCTCAGCTGAGATGTGGCAGCCTGTGGAAACAGTAAGATATTTCACAGCTGTGCTTGCATACCTCAAAATTTGATGCCAATTTTTGATCAATGTGTAAAAATTCTCTTTTTTTTTCTGTGTTATATACTGATAAGGCAATGGTATTGGTTTGAAGTTGTGTTATGCCAGATAACACTTGCTGCCAGTAGGAGGGTCAAATGCAGCTTAACACTAATCTGGCACCCAAGAAACAGGCTTACTGAAATGTGAGACTCTGCCTTGTGATATATGAGAACATCTGCTCAGGAAAGTCCACAATCTTACTCAAACCAATGCTCATGAAGGAAGGTTAGAGACGTAGGTAAATAGCCACTAAGTGCCTCTGTCACTGGTACAAGGTGCTATGAATAAGTAATAGTAATTGTATTGTCACCATTGTGACTTACTTAAGGTTCCTTTGAGTCTTTTAACTCCCTTTCAGTGTGTCTCCAAAAGCTTCAAAAGGGAAAGAGCCACCAAGTAAAATCGTCCTAAGATTTAAAATGAGGAGATCCTGCTTTTCCTCTCAAGATACCAGGACTGGTCACTGCAATGCTCTCCAGATCAGAAATTCAGAATGATCATGTCACTGTGTGCTGCAAGTAGAGTAAAAATAGCAGCCACTCTTATTTCCTTTCTGTGGAGTTAACCCACAAAGCACTTACTGGTGTCAGAGACATCACAACCAAGGATAAGAGCCAGAAACAAAAATATAACCTTCTTTGTCTCAAGAAATGTGTAGAGCTAGAGCTAGAGCTCAGTAGAGTGTTTGTCTAGCATGCAGGCAGTCCTGGGTTAGAGTCCCAGTACCACATAAATCGGGTGTAACAGCTTACAACTGTAATTTCAGCAAGCAAGAGGTGGTGGCAGAAAGATCAGAAGGTTAAAGTCATCCTGAGCTACACAGCAAGTTTGAGGACAGCCTGGGCACATGACCTCCTGCCTCGAAAACAAAAGTATGATAAGGTATTTCGAGACACTTAGAAAATGGTTAGACTTGTAATGTGTTTATAATAAAGACCTAATATTATTCATGTCACTATGTCATGAGGTGGGCAGGAAGGAAGGCATCAACTATGGTAAGTGTTGATGAAGATAATTTTCTTGGAAAGAGAATGATATAAATGATTAAAGTTTTGTGAGTCAAAGTCAATTTGCATGCATTGAATTCTTAGCATGCTGCAGTTACCAGACTGTGATCTTTAACAAAATTGTCATAATTTTATTGGAACAGAATAGGAAAAATTGTATATGGATGATATGGATGTCAGTAATTTTATCTTTCTATTTTTCATTATTAGCATTATATATGAAGCAATTAATTTTAAAAAGAAACTGAGACCAGGTGTAATGTTACAAGCTTATAATCCCAGCACTTGGGAGGCTGAGGCAGGAAGGCCATGAGTTCTAGAAAGATTGGGCTACACAGTGAGTGCCAGGCTATCTGAGCGACATAGCAAGACCCTGGCAGAGAGAGAGAAGAAAAAGAATTTGTAAGATAAGCTTAGGCATGTAAACTGATAACCTAAATTGTTTTATAATTAAGGAAGAAAATGGTTGCAAAAGATAGGACAGTGAGAATGAATGCAACCTGCTGTGAACAATGAGCTCTAGTGCTGGGAAGGAACGAAAACTAAACTATGAAGGCAAAACAGTCATCATACCTGAACCCTGAGCTTCTCCGATAACTGGGAAGGCAAGACAGTCATTGTATAAGAACCCTGAGCTTCTCAGATAGGAGTTTCTATGAATCATATCCAACATGAACAAAGAATACCACTATATAAAGACCAAGGGTTTAATTCATCAACAAGATATAGTGATTCCAAATCTACCTAACGTCAGAGCACCCAATTTCATAAAATAAATACTAAATGACGAGACAGGTGCTTGTAGTGTGGATTTCAAACCTCCACTTCCATCAACAGACAGATTTCTCTGACAGAAAATAATAACTAAACATCAGGGTTAAACTCTACGGAAGATCTAATGGATTTAGCAGCCATTTATACTATGTTCTCCAACAGTACAGAACATACATTCTCCACATCAGAGCATAGAGCTTCTCTACAACATACCATCTACTCAGCTACAAGCCAATCTTTACAAACCCAAAAACTTTGAAAGCTTATTCTGTGTCTTCTCTGATCAAGATGGATGAAACTGGAAGTCAACAACAAAAAAACTTTGAAAAGCATACGTAGAAAAAGAGACTCAGTAGGACAATTTTTAGTGAATAGTTGAGTCATTAAGGAAGACAAAGAAAATATTTAAATTTTCTCAAAGTTAATGAAAATGGAAACCTCAAAAATCTTGAGACGCATCAAAATCAACAGCAAATGGGGAGGTTTAAAACAATTAAGTGCTTACATCAGAAAAATAGAAAGATTTCATTTAAACAGCCTAACAATATATCTAAAGAATTTAGAAAAGCAAGAATAAGCCAAACCCAAAATTAGAAGAAGAAATAGTGTTTAGAGCAGAAATAAACGGATCAGAGATCCCCCCAAAAAAGATTTAAACATTACAAAAGATCAATGCGGCAAAGACACGGCTGTTTGAAAATGTAAAATGGACAGATAGCTACACTAAGAAAAAAGAGAGATGGTTCAAATAAACAAATGGAAAATGAAAAGGGAGCCATTAAAATCAACTCTGAAGAAATAAAAAGGATCATTAGGAATTGTTTTGGAAAACCATATGCTAATAAATTGGAAAATATAAGAAAATGGACACACTTCAACCCAGGAGACTTAGAAAACATGAAGAGATGAATAACAAGTCACTCAACTGAATCAGTTATAAAAGTTTTCCAAAGATAAGCCCAGAGAGAGATGGCATCTCTGCTGGATTTTACCAACCCTTTAAAGAAATACATTTACTTCTCAGATTCTGATAGCAATGAAAGAGGAGGAACCTTTCCAAACTTGTCCTGTGAAACTAGTATCACCCCATTACCAAACCTTCTGAGAAAAGAAGGGGGAGGGGAGGGACAAAGGCGAAGGAGGGAGGAGAAAAGAAAACAAAACTATAGAAAAACAAAGCTGTTCCTGATGAGCAGAGTATGTATTTTTTTTAATCCTCAAACAGAATTCCAGCAATTGAACAGCACATCAGAAGAGCATTTGTATGGACAGTCAGGCTGATTTTATTCCAGGGATACAAGGACATCTCAACATATGCAAATCAATAAAAGTAATATATCACATCAACAAAAATAAAGGTTAAAATTATTTAATATTATCAACAGATACAGAAGAAATATTGACTAATATTCATGATATACTTCTACATAAAAAAGGCTGTAGGACACAAACTCACAGTTGCATCACACCAAACGGGAGAAAACTGATTGCATTTCTTCTATGATGAGAAAGACCTGGATGTTCGCACTCACTGCTTACTCAGTATAACACTAGATGTTTTCTCTAGAGCAACTGGGAAATGGAAAGAAAAGGCTTACAGATAAGCAGTAAGGAAATAAATTATCACAATTTACAAGTGATATACTTGTACGTATAGAAAAAGCCAGAGACCAAACCAAAAGACCATTAGAACTGATGAATGAAATGAACACACAGAAACCAGTGACTTTGCTATACAGTAACAAATCGTGAATGCAATCTCGTTCACAATAATTACAAAAGAATTGCTACAAAATACCTAAGCATAAGTTCAACTGAGGAAGTGAAAGAAGTCCAAGGTGAAAAATTACAACGTTGATAAAAGAAATTAAGGAAGACATTCAAAGACAAGAAACAAAGGCTCATGTTGACAAGTGGAATGATGGCATACCACAAAGTTTCTGCACAGCAAAGGAAACAGTCAGTAAACCAACAGCCTAAAGAATAGGAAAAAAAAATTGCTAACTCTTCATCTGACAGATGGGTCATATTCAGAATACATAAGGAACTCAAAAAATTTAACAAGAAAACATAATCCAATTAAAAATTGGAAAATAATCTGAATAGATACTTCTCAAAAAAGATACAGGGGCTGCAGAGACAGCTCAGATGTTAAGAGCACTGAGTGCTCCTGCAGAGGACCCAAGTCCAATTTCTACCACCCACGTGGCAGCTAACAAACCATCCAGTTCCAGGGTATCTGAAGTCTTCTTCTGACCTCCTCAGGCATTGCACAACATGGGCTCTCTAAACACATGCAAGCAATACACTCACACATAAAATAAAAACAATAAATAAAACATTTTAAAGAATACAGTGGTGACCTTGTCCAAAAATACAGTGGGAATACATGAAAATGTTCAGTAATTAAAATTACAATGTAATGCCACCTCAACCCACTTAGAATAGCTATTACTAAAAATCATTAGATAAGTACAATACAAATATTGGCAAGGATTTGGAGAAAAATAAATTTTGATACACCATCGGTGTGAATGTAAATCAACATTGCCTTTATGGAGAACAGAATGGGAGTTTCTCAAAAAACTAAAAAGACACATGATCCAGCTCTTCCACTCCTGGGAATCTATCCAAAGGAGTGAAATACCTGTATGCCCATGTTTACTACAGTATATGCTCAATATCCAAGACATGGAATCAACCTCAGTGTCTGCCAACAGACACAGAAAATGTGTTTCATACACAATAGAATACTATTTGTCCACAAAGAATGAAATCCTGTCATTTGCACGAAACTTGATAAAACTGAAAGACATCATCATGTTAAATGAAATTATCCAGACACAGAGAAATGTTGTCACTTGCATGTGGAAACTGGAAAAAAAAAAAATCAGCCTAAAGTAGAATAGAGATTACTAAAGACTGGGAATAGTGCAGGGTGAAGAAAGGTGGTTGGATATAATCAGTGCAATCTGGATGTGTGTATGAAAATACTACACTAAACCCCATTGATAAACTTATTTAAAAAAAAAAAAGCAAAATCTCCTTAAAATCAAATCTATAATGGAATCCACTAAACTTCCTAAAAAGGAGAATGTAGCTGACAGAAGGGTTTAGAAAGTTGTGCTTATTGAAACATGCAGGAAGGCTTTGAACAGAGAGAGCCACTATAAGGGCATCTACACAGGAGGATGCAGTGTGGGTGCCCTGAGCGGGTGAGGGCTTGCATCAGAACCTTGGTGGGAGAGGTAGAAATTGAACCCAGGTCTGTTTGTTTCTCCAAAGCCCAAGAGTTGTCTTCTTCATAGAACATGTGGCTGGATCCAGAAATAACCTTGATCCTGCTCCACTTTTCAAACACCTCCATGAAAGTATTAGTAATTTATCAAATAAAATAGATTAGTTTACGCTATTTTAATTATACATAGATTGAGAACACTCTCCCAGTTGTCCAAATAAGTGACCGTGAAGTACCTCTTAAATCCCCGTAGAGAATGCTCATTATCTTCTAGATTATATAATCCGGCATTAAAAAATAAGTCATTCTATATCACTTATATAAAATCTTTTTAAAAGTCTCTAACCGATGGTTACAGTCTGATAGAGAAGCAAAGAGCAGGGCTAACAGGAATGGCAAAATACAGGTAGATTGGGACCTAAGCAAAGACGTCAGAAAGAGAAAAAGTCAATAGGATTTGGTAAGTGGATGACATAAAACAGTTTTAAAGGGAAAAGGAGAAGCTATGACATTGCCTACTCCCATTCTAGAGGATGAATAAAAGAAACCAGAATCATTAACACAACTGAAAAAGCCCAGACATTTTCTGAAGAGAAAACGTGAGTTCAATTTCACCTATGCTGCCCTTCAAGCAACAACAGAGAAGTTAGATGGAAATGTCCCAAGAAATATATTTGGAATCATTGCTGAAGAGTTGAGGGCAGCTCCGGGGCCCCACTGGTATGCTGGCTGGGAGTAGGCAGAGCTGCAGGCTGAATCGGCAGGTGCCAGGCCTGCAGGAAAGGAGTCTCAGGAGAAAGTCACAGGGGATGTAAAATCCGGCACCACAGATATGTGAACAAGACAGGGAAAACACTGTAAGGAAAACTTTAAGGAAGATGGTTTTCATAGTGGGATGGGAGTAGAAGTGAGATCAAAGAATTCAGAAATAAACCGTGAGCAGCCGATATGCTGGATAAAGGCTCTAGAAAGTTCTATGAAGTAATAACCAGTCATGTTTTGCAATAATCATGATATTTCAAAATGGAATGCAGTTGTCAGTACCACTCCAAAGCGATGACTCAGAGGTCGAAGTAGTAGCTATACTGTGAAAATGATATTTTTTCAACAACAGTGAAAAAACAAAAAACAGTCGGTCAGTAGAGACAATAGAAATGCTTGACATTGGCATTTTTCCAAGGAAGATGCTTCATAAAGCTGAGACTGTGTGTGGTTCAGAGGTAGAGCACTTGCCTAGTGTTCCTGAAGCCCTGGGTTCAATCGCAGCACAAAACAAAACAACAAAGCAGGCCACTGAACTAAGGTTCTCTGGACTAGAAACAGTACACATCTATCTTTGTGCTTTCTGTTTCAAAAACTGATGAAGGGAAGGATCTGAAGATCTCGCTTAGGTGGCAGTGTGTTTGCCTAGCGTGAAAAAGTCCTGGGTTCAGTCTTCATCACCACATGCAGAGAACCTGGTATAGAAGTGTATGCCTTTAATCCCAGGAGACTGGAGATGGAGTTGAAAGGATTCCATATTCAACAGCATCCTCAGCTACATTTTGAGTTTGAGGCCAGCCTGGGATATATAAGACCATGTCTCAGAAAGAAGGGAGAGAAGGAGGAGAGGGATTCGAACCAATTTAGTGATAGTCTTCTCAAAATAGAGAATGATTCTGGGAGTTTATCAATATCTGAATTAAAACAAAAATAAAGTCCATAGGAAGAGTTTTGTTGTTGAACTATTCCAATATTAAGGTACTCAGGAAAGATAGAAAATACTAGTGCTCATGTCAAATAGTTCACAACCCATCATGTGACTATTAAAGTGGCTTATGTGGTGAATTTTCTCTTGGTCAGCCTTAGGATACAGCTCCCTTTTATAGTATGTACATTTAGCTTGGATACTTCTGGGTCCACATACATGTATAGATGAACTCATATTTCATATTTATTAACAAACTCATTGAAGTCTAATGACTTTAATGTACTAATAACACTCATTTTAAACCAAAATATTCTCTTGGACTTGTGATAGAACTTTCATCTCTGCTCTCTTAATAGATGAGGTAAATTAAACTGTTCATTCCAAAAAAAATTTGGAAATCCATATATTAGTCAAACATGGTTGACCATAAAAGTCCAAAACTGCAACATAATTCCAGTAAGAAGAAAAGTTATGCCCAAGCTGAGTGAAGGAAATAAACTAAACTTAGAAAGATTATTAATCTGTGAGTACAGAAGCTTTGGAGAATCATAGGATTCCACGATTCTCCTAGAAGTTAGGCTAGTGAAAAGTAGGGTTCCACTGTACATAGATCAATGAGAAATTGGCATTATTTTGCCTGTTTTTCTTTTAATTAACAACTGGTCTTAATAGGTGTTAGGAATAACACACACACACATACACACACGCACACCAGGCTTGGGCTGTAGACTTTTTAGAAATTATGTAAAAATTAATCAGAACCACTAGAAATACAAACATGTCTTTGTCATTGAAATATCCAGATCTACAAACAAAAAAAATAAGGTAACTGTGTAATTGCATTCATAAAACAAGCTGTCTCAATTTCTTATAGACAAATACTTATGCCATCACTTAAGTATTTACCTTATAACATTTTGGAGATTTTTCTAGCTCTTTAAAAATCCTCTGCACTTTCAACATCTAAGTGTTATTTGCATTGAAAATGAGTTTTTCTGTATGAAACAGTATATTCTAAAATGAAATAGAGATATTTTTAAAGGTTAAAACCTCATTCAATTTTATGTCTTACAGGGTTTATACTGAGTACAATAATGTATAACTGCATTAATTCAACACTGTGAACCTAAAAACTACAGTCAATTTTGGAAAGAGATGCATCTTTGCTCTGGAAACTGTTATTGACTATGTCAATGTAATGAAATGCTTCTACTAATTATGTGGTTATTAAATAAATTGTTAAAAATCCTCTGCACTTTCTAGGTCACTCAGATAAAACGCTATGAATATTGCATTTAAAATAATTTTCCACTATGTTTTTCTTCTGAAAAACTATTTTTCCTTGCAGAATTCAAACAACTGTTTGAAATCCTGAAATACCTATGTGCATTTCAAAACTCGCATTTCATAAAGGGCATTTATCCTATAGAATTAAAGTTTACTAAATAATAACTATAACTTTAAGTGATGCAAGCTGTCAGAATTGTTGAATGCCAAAGTCCACGCTGGTCGCTCATCACACCTTTGCTACATTGGAAAAGGAAAAACAGCAGAATGGAAGCAGTGAAGAAGGGCGGGGCCACCTTTGAGCTTCTTCACTGTTGCATGTTTTTCATAAATAACAATTTAAACATCCTCAAAGGTTAATATTTTCTGGTTCTATGTGAAAGTAGAGGGAAAAATCAATATAGTCATGCATGATATGAAGCAACAGAGGACCAGAGCATCTTATTTGTAGCAAATTTTATTTCAAGTAGCCATAAAAGGTATCCAGTTACTCATCAGATTAATTTATAAGATCATGCACGATGTAAATAGAAAGCTCCAAAGAAAAGAAACATTCCTGACAGTTCTAACAAGTGAGCTGAAGGTACGCAGAAATGGACATCGGAACTTTCTGCGCAGGGCTGATGCCTGAATCTTTATTCTCGCTGCTTCCTGTCATTTCAGCATAAGATAAAGTGGAATCCAGAGAAGCAAAAACTAATACTCCAAGGGAAAAGAAACTTCGCGATGGGATATATCATGAGAGGTGGTTAATTTTATTAATACTCACAGAGAAATGTTGCAAACGGGATGGGATGTTGATTAAAACATCTATTTTGCAACACAGTTAACAAGGAAATGAATTGTGAGGATTGTATTGCTGCTTACATCACATTTAGATACTTCTCCTTGAGTGTCCGGCAGAGTTATGAACTTTTTTTCTTTTTGCAATGAAACCAGGTAAAATAAAACGGAAATCTTCCCACAGAGCATTGAAAGCGTTAACTTAGTATTTTATTTTGAAAATAGAGAAAATCATATTAATTTGGGAAAATGTTATAAGGGCAGATTAGGTATGATAAAAAAAATCACTTAAAATCAATAGCAAAACATAAAGAAAATAATTTCCAATTTTTGACATTGACTGTAAAGCAAAGGACTGTGCATCAGAGATTTCGTTGTTGTTTTTTTTAAATTTCAATCTTCAGAGTTGATTTCCCATTGTTAAAAACAGAAAATAGATCCACCCACAGTCCAACCCAGAGCATATCTATATGCACAGCTTCAAGGAAAATGCAACACCATTCCTTAGTGTAGCCTAAGTCCCAGTGTTCTTATTCCCTCTGACATCTAGTGACCATAAAGTATAAAAGGTGTTGAATGTCCTTGACAGTACATAATCTTTCAACAAGTAAAGTTAACTGTGTAACATAGATAAAATGAAGTAACGAAACGCTATACAAAACTAAGAGTTTATATTTTTCTAACAATAGCATTCTCCCTCATATTTCCTCAAGCGCCTAGAATGACAGGACTCCACATAGCCATCCCAGAACTTCCCATTTCTACTGCTTCACACCATAATCTTTGTAGGCACAATTGCAACAGAAAATGATTTGATCTTTATATGGGGCCAGTAAAAAATGCTTTCGCCTCCAAAACCATACAGTAAATTCAACTAGAATTTTAGTTAAGTAAAGCTATTTACTTTGTAGGTAATGAAAATCACCAAGGTTCTAAGAGTCATTTGCTTTGGTTTCTGTATTAGGAAGTTTTATTCTTATTTGAGGTATCAAAAGCCTATCCCCTATGTAAGTCAACATTAAAGTGATTATTCAACCAGACTTCACAGATACTCTTAGTAAAAGTTTGTGTGCCCAAGATCAGTTTGCCAGAAGTTAGAGTAGTCTAGTACTGGGGAGGTAGGAGTATAAAATCTCGGTGCCCTGCACCCATCTCAAAAGCACCCATTCTTTGAAAACAAATTTGCAGTTGCCCAGACTAAGACGGTTGTACATCATAGCAAATCGTGATAGATCTTCCAGCTCTACGTCACATGCTTTTTTCTCTTACCACTCACATAATTAGTGCTCTTTTCTTTTTAAAATATGTGCCTGTTTCAAATTTGTATTATTTTTTTCAGATGTCTAATTTCAGTTACGTTCTTTCCCTCTTTGGTCTCTTCCCGCATTTCACATACCAGACAAATAGTTAAAAGTCTGTGAAACCAGGCAAGCTTCCAAAATATTTCAAAATGAAACTGCCCCAGGTGACAGAAAGGAAAAAGGCAAAGCTTACATGACCAAGATTTCAACAAACTGGCTGGAAATGTATTGGAAAATCCATTCAGGTTGCTGGAGCCATGAAGAGATTTCAATGAGACATAAACATTCAAGTTACTGACAGAGCCAACATGTTCCATGATCACTCACAGTAGTCCACTCGTCACGGAGCAGTGTGCTTTATTAGGAGTTATTTTCTTTTAAAAACTGTTTTCTTGTTTAGTATTGAAGAAGTGAAAGCATTTGAGAAAACATTCAAAATTCTGAGAATAAATGTCAGCAAAATTTAATGTCTGTAATTCATAAAACTTACATCCTTTACATAGGGTTTATTTGTATATAATAAAAATTTCACCATAACTAAATTCTTTCTGGAAAGTATTTTATATGCTAATTTGTTTAACATGTGCTTTGGATGTACAGCTAAATAGGAGTAGCTTAAAAATTCTTTCTTCAAGTATTCCTGTTAGCAATGAAAAGAAACCTCATTCCTAAATATTTGCTTTTCTTTTCCACTGACCCTTGTTTGTGATATCATATGTAACCTGAACTACACAGAGTGACTCTTTTCATAGTTCAGAATATGTTTGTATACTTCAATAAATTTGCTCATTGCATAGTGAACTTGTAAACTCAGAAGGATTCTATAAATATTACCCTAATAATCTAAAGAAGTTGCTGAAATTTTACATAATAATGTATTCTGAGGTTTATTTTTGTTGTAATTTGGGTTTGCTATTTTATTTTTATACATGTGTCAACCAAATACGATAAATGAAAACAAGCTATAAAAAGCTAAAAACCCAAGAAAATAATTTTACCTCATTCTATCATTTGGATAACTTCCTGGGCATAACAAGTTGCAAGTGCTCTGTGCTGCCTCTTTAAGACTGTTCAAAATTAATTCCAACAGCGTGTGTTTAACATAAAGTTAACTATGTTTGCATCAAACAAAATGTTTATTAATGAAAGCTATTTATCATACAGGAAACAGCAAAGATAAGTCATTGTTACAGAGATGTACACTAGAGGTGACAGATGCAAAAGTGCATGCAGAGTCTTCTGTTTAGAAAGGAAGTAATAAACAATAACACTAAAATTACTGGGTTTAATCCCTATATTCTTAAATGAGTGAAAGTTTGTCTTTGAATTTACACTTGGAAAATGCCATTAACAGGTAGGACTAAAACACATTAGCAAGCAGGTGAAATGGATATTTGGGGGCTTTATTTTACAACTATTGTGCTTGACAAATGTGTAGGATTGTTTTCAATAATAATTTTCTCCAAATGAGGGGAGGGCGTATTACTGCTGGGTTGCTCTGGTTTATACATGAGTTATCTCCTTCGTTTGTTAAACCACATAATTTTAAGCCTCCGTTTATGTTAGACATCATAAAGAACAGAAGTTTACTTAACATTCAATAAATGACATTTAAGTCTCACTCTCTCTCTCTCTCTTTTTGGCTCAATAAACTTTAAATGTATGGTTATCATGACCTAATAGTGTCTTTGTCTTCACTGCAGTGGATTTCCGATCAAACTTTTCCCCTTCTTTTAATACTTTAGGGAATTTTCAAACGTCGGGATGTTTGGCTGTAATGCCCCAAGATTTGTTCTCCCTGAAAAAAATCATAGTGACAATTTATTAACTACAGAGCAACTTGGCTTTTAGGGGTCTGCAATTTCTATTTAGATTTACAAATATCCACTTGTGCTCAATAGCTCTAATATTAAATCTTAATCATATTATTTAAGATTTCTTTTCATGCAACTACTAATCTACTAATTTATTTTTTATTCTAAAAATTGAACTGAGTCAAATCAGTGGGGCATTGCTTTTGTTTATAAGCAAATAAATTTAAAGGTAATTCAAGATTGAATCACATTGCATATGCAATGGTGTGTGCATTTAATATGAATCATAAGTTTAGAAATCTAAGGGTGATTTGTATGTTTGAATTTTTTAATTGCACTACTGTTTTATAGCATTTACACAACAATACCGAAAGCACCCTAATACAAGTCAAACTTAAGTAAAACTGATGGGAAATAAAACTCCTTAGATTCAAAATGGTTTATTCACACAAATTTAATAGGATATATCACAATTGTTTGGTCCATAAATATTTAGGGGAAATAGTTTCTATACAATGCATTTATCAATAAACAAAGGA
This sequence comes from Nannospalax galili, assembly GCF_000622305.1. NCBI lineage: Eukaryota > Metazoa > Chordata > Mammalia > Rodentia > Spalacidae > Nannospalax > Nannospalax galili. Next base: position 543,529 of record NW_008335444.1, on the reverse strand, counting down.
ACATGGACAATTTTGCTAGACCACTTACTGTACTATAAACACGAAGCTCAATATATAAGATTATTGAATTTATCAACTATATTTGAAAGAGTGCACAACTGCTTTCTATGACATGTTTGTCCCCTCTAACAGGATACACCATAAAAAGAGTTTCAGAAATAAGAGGTAAAACAGTACAAAACTAGTGAGGTGTCAAAAGGGCTTAAAACAGTTAATTTAACAAACAACACATATATCCTGATTTTTCACAAGCTTACTTCCAAGTTATATCATAAGGCACATAGGAGAACTGAGTTATAGATTAGTCTACTTAATAAAGTAGATCTATAGTACCATATATTGTTCTGTCAAAGAACAAAATTTATGTGTCAATATTTTACCTGTAAAAGTGTGTTAATAAGATCTCAGCCTTATCAAGGTTGTTTGGTCTGGTTAGTGGTAAATGCCCAAAATGTAATAGAAATACGAAAAGTCAAGATTTAAGCTCCATAGAAGATGACCACACTTGCTAAATATATAATGGCGATCACACCTTTCTTCTGTTACAGTGTTAACTTATCTTCCATCATCTTTTTTTAAAAAATAAGCTACTTTCTGTGCTAATTTTCTAAAGACCCTGAGCAAAAGTTACAATAATGCACTTTAATGTGGGCAGTGAACTGTCAATATGTAACCACACATTTATACAGCCAGAAGGACACCTTTAATATCTATTAAATAGCCACTTAGACCACCAGAGGAGATTTAAGGGGTCCAAAAATGTGGACAATATGTGCAAAGTTATTCTTAACAATCCACTAAAGCAAGACATAGATCTTGACTTCTTTTTTAATTAATTTTTTTTAGGAAATCCACAATCTAATTGGTATTTAACTACAACAGAAGCATATAGATGAACATTCACCACTGCCCAGACCATTAAGATTTTACCTTAAATTAAAAGGAAAAAAAAAATGCTACTGTAAACTAGGAAATATATTCAGATCAGCATCCACAAGGCTTCTGAGTTTATCTACTTGACTCATAACTTCACATCTGTCGTGTTAAAAAGGTTTTTGTATATATAAATCAACCTGTGCCAAATAAAATAAGGAAAAACCAAAGAATTCTTATTGTTGATATTAGTTTGCTAAATTGTTTTTAAAAAAAAAAAAAACAAAAGACATTATTCATATGGAACACCAGATACAATATCATGGTACAGCTGAAGCCAATTAATAGACCTATTAATTAAATTATACCGATATTTTTACTTCTTAAAAAATTATATTTTGCTTATTTCCATTTTCTCTAGGAGAAAAAAAAAAGGTAAGGTAGAAAGAATAGTCTCAGAAGTTGTTTTTGTTGTTTTTTTAGGTTTTAGGAGGTCAGAAGTATCAAATTTCAATTTCTATGTGTAATTTTCATGGGTACACAGGGAGTTTAAGTATATATATATGTGTATATATATTTTTTTTTCTTTAATTTTGAAAAACAACAAAGTAAAAAGTTTGCGGGCTTGTACAGCCCTAACAGCAGGATAAGTTACATTTCTGGGTTAGACCTCCCATCCAATTAATCATTACTATTTAAAATTTATATTAATGTTTTGTTTAATCATATTCCTCATTTGAATTTATACTTCAGGTAAAAACAGTAATGCTTGATACGTTTTTTTCAGTTTTAAATTTTTAGTATGAAGATTTCAAATTGTAAGGTTTTACAAGTAACTAATTAACTGGTTCTTTGAAAACCTGACCGCAGAAGCAGGAATATGATTATTTACCCATCATAATACCATTCATTTTTTTTTTCCCTCCGAGATTCTGGAAATAAGTAACATACAATTTTAAGAGGCACTTATTTGAATGATTCAAAAACTCCCCTTACCGACTGAAAGACCTAATTAAGGAAAGAAAAAAAATCGAAATACACATTGGTAGACAAAATATGTTCACTTAAAAGAGACAATACTGTCAACTCATTCGCCAAGTGGTTGCGGATGCTACGCACCAAGCTGATATTTTCATTTCCCAAATATCTTGTGGGTAAGAAGAAAAAAAAAAAAGGTCTTGTAAATAATAAAATAATAATATTAGAATAATAATAAAAAGAGGAAGAATTGAATTAAAAAAAAAAAAAACCAATGTTAGAAAAGGTTCGTTAAGGTAGTTTGTGAGGGGCTTCCGGATTCGTGGCTGTCCATGTTAGAGGTCACAGATGTCACTACAGTGATAGTGGGATTGGTCAGGTCTGTTAAAGTGGTCGCAGTGCCGGGTGGAGTGAGAGCGCCGCTGTCTGCTGAGGGCGGGGCCGGAAGCGACGTGCCGTCAGCTTTATCAACACCCCCATTCTCCTGCCGCAAAAGGTTCCTTCTGAATTTGGCTCGTGCGTTTTGGAACCAAACCTGCAAACCAATCCCAATTGATTTCTTTATCGATTTTTTTTAAGTTTTTTTTTCTCTCTTCTTTTTTTTCTTTTTTCTTTCTTTTTTACTTTATTCCTTTTTCTTTCTTTGCTCTATTTCTCCTTTTAAATATAATTCTCTTGGGAAAAAAACAGGCTTTTTTTTCTCCTTTCAAACTAGACTAACAAGTAGTAGTAGCATAGATGTATTCTCTCTCAACTGTACGTATTCCTACATTAAAAGTGTCACTTGGAATAACTGGTGCTGTGTGTAGATACCATGATACAAAAGCACAGAGATTAAGGGGGGAAATGCACCATCCTTCAAATTTTGTCTCTTCAGAATAGGGAAAAACAGGGTCACTAAAAGCAATTTAAAGTAGGAACCACTCCTGTGACCGGAATAGACCGAGAGTTTAAAGTGGTGGTCCTCTCACTCCTGGCAAGCACTCTTCAGACAGGAAAACTTCCGGAGCTACAGACACCCAAACAGCTAGAGACTAGGTATCAGAGCAGAAAATGGCTGCTGCTTGTCACGACCCAGTGGGAGATCACAGGTCACTCACAGTAACCCATTATAATTTTATAATTCTTACCATAACTTTAGGGAAGCAGTTCGACAGCAAGAAAAACTCCTGGGTTTTAGTTATGGCTTGATAAACATGGAAAAATCCTCGTTCCAACTGCTTGCTGAGACACTATTCATTTGACTGTTCAGGAGCTAAGGGGGCAGGTGCCTGAATCTGGAAGTTTGCAAGCTTGCATGGGTTCACAAAAGTTTGCTGAGATGGGTCAAGAGATACTCAGAAACTATTGCACTGAACCCAACACAAATGAAAATCTCTAGAGGCAAACTTGGGTGACATCACTGCCATTTTATTCAGCAATGAGGCTTTGGACCATCTCTCCATCTGCAGAGAGAATGTGACTACTTTAAAAGACCCTGGATCCCTCTTCGAGTACCTTCCAAGAAGCCCCTGTAGGGAGATAACTAAGGCAAACTACTAGGAAGCAGAATAGGAAACATCCATACCAAGGTGATCAGGGAAAAGATCTAGATGTTGGCAAGGGGAAGGGAGGAGATGCACACACAGCCAACAATGGACGTGCCTTACCTGCAAAACTCTTTTGGTCAGGCCTGTTTTTTGAGCAAGCTGCTTGAGGTCCTTTGCATCAGGGTTGTGGTTGATTGCAAAGTAGGATTTCATGGTCCGGAGCTGGTGGTGCTTGAAGGAGGTGCGCATGCGCTTGGTCTTCTGTGAGGGTGGGTAAGGCTGCTGGTCCCGGTCCAAGTGGTCTGCATCATTCTCATTACAACCTGTGTTACAACAATGAACAGACATGCTCAGTGGAAACTTCTGCAGTGGCTTACATGATACGGATGTATGATACTGCTGACATAATAAACCCAAAGGCTGCCAACCCAGCTGTGAACACGATCTAGACAAGAAGACAGTTGCTGAGGTCAGCTAACCCAGTCCATTTGGATACAATTGGTTTGCATAATAGAAAATATTAGGTAAAGCCTTTCCTTTGCTTGATTTTTGGTAGAAGACCTTGGCAAAACGAGTAAACCCTAAACAGAAGGTGAGAGTGGCCTCCAAATGAGAAAGGAAGAAACTCTTTTTATAATGTTTATAATGTGCATCTGCATCCTGGTGCCCATGTTCACAGGTTTTTGAAGCTCGACTTTTGTCAATGCTTCTGAATTGCATATACTGTCCCAAGGCACTACTTTTTATCATGATGGATATAGCAAACAAGCATTTCAGATCTCAAGTTTCAAGTTCTTTGAGAGGCCCCTTCTCCAACTGAGGAATAATCTAAATCACTTCCCATTTTTAGCATTGTCTTATATTCCTGAAGCTTTCTCAACCAGGAAAAAGAAAGAGGTTGGAAAAGGAGGAGACATCAGGAAACTTCAAATTTCTTGAGGAATTGTAAGAGCATTACATTTGAGAGTTTTAGCTACAGCTGGTTAACTTGGGCTATATCAGGGGAGAAAATGCTTTTCTCTTGGAGCTATTCTAATAAATATTTCTGAAAGAAAATGAGCCCAGCCTTCTTATTTGTTCATGCCTGAAGCACTGCCCATAGCTCACTGCTGAGACATATGGCTGATTTATTTCCAGCTCAGAATTTGGCTCCTCTGCTCTGGATGTGTGTGAGTCAGATGTGAATTGTGCCACCGACTGACCTGGCAGAAAGAGGGCAGCATCTTCTCTGCTCTTGCAAAACCCTCCTGGGCACCAAGGGCAAAAGCAGTCAGACTTTAAAATCAGCAAAAAAGGTTCTCATCCTCAGAATGTAAAGGTTCACATTCTAAAGGGCCATTTCCTGGCTCTGCACAAGAAATATGACTACAGACTGAAAAGATTTGACTATGTATGTACTGACCTTTGCAAATCAAATTCAAGGGCATAGGTATTTTTTCTTTAAACTCTTATTTCATGTTTATCTAATGTATATTCATATCTGACCATCCTGTGCCTCAGTGCATTATTTAAAATCAACATGATCATATCATTCATCGTGAAAAACTTCAACCCTGAAGAAAGTGAGACCTCTCTTAATATTACTTTTCTCATTCTGCTTTTTAAAATGTTATCTGCCTGCTATGCTCTGCTTAGAATTACTTTCAAAATTATCTAGCAATGGGGTTGGTGAGATGACTCAGTGATTTAAGAGCACTGACTGTTCTTGCAGAAGACCTGGGTTTGAATCTCAGCACCCACATGGTAGCTAACAACCATTCATAACTCCAGTTCCAGAAGATCTGACGCCCTCTTCTGTCTTCCATGGGCACTGCACCACACAGGTGTACTTACATACATGCAGCATAACACTTATACACATAAAACAAAATAAATAAATAAAAATCTAGCATATACATATATATGTTCAGCAAATCAGTATATCTGTAGAAGTTTTACAGTCATCACTGTAAATCTGCCTCATACAAAACTCATTTAACAATAAATTCCTCCAAATATAATAAAATGAATTATGAACTAATATCTCCCTGTGTCCTAAGACATATAAGTGGGAAATCATACTTGGCAAAAGAGCAGATGGCAGGTGAATTTTCTGAGGGAAAGGACTGTATCCTATTCACCCTTTGATTTCCTAAGTCATATACAAGGCCAGGAACTCAACAAGCATGATTTTCAGCCTTTTGTTCAAGAAAATTACAAGGAAGCATTAATACAAAATCAAATGAACTTGAATTGGCATCCAAGTCACATATGTGCCATCAAACGTTGAGCATGAACTTCTTGGGTCGACCAGAATGGCAACGTGTACCCAGAGACAAGAGAAAGAATATATTTTACATGATATCCTATTTCATCCCAGTGGGGATATGTCAACTTCAAATAGTCTACAGAATTGCACTTTCGTGTCCTCAAATGGATGAAACAGCATCTCATGACCTACTATAAAACTACACTTATCTCCAGTAAACTGAGTCATATTTCACAGCTGGATTAGAAATGTACCCACAGCAAAATGGTCAAAGAGGCGCATGCCAGGCTCTGGGGGCTTCTTCAAATGAGACTGCATTCATTTCATATGTGAGCAGCTTTTCCTGAATTCATCAATTGAATATTACACTTGGGACAAAAGCCTTAACTCGATGTTTAAATGATGTCCTTATCCCACCACTCCCAGGGCAATATCCTTAGAAATGAATATGACTCCTAACTTAGCTATATAACTATTCATCATTTGAAATGAATTTTAGGAAAAAAAATCATTGAAGTAAGATTTGATGAAATTGTTTCTGTAGCTACATACTCTTTCAGAACTCAGCCTACCATTTTAGTGCATTAGATAGAATTATTGGGCTTATTTCCACATGAAGTTTATAACCCAGTGTGTAAGAACATAGGTATCAGGTCTTTCTTATGATATATGATTTCCATGTAGCTATGTTTGCATTTATATGATTCAACTTGACAGAGAAATCTGTTTTCTTCCACAGTTTAAGGTAGTTTATTATCTTAAATACTGTGTTTAATGGCAAATGTATTACATAAATGATGTGTTTCTTCACCATTTATTTCTAAGCTTGAGGGTTTTCCCCCCTAAATTATAAGAACAAATAACTTGAAATTGTTTCAAACTTCCACCCGTAAGTACACATCTGTTGCTATTGAAGTTAATAAGATCTAAATGTTTTATTTTTCAGTCTCCTATGCAATGGTCACCTATATAAACTGAGTTTCTAATCCAAAAGGTTTCAAACCTTTTCAGAATTAACTGATTCCTGTGAGACCACTAGGGGTCAGTGCCAGGCTAATTTGACAGCTAGAAATCTGAAAGTTTCAATAGAAAGAACCTAAAGAAAGAGATTTTAAGAAGTTGTAAAACTCCAGTCTCTTAATGAATGCTAAATTATCCAAATAGAACCTGTCTACTCGAGACTAAATCTTCTCGTTTCTGGAGAGCTTTATTTCAATCCAGCATTCAGATAAACTTTCTATGTCTTTCAAATAAATCTACCTGATTATTTTGATTAACCTGTGCAAAAAGGAATAAACTAAATTAAGAATACTCTCACTGAAATACATTTAGCCTGTGACAAACAGTAACTGACCTCTGCCAAGTTTCACATGTTCTCTGAAAGTCTTTAAATCATAAGCATGTTTTGTGTGTATGTTTTGTGTGCATGTTTTTGAAAACATCATTGTGTAAGTTGGTTTGGATCATATTAATACTACTCTATAAGATTACTTTTCAAGAGAAATGGTAACAGCAAATCCAAAGAGGGCTAAAATAATACAAGTTTAAATTGTAGGTGCATTTTATGTTCTACATTTTAACATATTTTTAACTTGCTGAGATTTACTTTTTCCCAGATTGTGCAACAAGCTGACATTAAAATCATAAACACTTTTTGTAAAGCTCCCCCCCCCCACACACACACCTGATTCTTTTGTTAGATTACTTTAAACCAATTCCTCTAGACTACCTTAACCCTAAAGAAATATACACTCTTTACTTGTTCCTCTGGGGAAAGTCTAAAAAAGATGGAGTAGATGTTAAGAAACTGTAGTGTAATAACTAGTGTCTCAGGTTAGAGCAGGCTCAGCAACTTTTCTATTTCATGAACAGGACAACTTTCTCAACAACTGTCAGCAGCTTTAATGTGCAAATTTAAGATCCAAGCAGCTTTTTTTGTACCCTATTTCTCTTAGAAAAGTAAAAAGTAAGAGATGCTAAATTCTATTACTCTGAAAGCTCCTTGGATCTGCCTGACATAAAGTAAGATCCAAGGCAAAACCAAATTTAGCTGATTAAATTAAATAAAACAAGGGAAAATCCAGGCTCGCCTCCAGTTTGACCAGAAATCTCCACTCCTCTGGATTTCATTGGGAAGCAAACATCATTCTTTCTCTGCAAAGGACTGTATAACTTGAGCATGAGTCCCCCCAACCCCCAATTAGGACTTTAAGGTCTTGGTGAGTGGCTCAAGATTCCAGTGTCATCTTCTATTACTAAAGAACAATTAATGTGCTGCCTGCTCTGCCCTGGGGACCACGCATCAGAGAAGATGGCCCCTTAGCAAAGCCACGCCAAAACTCAGCAGGGGCTTGGGCCAAGCACCTGAGGCAAGAAGCCCCAGAAGCCACTGCCCCAGGTTGGCAAACCCAGAGACTGAGCAATCTGCCCCCCAGACCCGTCCCTTGTCCTCTTGAAACCCCCTGGCCCTTTTCCTTTGGTTCAGCAACTGCACCCAAATGTGAACCTACTAAGGACACATGAGACCTCCTAGTACCAAGTCCCATTTCTCCATGAGATGCCTCCATGTACCTGGCTAGAATGGATTCTTCCTCTAAGTTAGGAAGAGAATCCCTGGGAAGAGTATAGTACAGGGCTTGGGGGGGGGTGCCTCCTCATTCTACCTACCTCCCCAGAAAACTAAGGACTCTGAGCAGGACTCTCCATTGAGACCTTCACCCTGGCTGTGATCTTGGGCAGATCACTTAACTGGATGGATACTGTTGCTTTATCATTGACCTACTAGTTATACCAGAAAAAGTATACAGGAGAATGATCTAGGAGTGCTGAGAGCCACACTTAGCCTGTATGTCCCTTCCAGTAGAAAGGACTTTTACATGAGTCTCTTGCTTGCTGAGTTCCCAGATAGTTCCAGACCAGGGCATGAGAAGTCAGAGCAATCAAGCTCCTTAGGCTCCCCAAAATTGTGGCAAAGAATTAGCCCCAGAATGAGCTTATATTTTCTTCCCCCAAATTAGCTTGTGCTTTCTGGAACCCCCTTTCCCTGGGGACTCACCAGGAGAGCTTCTGCTCTGAGTAAGAGCTCAGGACTTAAGGATCCTGGAGGACAGGAGGTGGGGACAGGCCACCAACCATAAGAAATTGATGCATGAATGGGATGCAGATTGATAATGAGTGTTCAAAGCAAGGCTGGCAAAGGAAGACTGGCAAAGGGCCTGAGACAGCCATTCGCCTCTTCAGTGAGCCTGACCTTGCAATGGCTCTGCTTGTCTAAGTCTGGATGATCTGATCGTCTATCTGAGGAAGCTGGGCAATGCCCTGACCCACACCAGAGGCATGGCTGGCTCCCGTGTGGAGATTGAGTCTCAGTCCACAGCGGCTCTTTGCCAGGATTAGGGATTCAGTTTTTCAATACTCTTGCCAACTGTGTTGCTGATTAACTTCAGGCTGGTGACCACAGCCTCTTCCCCCTCTAGACAGAGTGGGGTTGGGCTCTGAAGTCTTTCTTTGCCCCCATTAAGTATTTAGGAAAACCTCCTCCAGGATCTATAATTTGGCTCTGACAAAGGAATTGCCCTGGGGCTGTTTGCTCCAACTGGGAGCCAGAAACTAATGGGCTCATTAACTAATGGGCAACAAGGATTTGGCTTTGCCTGTTTGAGGGAAGTCACTCCAGCCCCATGGTTATAAATGTGTTTCTTTGCCACAAGCTCAATAATGTGTGTTCTCTCGGGTCCCTCTCCTTTACTTCCTCCTCTTCCTCTCTTTCTCTTCCTCAGACTGAGAAGGGGTTGTGGTAAGAAAGCAGGGTCCTGTTAGGCAAAGCGCTGTCTGGCAACTGGATCTTGGAGCAGAACTGGCGCTACCAATTCAGGGAAGGACAGACCTGCCAAGGTGGGATAAGGAGAGGCGCCCACCTGAGTTGTAATTGACGATGTCCACTCCCAGAGCTGGGCTTTTCCGCTTCCGGGGCCGCCCCTTCTGCACCGTGCCAGTGCCATTGAAGTAAGGTAAGGCCAAGCCTCCGCTCTTGGCCGCCAGCTCCGTGTAGCTCAGCTGCGGTGGATACTCTCCTTGCAAGAGGGTCTCGAAGTGGGCCCGGCAGTACACCAGGCTGTCCTTCATGCCGAAATGGTCGCCGGTGGTCAAAGTCTTGTTGCAGGTGGAGCAGGTGAAACAGCTCAGGTGATAGACCGAGTCTCGGGCACGCATGACCATCTCAGAGGCAGAAATGCCAAGGTGGCAGCGGGCACATCTCTGCACAGAGAACCTTCTGGAAACAAACAGAAGGGTCAGGGCACTGGCTAATGGAAGGAGGAACTATCTCCCATTTGCAGTACCTGTGCTTGGTTGGTAGTGGTCAGAGACTTAGACTTGGGGTTGCTCCAGTATCACAAAGACACTTGGGTCACTTTAGACAACAGTTTTATTTGCTCAGTGACCTGTTCTGGTTCTGAGTAACAACAGCAAATCCTTATATTAAAGTCAAAAGAGCAGAACTAAGCTTTAATGTTTTTGTTTTGTTTTGTTTTGTCTGTTTTTGAAACAAGGTCTCCCTTTAGCCCTAGCTGGCCTGGAATTGGCTATGCAGACCAGGCTAGCCTGGTTTCAAAGTTTGTTTGTTTGTTTAAATAAATAAAACCCTGAAGTGCCTAATTCACAGCACTATAATGCCAAAGGAACAGCTTCGTCTTAGTGGTTGACAAAATATTGTATGAGTGAAGGAAAGTACTACTACTCTTTCAAGGATTCCTGTATCTGAAAACCTAGACAACCCCAGAAAATGGCAGTTTTAAGCGTTTCTGCTTCTGTTTAGAGGGACGCTAGGTCACTTGTAAGAGCTCTGTCCTTCCCAACCCAGAGACTTAGGAAGACTCAGTAAACCACCACGGGTGAGCATTTCTCTTTAGTCTAGATCTGACTAGTCAAACTGGAAACTTGGAACTAGATGACTTGGGTTTTGCAGTGACTGTATTCCTTCTTCATGGTCATTCACAAGATCACTTGAAGCATTCACTTGGTTGCTGCTGTCCAGGCCACCAGTGGGGAAGTTGCCCAAATTCATATAAAGCAGGGGCAAAAAAAAAAAAAACCAAAAAATTGCTAGCCCTGTTCACCAGAGAGCTCTCCATTTACTCCTCCCCAAATTTCTCCCACGGGGCTGATAAAACACAACCCCTCGTTTGTGCCTCTCCCATAGGTCCTCACCGACCTACGGGAGGGCATGCTTAGCTTACAATGTCAAGGCACATACAGTGAATTTCCCTAGGCACATATAGTGAATTTCTCCAGTCTCTCGGAAATAACTGTACCCTGAACCAGCAAAAACCCGGGGACAGAGAAGCAACTCCCGACTCCGGCAGGTGGCTCCAGCAGGCGTAGGGTCAGAGGAAGTGTGGTAGGGGAAGTACCTGTAGTAATCCTCCTTGCAGTAAATGCTACCGTCCTTGGCAAAGCAGGTGAGCTCAGACTCCAGGGCCAGCTTACATTCACAGCACTTCAGGCACCTCAAGTGCCACTGTTTGTCCACGGCCAGCAGATAGTACCTGTCGGAGATCTTGCCGCCGCAGCCGGCGCACAGAGCGGGCTTTTCTGGGCTGAGCGGGGGCATGCCCTGCAAAGGAAGCACACGGGGAATCTAAGGAGAGCTGGGGGCATCGCGGCACAATCCAGGATTCCGGACAGGCAGCGGGAGTCCCCCGCACACAGGAGAACGCTGTGAAGTTCGGGGCCACAGCACACAAAACCAAAGATCCAGAAAACATTTGCAATTTCTTCTTTCACGACTGACTCGCTCGTTTTCTTAGGATTTGTCTGAACCCACATCCCCGTCCCCCTGGTCTATGAACCTAAAATCTTCTAACCATTTGAAGCCTGGCTTAGAAAGGACTGAAAGCCCACCAACTAGCTCGATGGGAGTTTCAGAATTAGAATAAGTAAGTCTTAAAACAGTAACTTTCAAAAAATTCACAAAATAAAACAACAGAAATTATTATTGAGAAGTAGATAAAATTTTGAATAAGGTGTTTGTTTTTACACCAACATTTCTATTTTTCTAAATTTATGGAGACAGTGTAATTTGGCCAGGATTGTTGTGATCCGGACCTATTTAGCAGATCCTGCTGTTCCTAAGTTTCAAGGTCCTGGACCAGTTCCTGGGAGGGAAGTGGCTGAGCTGGGGGAAGGACCACTATCCGATCCTCGGTCGGTGGACTCCCTCTTTGCTCTGGCAACAGCATAAACAGCACGGACCATTCTCTTGAAAAACTAATACCCAAGTTTCAGTTTTCTCTTGAAAAACTGATACCCTAGTTTTCCACCTAGATCCCAAATGAAACTAACTAGGGCGGTAAAATTCACTTTAGGGACGCCAGCTTGGGTTTGGTTGCTGCTTTTAATTCTTAAATATGATAACCACGAAAGATTAAAAGAAGTTGATCACTGGACCTTTCCCTCAGACTAGCAGAAAGAGACTGGGCTTTTTCCACAGCAGTTTGGCGATTTGGAAAGCTTAAGTTTCGCCCTTTCACTCAGATCCTGGGTCCTTATTAGGTCAGTGATGCAAATGGCGTGGCATCCGCCTACTTGGCTATTAGGCGCGCCCCAAAACACCGCTGACCGGCTGGAGCGGTCTCACGAGGATCTATCTGCACAGCACTGTTCTCTCGGAATCATTCCCCGAGACTTGTGTAATTTTCTCCCTCCAGTCCGTAAGTGGGAAGGGGACTCACTTGGTTTACTAATATTTTTAAGACGAATAACTATTATGGATAATAACACAGAGGTCCTTGTTTCTTTTAAGGGTTAGGGAGTTCTTGGTCTAGCTTTTGGCCTAGGGGGCCTTTCCTTCGCCTTTTTATTCGATCTCCCACTACACTTGCCACCCGCCAGGTACAGAAGCGAAATGCAATTTTGTGTCTGCTGAGAAACTGAGCCCTGAGGCCAGACACTGACAATCTTTGGTTTGTGGGTTTAGGGTGTGGAGCTCCAGTGTTCAAAGAATTGGAAAAGATCAGTCGCGTCGGAGTCTACTCTAAAGGTCTGGTCTTGGATCTGAGAGACTGGGGTCCCCGGTTCAAGCGTGTCTGGGTCGCCGCGGTGGCGAACGGACCCCTGGTACCTGCAGCACCGCTAGCCCTCGCTGCTGAGGACCTGGCCCGGCAGCGCCGGAGAGTCGGGGGAGAGGAGTTTGGGGATTACAGGGAGTATCCCCGCTCCGCACGCGCGGCTGCCAGCCTGCTCCGAGGATAGCGAGCTCGGGGTCGCCGGACCTAGTCGCAAACCGAGCCTTTGCCTTAGCCCTGTAGACCTCAGGGGACGCCAGAAACGCAGCGATCGTCCCCCCAGCAAATGTCCCGGAGACCCGCCGCCCCCCAGCCTCCGAGGACCATCGACCCGCAGTTTCCCGCAGCGTAGAACTGGGCCCTTCCTTACCGCCTCCCGGCCGTTGAGCTGAGCGCCTTTGGCCAGACGGGCCTCGGTTTTGGATCTGCGCTCCATCTCCTCCATGATGCCTTGGATGTGGCCTCCGGAGATCCCGTGGAAGAGCATGGCTGGGGGGCGGAAAGGACACGAATTGTCTTCGGCTCGGCACCCCACTATTTCCATAAACACACGCCGGGGGCTCTCAGTGCATCCGAGGGAAGGAGCAAATTGGACCGCAGAGGATTGCGCGGGGGAGCAGCGCACAGACGCGTGGGGACAGGGGGTTAAGAGAGAAAAGAAAGGGGCAGATACAATAGAAATAGATCTACTCGGAAGGGAAAAGACCCGGGGAAAATAGGCAATGAAAGAAAAATAAAATAAAAAAGCTCCCGCGGTTCCCTGAAGGAGATGTGCAGAAAACAAACAAACGTGGACAGAGGGGAAAGCAGGCGAATCTTACGGCTCTGAGAGATCAAATTACTAATGGGAAACAACTGCCGCGGGGGTAGGAAAACAAAATCTGGGGAAGAAAGAAAATAGTTTTGAACACAAAGAAAGAAAACGAAGTGCTATTTTCAGCGGTCCCTGGCTGCCTGCAAGTTCCCAGTGCTTGTAGGTTGGGTTGGGGACTGCTGCTTGCCGGAGCTGAGTCCAATTTGTTAAGAGACTAAAGCCAGCCCATTTTTGATAATTTAGTAGGAGGAGTTCTCTCCCCAGAGCTGCCACGGATTTTTATTCAGACAACAAAGACCTGTCATACTCCTCTCAACCCCCTGGTGATGGGCAAGCGGGGACAAACATTATCAAGGGGTGGGGGCTGGGGGAGGCAGAAGGAGAGGGCATTTACAGCCCTCCCCCTCACGCGCCTACACACACACACACACACACACACACACACACACACACACACACACGAGCACACGTCCTTCCAAGAGTTCTCAGCAGTCCGGTTTTAAAGGGGTAAAGGAGCCCTTATGGTCGCTGTCCGGGCTCAGGAGGCATAGACGGCCTATTTGATCCCAGTTCAAGATCAGACCCCGCCCTGGGTGCGCAGAGTATCAACTCCAAGCCCTGATTTCCTCCTTGCCCACAGACTTTTTTTAAATCCTCAGTTTTCAGGGCTATCACCCAAAGAGTGGGCAGACATTCAAATACTTTTCGAAAATGGAGTTTTTAACGCGTGTTGCTTTCCTCCCCTTTCCTTTTTCCTCAACTCTCTAAAAGCAGTCTCGGGCAGTTCCTTCCTTAGCCTTACCTCCTTAAGGGCGAGAGGCTCTACCAGGCACTGAGGTGTTTCCCAAAGTGAAAAGAGGCGTGAAGAACTACTTTTCTGTGGCTTGCTTTTGAAAATAAAGATGCTCTTTGAAAAGCTGGCGTGTAGAGGCCAGGGCGTGGTCTCGTAGACCTGGGTATTCAACTGAACCTTGACCCTCGGTTACTTATTCTTTTACTCAGTTCTAGTTTGAAGGTGAACTGGAGAGTGTAGTGTTCCGTTTAGAACTTGGGCAGCGACTCAAGGACTCGAGTGAGCGCGGCGGCACCAGACCAGGAGGACCAGGCGTCAGCCACTTTCAGGAGGATGTGAAAGGGGCTCGAGGTGGAGGCCCGGAGGTGAGAACTGACAGGATGGCAGGCTGCTCTTCCTAAGAGCCAGAATTGTTCGTTAGGTCGCCCTCCGTCCATGTTCGTCCGGCGCTGCCCCTCCCACAGGTCTCATTAAAGGGTCCACAATATTCAGATACTGTAGATTCATTGAAACGGCCAGAAACCTACTAGGATCTTGGAGCGCGGAGCGGAACGGACTGAAGCTTAACCCGAGAGAATAAAGCCTGACGCTCTCCTATGGTTCTGGTTGCCAGCCTGTTTCCCCAGCGCTCCCGGCCACCTCCCGGGGAACTTGGGGCTTCTGTCTGGCCACACCACAGATAGACCAGAGCAGCCAGGCCGCAGGCCCGCCTCCCTCCGCCAGGGGAGCCCAGTGTGGAGATGTAGCCTAATCTTGAAAGAAGGGGGAGAATAAATCAGGAAAAGGAGGTAGGGGGAGGAGGGGAATGAAAAGAAAGAATAAAGGAAGCATGGGAATGGAAGGGGGAAGGAAGGAAGGAAGGAAGGAAGGAAGGAAGGAAGGAAGGAAGGAAGGAGAAGGACCCCCACACACACACAACAACCCTGGTGCCGCAGCTTGACTTCCTGTCCCAAAGAATCGCCCTCTGAGGCTCCGGGTCACCTGGGTACAACTCGGGCCTCTACTGCTTCCCCTTCTTTTTTCTCAGGGTCAAAAATAATATTGTTTGCAGACTGGACGCTTTTAAGGTCCTCTGGGTGCCAGAATACAGCTCATAAAACACAATTTCAAACACAAAAATTGAAGCTGCTCAAGTGAACTAAGCTGGAGACAACACACACACACACACACACACACACACACACTTTGGCAGCCCTACCTGACAGCAGGGCGGCTATTTACTGTAAGTAATGTAATTAGCCCCTTTGGATGGAAATCAATGAGCTTTTCAAACCGGTGTGTGCACAAGAAGGGCCCCAAGGAGGGGCTGGGGGCAGGGGCCCTTTCCTAGACAGCAGGTCCTCTCACAAAGGGGCAGATTGCCTCCATACAAGTAAGCAGTTAGACAGACTCAGAGCCCAAAGAGGAGGAGAAAGAGGAGGGCTCTACCCAAAGAACCAGTCAATTAATCCAAGGAGGCTGAAGCACAAAGTAAATACAGGACTGCAGTTCACTTCATTCAGCTCCACCCAAACCCTTCCCCACTCTCTACTAGGGATCTTGGGAACTACATTTGGTTGTTAGATTTTGGTCCTATTTAGCCAGAACAGTAAAAAAGAACCCAAGAACATCATTTTGAAACTTCATGAAGGAAAGCTTAACAAACAACTCTTTTAAAAAGTGATAACTTTTGTCAAGAGTCTCCAGGAACGCCAATCACAGAAGACCTGTACACCTGCAATTAGCCATTCATTCATCTACTTCATCTTTAAATCATCAGGTACAGGCAGGACAGAGCATCTCCTGCTATCAGCTTCCTACTGAAACCTGTCTACAACTGCTTTTACTTATAAAACTCAGGTTATAAGGTCCTGGACCTATAGTGATTGGCCACTTTCATAAAGAAGAGAAGTGCCAGGGTTTTTTCTTGCTCTAAGAATGCAGAAAGTCTTTGGAAAGGTGGGGGGATGGGCGTCTGCTGGAATTTGAGAGTTCTTAGTTCTGGGGGAAATGGTTCTCTATATGCCCAGCCCCATCCTCCTTGAAAAATGAAGCCCTTAAGGAATGGAAGGCTGAAATGGCCTAGGAGTTAGGGACAGGTGCAGATCATAGAGTGTCCTAACCTTTTGTCTAAGAGATTACTGAAGAGCTTGTTTCAGCTTCTTCCTCTTCCCTCTCAAAGGGCATTAAGCACCAGGGTTGCTATGCTCCTTTCACCCTCCCTAGCCCAGGGGCTGAGGCCTAGAGCACAAGAAGTGTTTCTCCTTTTCCTATCTCCCAGCTGAAGGCCTGCAGGTGTTCCATAAAAGTTAGAGCACTTGCATTTTCAGTTGCAGAGGCTAAGACCCCGCCTTCATCAATGGGACAGGTGCATGGTGTGGGAACTGTCTAGCCCACATTCCAATAGGATGTGGCATCTTCTTTCCAAATTCAAAACATTATTAGAAGCAGTGGAGTAAATTTCCGGCCTGGTACAGTCCTCCCTCACAAGTGGGCACAAGCAATCTACTAGGCTCTTTCTTTTTTTGTTCAGTAGGCATCCATCTGGCTATTGTTACAACTTTCAGCAAAGTGGAAGGCTGGATTAAGTGGGAGAGAAGGTTTTAAAGTAAGAGTACAAGACCACAGCTTTTCCACGAAGCTCTAGGAGATTGCAGGGCCATTGTCCAGACTCTAGAAGTCCCACCTGGGAACAGGGCCCTGGCTCAACCCAACTCCTCAGAGGCTAGGAGAGGGAATATAAAGGGGATGCCCTGGGTTGCCCAGGTAGCTGCCAAGGTTTTAGGATCTAGAAAAGAAAAACAATGTAACAAATACTCCATGGGTTAGAGCATCAGAGATTTAAAGTCCCTTTAGACCTTAATTTTGGAGACAATAATCCTACCTATGCCCCAAATTTGACCATGAAAAGGTAGAGTTCTCTTTCTTCAGATCTTAAGAATCCCTTGGGTTGGAAAGGAGCAGCGCTTCAGATCCTGTCTAGGTTTTTAAATTGTTGGCAGCATCCCAAGAACGAGGGGAATTAAGCGGAATCTTGGTGCTAGGAGCCTTATGCCTGGCGGCACCACCCGATCTTGGATGTCCAGGCTGTGCCGCAAGGCTGAGGTATCAAATGATTGGCAAGTCCCCAGGCCTTTCTTTGGACAGCAGAGACAGATCTATGTGCAAACTTTCCCCAAACGAGGCTGGCAGGTTGTCTGCTACTGCTTTCAGGGACACCTCTGTCTCACAAGTAAGGCTTCCTTCAGGACACAAGAGAGGCTTCCGAGATGTGGCTACAGGAGCCAGCCAGGCAGCCACGGAGATAGGACGCGCGACCGCAGTCCAGCTGCCGCACCCTTGTCTGGGGCTCGCTGGGACTCACCGGTCGGGGCCCTGCAGGTCTACGAGTAGTTAGTGCGCACACCCTCAGTGGCCTCAAAGGCCCTTGCCAGCTGCTTCAAACCTATGTCCTCCTTGGATCTTGTTTTTTGTTTTGTTTTGTTTTGTTTGCAACAGGGCTGTGATTGAGAATACCGAGCTTCTGAAACCAGAAGCAGTTTTTACCTAAGGTTTGCTGCTCCACTGACCCGCAGAACCTCCTAAATAAACAGTAAACCCTGCAGAGTTTAGCTGAGATCACGCGCAGAAACCGCTATGGTGCATTAGAGTTGAACAACAACAACAACAACAACAACAACAAAAAAAAAAAAAAGTAGGTAAAGCCAGTTTCCGCTTAAGTCCAGCAAGGTACTTGCAGTAAGATGACACCCCAGCAGCTCTGCCGAGGTCCTACGGCCAGTACTGCCTGAGGCCCAAAGACACCATTACCTCTGGCGGGAGCCCTGACCCTGGACTTTGAGGAAAATCAAAGACATAAAAACTAAATTTTTAAAAAAAAATATCTTAAAAGCCAAACGCAGGCTTTGGGACTTCTGCCTTCCAGGAAACTCTGAGCCAAACTGTTTTTCAACCTCCAAAGCACAACCTAAGACAAATATTCTTTTCCACTGAGTGAAGGCATGCTCATAAGTGTACACACACACATACTCATTTACCCAGCACACACGCGGGTCCAAGAAAAAGCAGCAAGGAAAATACCGAGGAACAGGAGCGGACTCACCTGCCTCTAGAGTGGTGCCGTTCAGCATTCTTACAGAAAGATCGCTCTGTAAAGGCGGTTGCACTGTCAGGAGAAAAGGAAAAAAAGCCTTGCATCAACTGGATACTGCGGCCCGGCTCCCCAGTACCTCGGCCGGATGGTGGGGCCGGTCCCATCCACTGGTCAGCCTGGACTCTGGGACTCCGGGACTCCCTCCGGGACCTATGCGGCTTCCAGTCAAGCTGACCTTTCCTCCCAGTGTCTCCAGAGACATTTCGCGTTCAGAGTTGTCCGCCCACTACAGGGACCACTTATAGGTGACCCCAATGGGATGTTACCTTGATGTCTAGATGTCAGAATTTCCTCTCCAGAATTCGGTTCTTAGCCAGACGGTGCCCAGAGGTGAGGGCCAGTTCCTGTGTCTCACTCTGTTAAATAAATAAACCCTGTGAATGAAAATAATTCTCTCTCTCTCCCTCCCTCCCTCCCCTTCCCTCCCTCCTTCCTTTCCTCCTTTTCTCTCTCTTCCTCTCGCTCCCTCTCTCCTCTCCTTTTTGCAGTATTGGCCTGATCGCTCACCTCTGACCCTCAGCCCCTTCCACCTGTCTTTTATTTTCTATTTATGCTTTCTCAAATCGGAAAAGGGAGGGGGGAGAAATGGGCAGAGGGCTCAGCCGCGAGCCAATGCCCTGACACTGAGGCCACGCTCAGCCCTGCCAGTCTCTCAATAATCCGAGGAGGTGTTAATGGAGGACTTGGCGGTAAGGGAACCTCATAAAGCCGCGAGCATCCTCAAGCCTGGGCGCAGCCGGGGTGGGTGGGGGGCTGGAGCCCTGCGGTGCGCCCTGGGCTCCCGGCCCCCCAGCCAGTCTTTGCCTTGCTGAAGCTGGTACCTAAAAGATGCTGCCGCCAGCTGGTGCCTGCATAGACGGTAAATGGGCGGTAGCTCCTAGGGGAAACTGGCTAAGCTATTGATTGCTCAAGCCATCATCCCCGCCTTCCACTCGGATCCTGCGCTCAGTCTCCATGCTCCTAAGCTGGGCAATGGAAACCCAGCAGGTCCGAGAGCGCTTTGCCCTCCAGGGCGGCATTTGTGACCCCGTCAGCAAGGGAGCCCAAAACATCTGCCCGTCTTGGGCCCTTACTATTGGATGAGGGTTGAGATTAACCTTATAAGGGGAAGCCCAGACTTAAAACATACAGACAAATGATCAAGGGATGCCAGAGACCCGGGACGGGGCGGGGACTGTATTACCTCGTCTCAGCATTCGGTGGGACTGCTTCGCCCTTGGTGCGCTCCAGCCGCCTCCAAGTGGAACAGAATAGGAAGCCAGGCCTTTGGTCAATCATTCACCCTACACCCCACCCAGGGCGCCCCTCGTAGTCAGAGTTCGGAAGGCGAGGGATTAACCTGGGTTCGCTCGCTGGTGGAAAAGGAGGTGTGAGCAGAGAGACTGGCAGCTCCGGAACTCTGGTCCGTGACAGTACCGCCCTCCCCCATCCGCCTTCTCTCCAAACCCAGAGGCCTCGTAGAGGTTCTCTGACTTGGCATGGGCCGAGGGCTGGATGGACCGAGGGCATCTGTGAGCCTCGCAGCCACCAGCGAAAACTATGATTGGGAGCCACCCTTGAGTTGTGCGGGGATGGAAGCCAGCCAGTCGTACAAGCTCGGCACAGTTTGGGGGATGTTAAGGGACAGTCTGGGGGTGAGGAATCCGAGCCCTCTGCGTTTCTCGTTGCACCTCGATTGCCAGAATGTCGCTGGGAGCACGAAGGACTGGGTCCCTTGTTCCACGCGATGGCTAGGTTTCGGGAACTAGTGCCACCAGCAATCAGTTCCATCCCGTTTCCCTTTACTCTTCCCTGGACCCCAACTTCCCCGTCCCATGACGACCTCCCCAGCTCCTTCCACTATCCCCCCATTTTGGCCAGTTTTCACAGCCAAGAGGGGACAAGATTCCCCGGCTTAGCTTTTTCGAAAATCAGCAAAAGGATAGAACCATTTCCACCGGAAAACACTTTATTGTTCTTCCCAAAGCAGCGCCTTTTAACTTCTTTCGGTAATGAAGTATTTCAGGAATATGATAACGATATGCCTTGTATACACAGCTAACACACGCGCACAGACACACTCGCGCGCGCGCGCACGCACACACACACGCACACACACACACACACACACACACACAATGGCGCATGCACCCTGAAGCACACATCTAAATGCACATTTTAGAACACAAATTTCTGGTGGGAGGGTGTTGTAGAAGGATGTAGAAATCCTTCTACATTCTATAATTTCCTGGTTAACATTCTCTTTTATCACCTTAATTCCAAGAAGGAAGGCCCTAAGATCGGATGTTTTGCAAAGCTCAAACTCAAATTGTTTGTGGAGGTAAGGGTTAACCCAGTACCCAAGACACTGGGGGCACCCATCAGGGTATCCTATTCTAGGGACAGACCAATCTCTGGTTAAACATATCTGTGGATTCTCCCACAACATTTTCCCAGAAATCAGAGTCCTAAGAGGCCCTCAAAACCACACCCTTCCTCAGCACACACACACACACACACACACACAGACACACACACACACACAGAAAACCTGTTTTTTTGTTTTTGTTTTTTTCCTGAGAGGATGTCGTTAGAACTTTGTGTGCCAAACACACACACACACACACACACACACACACACACACACACACAGAAAACCTGTTTTTTTTTGTTTTTTTTTTTTTCCTGAGAGGATGTCGTTAGAACTTTGTGTGCCCAAGAGACTTTGCAAATGCCTTTGGAGAGAAGTACTGTGATGAAGGAAAGACCTTTGGTAGAGCCAGAGAGAACTTTGGGACCTCATCAAGTACAAGGGGGCACCTTATTTGGGAGCTTCAAATTTACTTGAAAAGATAAAAACATTTCTCTTCTTGCTCTGCATAATCAGTAGGGAGAGTTCAGCTCTTGGAGAGAGGGGAGTATGTATCACCATCCACCTGCTGGGAAGGACTTCTTCCCAGCTGCCTTAGAAATCCATCTCCACCCCCACTATGGTAACCCATTTCCATTGGCTCCTTCTGTGTTAGAAACACCCTAAAAAACAATCTCCCTTGATTTATTGAGCCCTGGGGCAGAAGGAGTTTCCAGAAGCCTTGAGAGTGGAGCAACACCAGAATTGATTTAAATCAGGATGTTGCTACTTCTGGGCATCCACATGTGTTTGTATATACACACCTAATAAGAAACCAAAGTTTTTACTTTACAATGTGTGAATACAATATAGCTTAAACCTCTAACAGGGAAGTCCATTTATGTGGTCATATTGTGTTTACTGTGGGAGCACCCACCCTGCTGCCACCCAGTGCAGGGTTCACAAGCTCTCTCCAGAACCACAGCAAACTTCTGCTCCTGGCATCAGGTGCAGGAAAGAGTAAATGCCTCCTCCTACCCCCTTCTTGAACCAGCAGCTCCTTTCTAGTACGTTCAGACTCCACAAGGGCCCTGAATGGCCAGTTCCTTTTTGTAAGGCATATAGCGGGTGGAAAGAGCACCTGTGGGAAGGAGACCTCCTTGGAGTTCCTTCTACCTACCCAGGGTCATTTCCCAACCACTCCTAACCTAAGGAAGGTGCTGACACCTTCCATGTATCTTGGGAGGTGCTTCTTGGACAACTAGGATTAGAGGACCAGAAGAATCGAGCCATTAACCTGGTCAACATTTTTGGAGGTTATTAAATACCAGGCATGAAAAACAACCGATGTCACAGTTAAGGAGAACCAGAATTACTAGGCTTCTTTATGTGTATTTTACATTTAAGAAGGGATTTTATTTTGGACTGAATATGGGAGAAGGTACTAGAACCCTAGAACCTTTTGGTTGCTTAAGATCTGAAAGCCTCTGAGATGTTCAAGTCTGAAGGTCAGCCTTCCTAGTGGGCAGCAGTCTCCTTTTACAGAACAACTTCCACTGGCAAGAAAAGGGCCTCTTGGGGGATGCTGTCCTCCAGAAGAAGCTGAGAAGGAAAGACAATTCCTGGGAGAGCCTGACTCAGCTTGCAGGCTAAGACCTCACAGGGCCATCACCACAGGGAACAGGATGGATGCCAAGATAATAAAATATTCAAAGATAGATTTGTTTGGGGAGTGTCAAAAGAAAAGGAGGAAGACCTGGTGGGAGAGAGAATAAAGAATGTTCTAAGAGAGGCATGCTTAGCAGTCTGACCCCCAACTCAAAATGATTTGAAAGAACAGATGGAAGAGGGAGCATATTTTCATGCAGGATGGCATTTCTTGGGTATTCATATGCTGCACTACATGATATGCTATCCATTTCCTCAAGTTCAAGATATAAATAAAATGAAGAATGTGCTCAGCTATTTGCCAGCAAGTTTCCTTAGATCACTAACACTGGTGAAAAAACAGTGGGAGAACCAAAACTAAGAAAAATCCAGCATGACTCCTGTGACCCAGGGGCTGCTTTTCCCTAATAGAACAGTCATTATTTTCTTCTTAAGCATATGTGTGTGATCATGAAGCAAAAAGAAAGGAAATTATCAATGTGCCACTTTAGAAACTCAACAGTTGCTGGCTCTTCCGTTTTATGGATGTTCTTTTGAATATACGTATTTACTATTAAGCTAATCCTCAAATATTTGCAATGGACAATAATTCTAGATAACAGCTTTATTTAAAAAAAAACCCACAAGTTCAACTTGACACAGAACAGAGATGAAATTGCTGTCAAACATAAAAATGGGAATTGAATTGCTTCTTCTTAGATGGATCTTTCACATTGACTTGACCATATGGACACTGAAATGAAGTAAAACAAATTAAATCAAATGATTTAGAAATCATCTTGGAAAAAGTACACTTCTCATGGTGGAAAAAAAGGAGACTGCTAACAATGTTATTTAGATCATTAGATATACCAAGTCTTGCAGACTAAGGAGAATGGCAACCTTGTGCAAATGGTCTTAATTAGGGTTGAAGAACCATTTCCTAAGTATATCCTTCCAACTTCAAAAATTTTACTGTCAAACCCCACTCTTAGAAAAGTTTTGGGTACACAATTTACACAAAGTTCTTTTGCATTTGATTAGAAACAGTTCATGGCACAGGTAGGCACATACATAAAAGTGAAGACTGACTTTTAAAACACTGGGTACAATTAATACATGCATTTAGTGTCCATTCTTTAATCAGAAAGTGGGCTACTTAAAGGAAATAACACATTCTTGCAACAAAACATACAAAGTGTTCTGTAAACAGATGTTATTGTTTATAACCTTAAACCAGTAACAATGTACCTCAATGGTATGCCTTTCAATAGAAAAAAAACAAAACAAAAAAAACAAAACAAAAACAAACCTTATTTCTTCTTTGCTCATACTACAGGAAAGAATAGTTCATTCATTGTGATCATTAAACCTAGACACATATCTATTGAAACAAGACTATTAGGATCTACAGCACCAAATTTGGAGTAATTTAGCTTTGTGGTTATCTTAAACATTGACTAGTAAAAAAGGGAGAATGGAAAGAGGGAGGGAAGGAAGGAGAGAGGGAGAATGTAAGGGAAGGTCTGGGGAGAAAGGGAAAAGAGGGAAGGAGGGAGGGAGGAAGGGAGAGAAGAAGGAAAGGAATCACTAGAGCTCCAGTACTGGACAGCTGCATGCCAAGGGAAGGGTTGACTGAGAAGCAGGGAAGAAAGAAGGGAAGAAAGAAACCTTTATCATTTGAAGGAGATGTGCCTCTCTCTTAATGTTGGGCAAATTTCTGTTTATTAAATGGAAATAAAGAAAATGCTTTCTGGGTTCTGGTTTGCAACATTCTGGCTTCTCCTCCTATCCTCTGTGCCTGTCTAATGAATACAACTTATTTGAGACTTCATGGAAGTTTCCTTTTAATGAAGCGTTCCCATGAATTCAAGTCATAGCATTTTCAGGAGCTGATGCTTGCAGTGAAATGTCATAAAATTCCATTAACTTTAAAGGTCCTGTGTTGGTACTAACTGCTCCATTGTCCTTTGCTAAAATAGCTCGTGAAAGGCACACTGCAAGTCCATTTAGCTTTTTTATTTGACTTGTTGTTCAAATAATAGGTATTTATGAAGTTACAGAAGCTCAGCGAACTACTGGGGTAATTGGAGAATTGTTACTCACATGTCTACAGGCAGAACCACAGCAAGCACCTCTCTGCAAGTGGGCCAGCCTCGTGAGCACCACATAGCCAGTAGCTGGATCAACATAGTTTAGCTGGCCAGCCTGAAGAGTAATAAAACCATTCATTAATCTTCACTAATGTTCATCATATCTCAATATTAGTTCTACTCCCAAACCCTGCAAAAATAAAAAAAGCAATATTCCCAGCAATGTTAGTGACACTTGCAATTAAGGACTGAATGCATTTCAGCATTATTCACAATCTATGTGATTAAAGGAGAAAATACACAGTTGGAGTAAAATGAGACGTTGATGGAAAAACAAGAAGTCTTCTGTATCCAATAACTATGTAGCCACCACTCTTGTATTTTTCATTCAGTTTCTAGGTAACAAGCTTAATAACAGGTGATTTAGATGATTTTAAGAGCTTAAGAGGCTGAAAATGAACTTCACTCAGAAGTTGCTGTTGCAATTTCAGTACTTACAATATGTGGATAATGATTTAAACTTACAGAAAAGGTGCTAATCAAAACCACCAGCCCTCACAGAAAACAGTTACCTTTGCTATTATTGAACACTTTTCTATACTTCACAATGTGTTGCTCCACTGCACCTTTTACACTATTTTTTCCCAGTGTTTAGTTCTATTTTTAAATGAAAAAAAAGTTGGAAAATGTATTGTTTTACCATATTTAACACTCACTGCTTTAGCAAGTTTGATCAAAAGCAACTTTTAGTATAACTGCTTCCAATGTCAAGAAGAATGTATTCCACCTACATTCAAATGTGATTAAAAAAATTAAGTCTCCAAAGCACTGCATGTAAAGGTACAGGTAAATTATAACTTATCTCATGGACTTGCATCACAAGATAATACTCAGCCTCGAGATTTTACAGGGAAGCCTCCTCATTGGCTGTTATGTAACACTGTTATCAGGAGTAATTTGATCTATCACTCTTGCACCAAGACTTTCCATTAAAATATGCATGAAGCCAACATGTCTTCTGGCACACATTTTTATATTACTCAGACAACCTCAGTTGTTCAGTGTCTTATTTAATGGCTGTACAACTTATTGTGGTTGAAGTTTAGTAAAGTCTGAAACAAAAAGAAAATTTCAAGTGTAGTTTCCCTCTAAGGCATTCCTGCACAGAGATCAAGGCCATTAGAATAGCACTCAGGAGGCAGACACAGGCAAAAAGGATCGGGTAAGACCCAAAACCAGTCTCAGGAGGCTCCCAAATCCTCTGGGGCCACAGGAAACCAGGAGCCCTAAACTCTGCTTTAGAATGGACTTCACTTTTTTCTTTTTCTTCCCTCCCTGCCTCCCTCCCTCCTCTATTTTGTTGTTGTTGTTTGTTTACAAAGCTCATGTTTAGAGACTAGGGAGAAAAATAAAACATTGCAAAGTTGACAGCAGTCTTTACTTTCCATAGCTTCTGAGTGCTTTCTGAGGGCAATCATCTGGCAACTGGATGCGTAACAGGTTGCTCCTGCACATGTGCTCTCTGGCTTCCTGTGTGGACTAAGCACCTCTGAGCTTGCTGACTGCCCATACACACTTAATTTGTCCTCTGAAAATGGGCCTGAGATAATGGTGGCAACAAAGATGAGGCAAGAGTGCTGACAGTTTGACTGGAGAGCAAGATGCTCAGTGAAGCACATCAGCAGTGGGAGAAAGGAAGAGAGCTATCTGCCTTGAGGCGTAGACAGGGGCCATTGTGAGGGAGCTGTGATTTGTGGAAAAAGAGAAATAACAAGCTTGTTATTGGGTTTACTTATGGTCTCCTGGACAGTCATGTAACCTGTGATACCGACATTGATGAAACAAGTGTGGATTCCCCCAGAGAGAATAAGTTCCTTTCTTTCCCCATGCTGATTGAACTTGTCTTTACATCCCGCTGCTGTTTGCTTTGCAAACGATGAAACTTCTTTTATCCACCATAGTTGGATGGGAACAAACTGCATCCATTATATTTAAAATAAAAGCATAAACATGGGCAATCACATGCTGCTAATAATTTTATTTCAACACCTGAAAGGATCAGACAGTGGATTCTCTGGGCATAGTACTGTCAACGGGGAAAAAAGTCAGTCTTAGGCAACTTTTAAGATTTTCCTCTCCACATCTGGTTCAAGTTCACCAACTCACTCATAGTTCTATCAAGTACTGGCCGCACACAAAACTGAATATATAAAGAAGGGTTAGATATCATTTTAGAACTTATTTTTTCTTATCATTCTTTCATAAAGGAAATAAAATAGAAATAATGCTACTTTCAAACTCTCGTGGTCTGAGATGTTAGAAAACTGAAGGGAGATGATAAATTTAGATACTGGTGGTAACAAACAAATGTCAAAGGTGCAAACGAGAATTAAACGTTTTATCCTAGGCTGCCTAGAGAACTTGCCTGATCGTAATTTCCTCTGTTTACTTGGACTGGAGGCCAAGGCCCAGGGGGCAGTGGGGAAAATAAAAAATGTGTCTTTTTTTAATCACAAAAAGATCACCGGGTGGCAAATGGTCAAGTGATCATGTAGATGCAACATATTTATACAATACAACAAACTTTTTCTATGACTGCTCAGGTCTTCAACCTCCATCAGTTCCTTAACTTGCCTTTTCCCCACCCACACACTCAGGCACACAGTGGAGCGCGCACGCACACAGATCCAAGTGTTTAGCTGGGACGCTAATCAGAAACTGAGCCCCACTCTCACTCAGGACAGACACCCGGTAAACCCTTTGTCCGGAACGGAAAAGAACGGTCAGGTTTCTGGCGGGACGTCGAGGCGCGAGCGCTAAGAGGACGTGCAGGGCCTGAGGCCAAGGACCAAATGGCGGCCTAGAAGCCAGGGGCCACGCGCGCAGGCGCAGAGGCCGTGGGGCGGACGGGCGGGCGAGCAGGAGCGGGCCTCACCGCGCAGGCGGTTGCGTGCAGCTCCACTATGTGCTGCTCGGCCGCAGTTAACGCTTCGCTTCCCGGAAGGCCTTCCGGCCTGCTTTGCGAGCGGGGCGTAGAGCCGCCGCGGGCTCCCTCCGAATCTGAGCAGAGCGCTAAGCTGAGCAGCTGCCCGCAGTCTGCAGTCCGAGGCGATGGCCGTCGCAGCGCAGTGCCCGCCAGCACCCGGATCCGCCCGGCCGCCATGGCGTCTGGCTCCGGGCGGTGAGTCGGAGCGAGGGGCGCGGCCCTCCGAGCTCCCGCCCCCAGGGAAGGCGGGCTGCTGAACCCTGGCCCTGCCTCCTTCCCGGTCCTCTGGTGAGAACATCACAACTGAGGACCAGAATCGCCTATGCCCCTTCCTGCTCTTGCAGTCTAAGCACTTTCTTCTGAGATAAAAGGGTGCACTTTTCCCCCCTCGTCTCCCTAGACGAGATTCAGCAGAATCATAAATGTTTAAAAAAAAAGGGGGGGGGGCCTGGAGAGATGGCTCAGCCGTTAAGAGCACTGCCTGCTCTTACAGAGGACCCGGGTTCAATTCCCACCACCCACATGGTGGCTACAAACCCGTCCTCAACTCCAGTTCCAGGGGAGTCCGAAGTCCTCTTCTGACCTCCGGGGCATTGCACCATACGGGTGCACTCAGATACATGCAGACAGTACATTCATGCACACAAAATAAAAATATTAAAAAAAAGAAACCAGGAAGTTAGGTTTGTTAGCACCGTACTCTTTATATAGAAAAGATTATGTGTTTACTGTGTGAAGGCAATAAAAGTTGGAAACAACCTTGGTAGCTTAATTCTTTGACCCACAACAGAATTAAAGTTAAGCTGAAGTCTCACACTAAGAAAAGGTGCAATTTTCTTGTAGCTAAGTATTTGCAAAATCCAAACTAAAATTATGCTTCCTGTCTGAAAGATGAGAGTTATACTGCTACCCCTACAAAATTAAATTTGAGAAAATTAGCACAAGCCCAGGAGGTAATTTCACATGTTAGAATTAAATTAACACCACCCCCAGTCTGGATTTCCAGAGAAGGGGAGTTGAAGAGTTAGTGGTTTTGTTAATGCTCTTTAGTATGACAACTGAGGTCCGGACTTGATCTACAAGGGCAAACAGATTAGTTGGACAGGAGAAAGGTGTATAAAGAGCTATAGATAATCAATACTGTCTTATTGTATCTGCATTTATCTTGCAACCTTGAAATCCTATTTTAATGTTCTTAATCACAGATAAAAACACAGCTATTTGGCCCATTATAAATCTTAGTGAATTGATAAATTGGACTTCCCATTTGGCAAAAGTTTCCTTTGTGTTGAAATAATAAATTTGGAGACTGTACCATATTCTGAGAGAAGAGTTTAAAACCTGGAAGGGGAACAGGAGATCCTAGAGAAAGCTAAGGAAGGATGGAATTAAACTTGAAATAAAAAATGAGTATCAATAAAAATGAGAAGTTAAACATTTCCATGTCAGCCCCAGCCAAATTCTTTAAGTTTGGAGATCCAAATGTATTTCACTGCACTTAAAATTGAAGATCAAGGTGTCAGCATGATAGCAACTTAAAGGATGGGGACCACATTTTATAGACCAGGTTGAAATAGAAAAATGAGAGCAATCATTTCTAGGAAGTGTAATTGTTACATGAAACATGATTGGGAGAAAAAAAGAAGTGACTAGAAAAAGGTTGAGCCAGGAGAATTTACATATGGGAATATAGCATAGAACTGTACATGCAGCGTTCCAATATCATGTTTCTGGTTTTCATATTGTAATTATGTAGTATGTGAGCATTGGGAGTAACAGGATAGAGAGTATATAGAGCCTCTTTACTGTATTTACAACTCCTGAATCTAAAATCATTTAACATTTAAAACAGTAATAAATAGGTGTACACATATTTTTCAGATTACTAAATTATGCAAACACCTTCTTTGCCATCTCCTCCATTCTCAGGTTTCATAGTCATCTTGAGCCAGGTGTGGTGGCATATGCTTATAATTGCATTGCTGAGGGGTTGGAGAGATGGCACAGCGGTTAAGAGCACTGACTGCTCTTGCAGAGGACCCCGGTTCAATTCCCAATACCCACATGGTGGCCATGAACCGTCCTTTACTCTAGTTCCAGGGGAATCTGAAGCCTTCTCAACTCCGTAGCATTGCACAACACGGGTGCACTCACATACGTGCAGGCAATACACTCATACACATAAAAATAAAATATTTTTTTAATATTCCAGTGCTCAGGAGGTGAACACAGGAGGATCATGGATTTGAGTCCAGCCTGAGCTACATATTTGAGTTCTGGTCACAAAAATGATCCAGTCTAAGAAAAAGAAAAAAAAAAATCCTTCTGGTTAGTCACTGACTCTGGCACACAGCTGAGGAAGCTCTTTGTATTAGTCACATGTTACCGTTGTGTGCATTGCTATGAATGCAACTTTAACATGTAATCAAAGTTGGAAATGATATAATTAAAATACATGGTAAACTATCTCACTAGTAATAATTCTCAAACAATTTGGTAACTTAATTACAGTATTATGTAGATATTGAATAGATTGTTGTCTTTCCTTCAGTCTTCATTTGATTCCCCAGTGTTATACCAATTAACTTTCTTTGTGCCTCTTCTTTTAAAAGGCCCTTGCAGGACTTGATTCTTAGCTTAGTCTTTTCAGATTCTCTGTGTTCAAATAGATAAAAACTGTAGGAAAGTGAGGGCATTAAGTACTACCTCAGAAGGTAAATTAAGTTCTCACTTCGTTATGAAGATTTTACAGCTAGATTTGCTGCCAGTCTTCATTTGATTCCCCAGTGTTATACCAATTAACTTTCTTTGTGCCTCTTCTTTTAAAAGGCCCTTGCAGGACTTGATTCTTAGCTTAGTCTTTTCAGATTCTCTGTGTTCAAATAGATAAAACTGTAGGAAAGTGAGGGCATTAAGTACTACCTCAGAAGGTAAATTAAGTTCTCACTTCGTTATGAAGATTTTACAGCTAGGTTTGCCGCAGAAAGAGTTGTTTTGTGCTAAATTCTACAAGTAACATGATATTATTGGGCAGATTTTATAAGTCTTCCCAGAATTTAGGGTGTTTATACTGGCATTAAACATGCTTGTCATGTTGGAGGATGGGTTCTAGGGAAATGCATTTCCCAAGATTTCAGTTATATTAATTTTTAAATAGGTACGTTAGAACTCTGGGTTGCAAAATATGTATACGTCATACAATTCAATCTGATTATAGCAAAGGACTCTTTTTATACATGTAACCATGAAGGATAACTAGATTCGGGGCTTAATGAATTGATGAGGGCTTGGTTCGCTCCATTTTCTGCCTGAGTGATAATTTACTTTTTAAGCAGGCTCTTTTCTTATTGGTGAAAAGTGGCTCAAACAGATTCTAGGGTGTCATAGTTTCTCATTCTTGTCTGGTAAAGAAAAGAGGAACTTACTTGAAGTTTGGGATGGGAGATGCTTCACGCTTCCTATAAATCTTAGCAGTCATCGTCAGTGTGAGAAACAAAAATCTTACCTTCATTATAAGAGTGCTACAGACTCACAGGAGTGACAGTGAGTCAGCTTATTTTATAACTTTGCAAATCCAGGAATCAGCCCAGAAAGGCAGGTGTGCTGATTGAGTACAGAGAACAGTTTTTAAACCCTAATACAAGCAAGCTCCTTCCTCCCTTTCCTTTCAGACTGAGTAAACAAGGTATATTATCTAGATCTTATCTTTTCTTCTGTCATATATGTTTGTCTTTGTCTTAAGAAAAAACCTTTTGTGGGTTATGTGGTTCACATTCTGTATATTTTAAAGTTTATGTGGTGGTTTGAATGAGGCATGCCCTATAGGCTCAAGTATTTAAATAATTGGTCGTAGGTGGTGGCACTACTTTCAGAGGTTTAGGAGATGCAGCCTTGCTGGCAGAAGCCTGTCAGTGGGTGTGGGATAAGGGTCCATAGCCACATTCCATCTCGTTTCTCTGTCTGCTTCCTGTGTCATGGTGTTTTATCATGGCAACAGAAAAGTAACTAGTAGAGAAGTACTCCAGAGAGTGGAGTATTGCTGTGAAGAACCTGACTATGTTGGTTTTGGGAAGATTAGGGAAGATTTTGGAAGTTTGGATTAGAAAAGTGGTTGAATGGTGTAAGCAGAGCTTAATGGGCCATTATAGTAGGGGCCTGGCTCAAGATGTTCCAGAGGGATATGGAAACAAGGACTTATACAGCAACAGGAATTTGGGGCAAAGACTGGCTTCCATCTTCCTCAGGCTAGATTAAAAGGTAATGGACTAATTTCTTTGGCAGAGGAAACTTCAAGACAGCCTAATGTTGAATCAGTGGCATAGCTATTAATGATGAATACTATGAGATCTAAACCAAAACAGAGCAAGTGCAGCAGAAAGAAATACAAAATGTAGTATGGAGAGGAAAAGAAGGTGATGAAGTTTAATAATGTGGGAGCCAAGGCTGGTGCTGAAGAAGAGGCTGTCTTTAATAAGGAGATTAGAGCCATTAAGAGAGGCCTCCAGACTTACATTTGAACAATAGAAAAAGCACCCTGAGAACAAGACCCTTCCCAGCTAAGCTTCCAGCTTGTGAAAGGAAAAGACCTAAGGACTTTTCTGCTCCTACAAAACCACAACTTAGAGATGCTCTCAATAATGTAAATCCCAAGCTGGCAGCCAGACTTGGCAATGTCATTCACATGGTGCTGGATTTAGAGGCATGAAAGATGCAAGAATGATTGGCCTTTGGTTCTTCCTCCATGATTTCAGAGAGCTGCTGAGGCCAGGAAATGTGTAGCAGAATAGTTCCTGTTTAAAGAAGGCCCTGGGGCTAGAGAGATGGCTCACTGGTTAAGAGCACTGGCTGCTCTTGCAGAGGACCTGGACTTAATTCCCAGCACCCACATGGCAGCTAACAACTATCAATAACTCCAGTTCTAGGAGGATTTGACACACTCTTCTGACCTCTGTGAGCATTGCACAGTATGGATGTGCTTACATACATGCAGACAATGTACTCATACACATAAATAAAAATAGTAAATAAAATATTTTTTAAAAGAAGGCCCTGGGAGGCCAAGAGGCCTTGAGAGGCTATTGTGTGAAGTTGTGAATGTCAAGCCTATTTGGCAATGGAGACCCCAAGATGGAGATGTTAGAACTGTGAGACATCTGCCAGGAGAGCTGTGCACAGGGAGTAGTGCCATCCCAAGGGAAAGAATTATGTTGCATGCAGCAAGTTGGAGGGGCTGAGCAACCTAGGCCTTTTGGAAATAAAGTCCAGACGGTGTTTGCCCTGGTGGGTTCCATTCTTGCTTTAGTCCAGTATTGCCCCACTATGCCCCCATTCCTCCCATTTGAAATGGGAATGTGTATTCAGTTCCATTGCATATTGGAAGTATATAATTTGCCTTTTGATTTTATGAGGGCTTACATTTACAAGCTTAGCTTGAGTTTCACAAGAGATTTTGGACTCTGGACCTTTGAACAGTGTTGAGACTGTGAAAGACTATGAGGGATTTAAATTTGGACTAAATGCATTTAGCATTATGATATGGTCATGAACCTATGGGAGCCAGGGAGTGGAATGCAGTGGTTTGAATGGTACACCGACAATAGCCTCAAATATTTAATACTTGACTCCAGTTGGTGGCACTGTTTGCAGAGGTTTAGGAGGTGGGGCCTTGCTGAAGGAAACACGTCAATAGGGGCAAGCTGAGAGTTCATAGCCATATCCCATTTCCAATTTCTCTCTCTGATTTCTGTGCCTGCTTGAAGATGTGATCCCACAACTTCTGCCCTATCCACCCCTGCCACCGTGCCTCCATACAATGGACTTTTATCTCTCTGGAACTGTATGCCAAGTATACTCCTCCTTCTGCCTTGCCTTGGTCATGTGTTTTATCACAGCAACAGAAAAGTAACTAATACAGCTTATAAGATACATCACCTTGTAGACAAACTTGGTTGTTAGTAATTTTCTACTCTACATTTTTAGGGTTTTTAAAAGAGGGGAATGGCTTAGCAGAGTTTGGATGGTTGGACGAATAGCTAGATTAGCAGCATTCACAGGAGTCAAGAATTTTCTAGTCATTTGAAGCTGGTTTGAGGCACTTTGAAAATGAACCATCAGTTACAATCAGCATCATGTTCATTCTTGAGTCAGTCTTATGAGTTCAGGTTATACTTAAGCCAGTCAGGGTTAGTCTGGATCTGCCCATGGAGCAACCCACCCAACCCTGTCTGAAAAGAGCCTTTATTAACATCAAATTAGCATCATCTACTACAGTGTAACTTTCAACTGCAAAATAAATTCCATCAGCCCACCTGTGCTGCATTGAATAGGAATGTCCCACATACACTCCAAGTATTTGGACATTTTGTCCCCATTTGGTGGTGCTGTTTTGGGAGGTTTTAGGAGGTGCAACCTTGATGGAGAAAGCACAATGTTGGGGGTGGGCTTTGAGAGTTCTTAAGCCTTGCCAGATTCCCAGATGTTTTCTGCTTCCTGTGCCTTGATGATGTGAGTGTTCGGCTTTCTGCCCTGGCCACCTCCTACCACCATGCCTCTGTGCATATCATGGGGAATAATGGACTCTAACCTTTTGGAACCATAAGTCAAATAAACTCTTCTTTCTGTAAGTTGCCTTGGTCATGATGTTATCACAACAGAAAAGCAACTAATATACCACCCAATCATTTTAGTATCAAAATGTTTGTCTTCTAAATTTTTAAAATTGTTCCTCTGGTTCCCCCTGGTTGTCCTTCCTTGAGCATCTCAGAATTATGTGAGCCATTTTAGCTCTTCATTGGTGGTAATGTTTGGCATTATAGTCTCAAAATACTACAAACAATAGTGAACATGTCATTTCCATCATTGTATCTACACAGACCATCATATGCTTTTGCATAGAGTTTAGAACTATGGAATTCATGAACTTTTGATTGCATAAATGAGTCATTGATTTGCCATTCTCAAATACATATTCCTGAACACTAGTCAGAATTGTGTGAAGTTCTAAATTTTCTATATTTAATATTACATATTTGAATACATTTATTATGTATTACTTGTTGCAAATAAAGTATTTTTGAAAAAACTAAGAGAAAAGAAATACTAAATCTGAAATCTTACTAGACAGTAATTTTACTGACAAAACAGATATATACATCATCAAAGGATCTAATCTGAGCCCTTGAATTGCTGCATCTAATTGACATTAAGCATTATGTTTTTTTAAAAAAAATTGAATATATTATTTTTTATTTCATATGTATATGTGTATTGCCTGCATATATGTAAGTGCACCCATGTCATGCAAAGACAGCAGAAGACAGAAGAAGCCATCGGATCCCCCTGGAACTGAAATAACAGACAGTCGTTAGCCATCATGTGGGTACTGGGATTCAAATTTGAGTCTTCTGCAGAATACCAGTGTTCTTAACCGCTGAGCCATCTCTCCAGCCCCCAAGCATTATCTTTTTAATGAATTCTGAATATAGTGAGCTGTGAGTGGACATTTAGTACTGGAACCACAGAGCAACAACAAATTTCTTATCCACAGACTGGCTGCTTTAGTCAGTTCCTTTTGGGTGCTGATTATGTGTTTGATGTTTTTCAAATAGGCGAATGGTGTGTTGTGACATGCCATGCTGTATGCAGAGTCCATTGTCAGTATCAATTCTTAGGATTGAGAGCAAATGTTATACGTCTCTAAGGTTGCCTATAGGGAATTTTTTTTTTCATTTAATCAGACATTGACTAGCACGCTTTGTTTCACAGAGCTGGTCTTAGAAAATTCTTCAGGGAATTATAACCATTTCAATTTGCAAGACCAGCAATCTCTGCTGACTTTTCAGTGGATGCTGCTCCACCAGTACCCACCTAGAGCACTGCTGCATTGGGCCCTTATCCTTCTAGTTTGTTTTTGGTATCCTGGACAAGTATGGATGTGCTATGGGAGGAGAAGAAATCTCACCATTTCATGTCTTCCACTCTCTCAACTGTTCTTTGATGAAGAGCAGTCTGGATCTCCCCCACCCCCCAACATTGCTACCTTCAGGTGTCTCAGATTACTTGGCCAGTCAATCCAAAACACTCATATAGTGCTTACTGACTACAGAAGTAGTCCTGACCTCTTCACATCTCTCCATCCAGACCTTCAGCAAGAGCTGCCAGTTTTATTTGTAGACAGTCTCAGATTGTCAAAAAACTCTTAAATCAGATCTTTCTTTTGCTTCTATCATTTCTCAATTCAGTTTGTTATTTATCTCTCTTTACATTAGAACCCAATGGTTCAATATTGTAAATAACACAAAATGAGATTTTATTACTTTTCAGAGTCTTGTCCTAAGTACTCGAGACTTATTGTTCATGCTTTGTACGTGCTGTTTATTCTAGCAGGACTATTCTTCCCCTCATCTCCACCTCAGTCTTCATGCTCATTTCCTTGGTGTACTGAGGTGATTACAGTTGAGCTTCCTTGGGCCTCAGTCTGCACCGTCTCTTCTAGGAAGCCCTCCCTGATGCTTACCTTGCTTACTGTTGCCTCCTCAACAGGATGTGTACACACTTCCTCAAGGCTTCCAAATATCTGCTACATGTGCACCTTCTCTTGTATAATATTATGTTTTTTTATATGCCTACACCATTGGGCCTTTAATAATATTAAACATGGTCTTACTTATCTTTGTGTCTGTAGTGGCACAAGTACATAGGAAATGCTCGGGGAAAAGGAAAGACAGAAATAAAACTGCTTCAGTGAACGAATGAATGAATAAATAAATAATGGAAGCAAAACCCAGTTGTGAATGTCATAGGCAGGAAATAATACAATTACATTTTCTCCTAATATATTACAGAATCAACTTTGGGTTTTACCAACATGCCAGCTGTTCTTGTGCTATTGTTCTGAGACACAGCATACTAAAATAATAAGGTAACTGATTTTATTTGGCAATCTATTTAGTAAGTTCTCCCCAAACAGTCATTGAATTAATGGTGAATGCAGTATTGTGGGCTGCATTCCAAATGAAGTAAGTATATGTTGACAGTGAAGTGCAGCATTGTTAACCCTGAACAGTCATTTCAATTATAAACTACATGCACACAATCACTGTCGTATAAATATACAGACTAATTACTTCTAGCCCTTTTGTTATGCAAGTATTAGAAATGGAACCTACCATATATCTATTCAATATTAACGGTGAAATTTCCAGAAATAGATTTGTTTTTAAAATAAAAGCAAAAGTGTTCATATTCTTAAAATAAATAACTTAGATTTGTGCTTTAAAATTGTATGGATAGCCATTGTTTGACAGGCTTTTCTTCATACTAATACATTTTTAAGGGAGATCTTGGTAAGGACATAACTGTAGCATACAAATCAGTGTTCTTCTCTGCACTCCTGTTGCTGCCTGAGGGGGAAGCATGTCCACTGTTCCATGACTGGAATGAAAGGCACACTGAGTTTTAGGTCAACTATCCATGACATTGACATGTATGACTAGTCTATTGAGTATGATACATGTTAATATCTTCCCTGTGCTGGGTAGGAGTGATATGCCTCAGTGATCAGCACAATACATACAACTCCTTTAGGTTTTCTACAGGTGCAAAGATGATCAATTTCCAAAGCCTGTGAAATGTAATTCGTCTATAAGCAGCTAAACAGTACCTCTGCTCTGTAGGCTGACATATTTGTGTAATTTTGTCAGAATGCCATCAACATAAGCTGCTGTCTGATCATATTTATTTACTTATTTATTTATTATTTTTGAGACAAGGTCTCATGTAGCCCAGGCTGGCTTTGAACTCTATGTAGTTAAGGATGCCACTGAACTCTTGTCTCTACCTCCCAAACTGGGATTACAGATTTTACGACATTGAATTTTGTGCAGTACTGAAGGTCAATACCAGAACTTCATGCATGCTAGGTAAGCATGGTAACAACTCAAATACATCCTTATTCAGATCATATTGGTTTTGTTTTTTTGAGACAGGGTCTCCATGTGGAGACGCCAGCTGGCCTGCAACTTGCTATGTAGACCTGGCTGGCCTGAATTTCACAGCTGGCCTGCAACTTGCTATGTAGACCTGGCTGGCCTGAATTTCACAGAGATCCACCTGCCTGCCTCTGCCTCCTGAGTCCACCACAACACCCAGCCAGATCATTCTTCTTCTTCTTCTTCTTCTTCTTCTTCTTCTTCTTCTTCTTCTTCTTCTTCTTCTTCTTCTTCTTCTTCTTCTTCTTCTTCTTTTTTAAAGAAGCTTCTTTTTCTTTATTTTATTTATTATTTTTATTTTATGTGTACAAGTGTATTGCCTGCATGTACGTGAGTGCACCTGTGTCATGCAGTGCCACAGAGGTCAGAAGAGGCCTTCGGATTCCCGTGGAACTGGAGTTAAGGATGGTTCATAGCTGCCATGTAGGTGCTAGGAATTGAACCCGGGTCCTCTGCAAGAGCAGTTAGTGCTCTCAACCGCTGAGCCAACTCTCCAGCCCCCAGATCATACTTCTTGATGGCACACTTTGAACAACACTGTAATGAACTAAATTGTTTGTATTACATTATGAAACCAATAGTAACAGAAAATCGAGGGCTTTATGACTGACTGAGCACTACAAAATATGTGTTGTATCTACATTGTGAGTTCTGAAATAGTGGAATGTTTGGAACTGTGTAGTTTCATCTGCCAATCAAAGTTCCATGACTGATAGTAGGAATATGTATATTCTGCCAACAATTTTGTTCCACTGTTAAGAACAGTGACAACGAAGTTATCAGTTAGTGAATGAATAAATTCATGAGTTGTGGCACTGTGTGTGGAAAGAATTTTGGCTAAAGGCATGAAGACCTGGAAATGAATCTTAACCTATTTATCTATTTTTTCATTCTGTGACTTTGAGATTATTTAAACCTTGTATGTGGGGCTGGAGAGATGGCTCAGAGGTTAAGAGCACTGACTTCTCTTGCAGAGAACCCAGGTGTGATTCCCAGCACCCACATGGCAGCTAACAACCATCTGTAACTCCAGTTCCAGGAGTCCAGTGCCCTCTTCTGACCACTGTAGGCATTGTACAACATGGGTGTACTTACACACAGCAGGCAAAACACTCATACACATAAAATAAGAATAATAAATAAAATATTTAAACCTAGTATGTGTTTCCTCCTCTTTAAAATGTGACAAATATCCCAACCCAGAGGTATTGTGAGGGATAAATGAAGTATTATGTAAACATTTAAGAGGGTACTCAGCACATAAATTGTGTTCATAAATGTTAGCTGTTGCTGTTACTGAACTGGAAAACCACTCTCCTGTTTTTAATCCTTTCACATATTAGTCCTCATTTGCTTAATAGTTCATTGCCTATTTTACTACCAATCCTTAATAGAATGAGGCTTAGCTTGGTTGAATGATTATCAACTTTTATTGATAAATGATAAAAGCCTGTTATGTATGTATAATTAAGCAGATTTTTCTATTAATTAAAAGTTTTAATATACTGACCTAAAATTAAAGTTTAGGATTCCAAAGATTATGTTTCTAAACCACCTTGACTATGGAAAATTAAATTATATATTCCCTGAGTAAACCTGCATTCAGCATGTTATAACGCTATTCAGAAACTTTTTTGGTAAAGAAAAGTCTGTGATAGAAGTAGAATTTGAAATGGTAATAAAAAATGCAAAGAATCTTTATAATATTGACATCACTGTGAATAATAACCTTGTAAGGAAGGGGAAGATTTGTAGAAGAGAATTTTACTACATGGTATAAGTTGATATGAGTGTTAATAATTAAGAGCAATTCTATTTATTCAAAAACATTGATGGTGGGGATGCAGTTAAGTAACAGAATGCTTGTCTAGCATACATTGGACCCTGAGTTCAATATCTAGCACTGTAAAACAAGGAGGAGAAGGAGGGGGAGGGAGGAGGAAGAGGCCTAAAATTTTGATTATCTTACAGAACGAGAAGTCTAGAGATGGGTATGGCAGCATGGATTAGTTAGTTCAGTGACTTTGTGACAGCAAGAGGAAACAAAGACTGGAGTTCTTTTTCTATTCCAGCTGTTTTCCTCCATGAATCCATAGACATTACTCACTGCCCATTTCAGAACATCAGTATACTTTGCTACTACTTTAGGGTGGCATTCAGACAAGACAATGTCCAGTGAGGAAAATGGATGAGTTTTCTCCTGGATTATATTTTATTATGACTATGTCAGACACACATAAAAATTCTAGATATTATGACAATGCCTGTGTTTCCTACCACCTAGCTTAAGGAGCAAAGCATTTAAAGCAAAATTATTGCTTCCTGGTGTATACCACCTCAAGTATGTATATCTACTTCCAAGTCCCCACTGTATTTTGCTAAATATGGTTTAATATATAATATGATTTGAATGTACATGTCTCTCAAAATTCTCATTTTGAAAACTAATCAATAGGTTGATGATATTAGAGGTAAGGCCTCTGAGACAAGGAGCAAAGCATTTAAAGCAAAATTATTGCTTCCTGGTGTATACCACCTCAAGTATGTATATCTACTTCCAAGTCCCCACTGTATTTTGCTAAATATGGTTTAATATATAATATGATTTGAATGTACATGTCTCTCAAAATTCTCATTTTGAAAGCTAATCAATAAGCTGATGATATTAGAGGTAAGGCCTCTGAGACGTACTTAGCTCAAGAGTGGGATTAATGTCCTTATAATATGTTGGAGAGAGACTGAAGAGGTAGATCAGCAGTTAAAAGCACTGCTGTCTTTGTAGAGGACCCAATGTTCAATTCCCAGTAGCCCCATGGCAGCTAACAACCATCCATAACTTCAGTTCCAGGGGACTTGACACCCCTTTCTGGCCTCCACAGGTATTACATGCATGGGTGCACTTACATACATGTAGGCAAAGCACTCATATATTTAATTAATTAATTAGGTTAAAAGGTTAGGTTAATTATTAATTAATTAGGTTAAAAAGGACTGGAGAAAACTAGTTAGACCTTTTCCCACTTCTATCTCTTCTGCCATGTAAAGACAAAACATTCATCTCTGCCCCTTCACCATGGGCAGATGCATCAAGAAGGTGCCATCTTGGAAAAAGAGTGAATCTCATGAGATACCAGATGTGCTGATGTCTTGATCTTAGACTTCTTAGCCTCCAGAAGAGTGAAGAATCAATAATATCTGTTCTATACATTACCTAGTCTCAAGTATTTTGTTACAGCAGCTGAAACAGACTAAGACACCAAGTATGGCTATATTTTTACTATATGGGTACAGTGAAATAATATGGGCATTATTTATATTGCTAAAATTTTAATAAATGTTTTACTACTATTCAACAATATGGGTATTTTTAAACTTTTTTAGATAATTTGTCTTTATTATATATGTGTTTGTGTATACATATATGTGTATATATGAGCATTCTGCATATATATATATATATATACCCATTGACATATAATGCCCACGAAGGCCAGAAGAGGGTATTGGACCTCCTGGAACTTTAATTAAGGATAGTTGTCAATCACTATGTGGGTGCTGGGAATTGAATCTGGGTCCTCTGGAAGAGCCACAAGTATTCTTAACCACTGAGCCATTTCTCTAGCTCCAGTACCCATTTTCCTGCTTGAGTTTGCATAGGCCTTGTACAAGCTGTCACAAGTGCAACTACCTGTTAGATCCAGAGAACACTGTATCCTTGCATTCATCCACCACCTCTAGCTCTTACAATCTTTCTGACCTCTCTTTCATAATGATCCCTGACCTTTGGAGGATATAGGTGTCCCATTTAGGGCTAAGCATTCCAGAGTCTTTTATTCTCTGTATATTCACCTGCTGTGGGTCGCTGTGTTGATGACCATCTACTACAAAATGAACTTTTCTCTGGTAAGAGTTGAGAGATGCACTAATTTATGGGTATAACAATAAGTCACGAGAAAGTGGTTTAATAGCATGTCCGTTTAGCAGAATAGTAGTAGGTTCTCCCCTGTGGCCTGTAGTCACAGATTCTTGGCTCTGAAAACAGTGCCAGGTATGGTCTCTGTCACACAAATCCAAGTCAGACAAAAATCTAACATGGAGAGGGGTACGTGGGGAAGATACCCCAGCCCTAGCTGAGGAACTATTAGCAATTGATAGCTGCTGGGAGAGGGGGAGTCAGTTTTCTTAAAGGATGTGATGCTCAGTAGATTGATCATACTCCAGGGCATGGGCCCACTCCCAAGAGCATATGGAGACTTCAGATTAGACTTGTTAGGACTTCAGAAGAAAATAGAAATAAAGGCCATGACTTTGGGGAGATAATAAGGGGTGGAGATGGGGTGAAGAATGGGTCTGAATATGATCAAAATACACATATAAAAATTTCAGAAAATCAATAAAATATCTTAAATATTTTATTTTTATTTTTTAATTTTATTCTATGTGTATGAGTATGTGCCTTCAAGTGCATTCGTGTCATGCCATGTTTGCATAGGTCAGAGGAGGACATCGGATCCCCTGGAACTGGAATTACAGATGATTGTTAGACCATGTAGGTGTGGGAAACTGAACCTGGGTCATCTGCAAGAATAGTCAGTGCTCTTAACCTCTGAGCCATTTTTCTAGCCCCAATAAAAAAAAATATTTTTTAAAAATTTGACTCATGGGGCTGAAGAGATAGTTCAGCAGTTAAGAGCCCTGACTGCTCTTTCAGAGGACTTGGGTTCGATTACCAGCACCCACAGAGTGGCTAACAACCGTTCATAACTCCTGTTCCAGGGGATCTGACACCTTCCTCTGACCTCCACGGGTATGGCATGACATAGGTGCACTTACATACATGCAGACAATACACTCATACAAATAAAATAAAAATACTAAATAAAATATTTTTTATTAAGGATGCTTGTGAGAGTAGGAGTGGGGGGATTTTTACTACAACATAGGCAATTTATCAGTAACTATACCACTGAAGAAAATATCAAGCTGTCCCTAACCAGTATTTTATTTTTTTAATTAAAAATTATTTATTTTATGTGTATGAATGTTATGCCTGCATGTATATAAGTGCAGCCATGTCGTGCAGTGTCCACGGAGGACAGAAGAAGGTGTTGGATCCCCTGGAACTGAAGTTACAAAGTCTTGTTATCTGCCATGTGGGTGCTAGGATTCAAACCCAGGTCTTCTCAAGAGAAGCCACTGTTATTAACCATTGAGCCAGCTCTCCAGCCCCCCACCCAACTTGTATTTAAAAAAAGAACTTTTACATCCAATTTAACCATCAAATTCCACTTACTCTCTTTTCATGATGTGCCCCCCCGCTTCTTTGACATCTTATTGCAACCTAGCATTGCTTGGCCATTATCTTTTCATGTCTAATTACTGCAAATGCTTCCTAAAAATTATTGCTCTAATTCCTGTTTACTAAAACTCATACTTAGCACTGTTGTCAAAATAACAGTGCTTATATGACAACACTCATGTGCTTTTATGCTTTTTTTCATTTTTTAATTATTT
The DNA here is from genome assembly GCF_000622305.1 of Nannospalax galili. NCBI lineage: Eukaryota > Metazoa > Chordata > Mammalia > Rodentia > Spalacidae > Nannospalax > Nannospalax galili. The sequence continues at coordinate 500,540 of NW_008335444.1, read as the reverse complement.
ATTTAATAACCACATACTTAGAAGAAGCATTTCATTACAACAGCATTGACATTTTCAATAACAATTTCCTGAGCTAAGATGCATCTCTTTCAAAATTGGCTGTAAATTTTTAGGTTTGCAGTTGACTTATCACAGTTATACAATATTGTACTCAGTATAAACCCTATAGGACATAAAATTAAATGAGGTTTTAACCTTTAAAAAAGATCTCCATTTCATTATTAAAATACACAGTTTCATACAGAAAAATTCATTTTTAATGCAATTGACATTAAGATGTTTGCACATGCGTTTCTAATATCTATATAGCTGATTATTACTAGTCACAGTCAGTTACTTTGTGAGCTGCTTGACATCTGAGCATGGATATAAAGTCATCAGGTAAATTTTAATGGTAATGTTTTTCACATTTTAATGGTAATGTTTTTCACAATTTTTATGCTTTGAAGAATTATTATTATTTTTTATAATTAATTTATTTTTATACCCACTTCCCAGATAGTATGCTCCCAGAGCCTCCCTCGCCCCACTAGGGCCCTTATATTCTGATATCCCTGCTACAGTCTGCTGTGTTGTCGGCACCCACAGCCATTCCCCACTACTTGCCCTTCTGGTGAATCTAGTCAGCCTATCTAGAGGTCTTTATTTTAGGAGGGTCAGCTATTCCTCATCTAGCAGTAATCAGTTGTCAGTGTTCCTTTAGATAGGATTGGGGTCTGCTGTCCATTTTCCTAGTTCTATGCTGGGTTACTATCTGGGAGTCCCTTTGGTCACCCTGGCCAACAACTCAAAAGAAGGTATTGGGGGAAATTTTTTTTCTTTTCTTACTCTCTTGTTCTTTTGTCTTTAGACAGAATCTCATGGTGTTGCCCAAACTGGCTTGGAATTCATGGCAATCCTTCTGTTTGAGCCTTCCAAGTACTGGGATTACATGCATAAGGCACCACCCTTGACTTAATTCCCACACTATTTTCCTTGTCGTTTCCTGATTCAAAAATCTTCAATATCACTACTTACATGTAGGATAAAATATCAGTTTATTAGTTGGGCATTCATGGGCCTTCCACAACTTGACCCTGGAAGAACCCTTCCAATCTTTTGACCTATTACCCTTTAGCTCATGTACTCTGTTGTGGTCAGGCTAATCTACTCAATCTCCTCTAAATTATCCATGTTGCAGACATGCAGTTTTGTCTCCCAAAGAGTGATTCACTCCCTACTTCCAAACTGTATTTCACTGTCCATCCCTCCTCCATGTGGCCCTGAGGTAAATACTACCAAGTCTTAAGTCAACTTTGGAAACTCTGCTTTCCTGACCACTGATAGATTTATACAAACAGCGCCATGATAAGTAATTCTATAGGAAGCCTCCTGGGAAAGATTTTCTTGTAATGGAATTACTGGTGATTTCTGTCTCTATGAATATAGCATTGTTAACATCCTTTAAAAATACTCCTTTATGCAAACATTTGAATGAAAAATAAAACTGTATTTTTTAAAATGCAAAGATGATCCTGCAAAAAGAAGGGGGGATCTAGGCACCAACAACTGAAAACTAAACCAAATATCAGAGCCTGTGTTTGTCTCTGGCACTACTGTTGTTCTGGAGCTATATGACAACCTTGATGACTATGATGTTTGGGATTTCATGGCTGAATGCAGCCAGAAGATACTGCATGGCCTTTGCCAGATGGATAGTTTGAAGTAGCATCCTTTTGTGAAATTGAGAGACTCAGAGAGCTCTACCCTTAGTGAGAGCTGGAGCTCCAGTGAAGGGAGTAAGACACTTACCCCACCTTCCTCACAGCCCTGATCCCTGTGAGCAGGAGGATTATAAAACAAATCTCCCTGTCAGTAGTAGGAAAGGCAACGTACTTGCTGTCTGTGCTCAACATTGATAAAGGGGGCTGTATCTACAGATAAGCTGTGTGTTAAAAACAATATAGTTCCAGTAAAATCAAAGTTGGAATAAAAATAAGGACTGTGATAGGCTGATGGAACCCCTCATACATTGCCTGAGAGAATGAAAATAAGTTCTTTCTAGAGAATTAATAAATAAATTTCAATTCTTGTCTCATAAAATTTCTACAGCAAAAGCCTTGCTGAATACAGTCTCATACTCAGCAAGTATGACACACAAGGAATCCAGCCTCATGGGCCACAGGAAGCACAAATAGTAAACACAGACAGCAGAACTTGACAACCAGCCTCCAATAGTGGAGTTACTGAACAGAAAATCTGAGGGGAGTGGCCTCAAAACCACCGTCATAACAAAGTTTTCCAATGTTCAAGTTCTCCGTCTAAAGCAGTGTAGTATTTGCCTTCTGTCGTTCTATATATTTTTCATCTCTATTTTATATAATGTATGTAATATGTAAATTATTGTTAACTGTTATTTGGAGATTGACAGGAAAAAGTTTTGTTATGTTCAGCATAAATGCATTAAAAAATGTGTGTGTGTGTGTGTGTGTGTGTGTGTGTGTGTGTCTATAATGTGTGGGTGTGTCTGTGGAGGCCAGAGGTCAATCTCAAGTGTTGTTCCTCAGGTATTGTCTACCTTATTTTTTGAGACAAGGTCTCTCAATGGCTTGGCACTCAGATTAGGGTAGGCTGGCTGGCCAGAGAGACCCAGGAGCCTGGCTGTTTCTGCCTCTTTCATGCTGTGATTATAAGCATGTGCCACCATGCCTGGCTTTTTTACATGGGTTCTGAGGACTGAGCTCAGGCACTCATACTTGCACTGCAAACACTTTACTGATTGATCAATCTCCCCAGGTCTAAAATATATTTTTGATCACTGGTTGGTTGAATCTGTGAAAACCATTGACATAAGGGGTTTATTCTAATTTGTTTTATCACAGCTTTCATATATGTCATAATACATTTTGATCACACTCATACATCCCTCATCCTCCTTCAGCCCCCACTAGTCCCCCTTCTCCCACCAAGTCCCCATCCACTTTCACGTCTTTTTGTTTTTTTCTCTGTGATCCACTAGGTTTAGCCAGGGCTGTTTGCATAGGCATAGGTGTGAAGCTGTCCACTGAAGCATGATTAACTTACCAGTATCTATGTCATTGAAGAAAATGACTTCCTTCCTCCAGTAACCCTGGACTGCTGTTACCTCCTGTGGGCAGGGCAGTGCCCAATGAACCCCTCCTCATCATGAGAATATTAACTAGCTCAGTCTTAAGAAGGCCCTATGCAGGCAACCATAGCTGCTGTGAGGTCATGAATGCCATGGTTATGCCATGCCCATGAGACACTGTTTCATGACCCTCCTCCCTATTGTATAGCTCTTACATTCTTTCTGCCCCACTTCTGCAATGTTCTCAGAGCATTAGAGGGAATGACATGGGTGGCCCATTTAATGATGCACGCTCAACAGTCACTTGTTCTCAACACCTTGACTACTCATGAGTCTCTGCTTTAACCACTATTTGCTGTAAAGAAAAGCTTCTATGATCAAGGCTGAGGACAGCACTGCTCTATGGGTATAAACATAAACATGTCCATTTAGGAAAACAAAAGTAGTAGGTTTACTCCTAGAGCCCATGACCTCCCCAACCATGGGCCTTTGGGCAGGTCCAAAGTACCAGGTATAAACTCCCTTCTACAAAGTGGGCCACAGATCCTATTTGAAATTAATTGACTACTCACATGACAGTTGTTTCAATATTGTACCAGTACCAGTACCTCTTATCTGTCCAGTTGATATTGTAGTATGCAAAATCCAAAGCTGGGGAAGACCATTGTTGGCTTTCCTCCCCAAGTTGCCTGCATAGCAGCTTCTAGCCTATGAAGGGCAGCTAGCAGGCAGGAAGCTTCCAGTTTGGTTCCAGTATCCTTTTTCTGTGTTCTGCAACCAAGAGGTAAGGTGTCTTCAGCAACAAGATCTTACTAATCAGCTCTGGTGAGCAACCAGTGGCAATAGCCATAACCTGTACAGTTTTGGAAGCCTCTGAGGCCTTCCTAGAGCAACAAGTCTTAGGGAGTTCTCCTATATCTCTCACTAGGATTTCATTTAATAACCCATGACTTCTATGACCCTTGCATGGTACCTCTAGCCAAGTCTTTTTAAAGCTTAGGTTTTTTTAAAAATTAGTTTATAAAGTAGTAGATTTCCATATGACTTCTTCATAATCCTTAGTTTTGGTTAACCCTCCCCAGGTACCCCATCTTCTCCCTCACCTCCTACCCCATCCTTATTTAGATTTTGCCACCCCTAGTATTCTCTCCCTGTATTTTGTAGCACATGTGTTCTACATCCCCACTCCCACTTAAGGCCTCTGCTCCCCCCACACCAAGTCTCTGTCTCACTTCCAGGTTTCTGTAGACATTCTAAGTTAAACTGTCAGATCTAAAACTTCAAAGCTGTGATCCACATAAGAGAATATGCAGTGTTGTCTCTCTGGGCTTCAGTCACCTCATTTATTGTCATGTTTTGCCAATTCCATTCATTTTCCTGCATATTTCATAATTTCATTTTTCTTTGTAGCTGAATAAAATTCCATGGTGCATATTGCGCCTCGTTTCATTGTCCATTCATCTGTTGATGGACCCCTAGGCTAATTACCATTTTCTCACTGTTGTGAATAGGACAGCTGCTCTTCATCAAGAACTTTAAGTAATCATTCATTATATTACACTTTGTTTTAAAATTTCAATAAGAAATTGGAATATATTTCTTTAGCATACTCAGCAAATACCTTTGTAACTTAAACTAACACCAAAATGCTTAATGTCCCATTGTTTGAGATGCTTAGTATTTCCTTAATCTCAATCTTGTTCCCCTAATGAAAAAGGGGAACATAAAAGCTGTCTTAGTCATGTATAGACCTGCTACTGATGTTGCTTTTCTCTTTTTAATTTTCTAAGTGTTCTCTTAACTGAAGTGCTATAAATTAGTCTCCAAAAACTCTTGTAAATTGAACTCTCCTGGCCCGCTCTCCCGCCCTCAGGCCTCTCTGGGGGTAAGTCTACCCTGCAGCCCTCCACGCCAGCCGCACTTGTTCCCCTAATGAAAAAGGGGAACATAAAAGCTGTCTTAGTCATGTATAGACCTGCTACTGATGTTGCTTTTCTCTTTTTAATTTTCTAAGTGTTCTCTTAACTGAAGTGCTATAAATTAGTCTCCAAAAACTCTTGTAAATTGAACTCTCCTGGCCCGCTCTCCCGCCCTCAGGCCTCTCTGGGGGTAAGTCTACCCTGCAGCCCTCCACGCCAGCCGCACTCACCCTTCCATCTCCCCCGCTGTTCTCTACTCCTGGCTTGGGCCCTGTGCCATTCCTAGCCTTGGGGCCCCAGACACCTGGGGAGCCACTGCTGATTCCTGACCCTGTTCACCCCCACCGGCTTGGTGCCTTCCTTGGGCCCCAAGAGCACTGCCTCCGGACCCGGCCTGCCATCAACTCTCTCTGCTTCCCTGGTCCTGCAACACCCGCCAGCCTCTTTCTGGGGCTGACAGCCTCTTTCTGGGGCTCC
>NW_008335444.1:489053-490069 GCF_000622305.1 Nannospalax galili | reverse complement strand
AGACTTACCCCAAGAGGCCTGAGGATAGTAGTGCAGGCTAGGAGAGTTAGCCGGTGGTGCAGGCCCAGGGAAGCAGAGCGAGGTGAGTGCGGGGCCAGGACCAGAAGCTGTGCCTCCTGGAGCCCAAGAAAGGGACTGGGTTGCTCTGGGTGAGAAGGGTCAGGAAGCAGTATTGGTTCCCCAGGTGTCTGGGGCCCCAACACTAGGAATGGCGCAGGGCCCGAACTAGGAGTATAGAACGGCGAGGGGGGGGGGAATGGAAGGGTGAATGTGGCTTAGGGAGTCCCGGCGCAGAGAGCTGCGCTATAGGACAGCCAGTGTTTTAAACTGCCGAGCCATCTCTCCAGCCCCAGGTGTGGCAGATATTTTAAAACATTATCTCTAACTGTGAATAATCTTCAAATTACCAATTGTTATCACCATTTCTCTTGTAACAAAATGTTGACTAGTAAGTAGTAAGAATCTGAATTCAGTTCTTAAACCCTGAACAGTTGAATATACATATGTGTGTGTATGTGTGTGTGTATAACTTTAAAAAGTCAAGTAAACACTATACCACTCTTAACTATCTTCCAAGTGACAGAGAAACCATCTCTATTTAATACAACTGAATTTTCACTTTCAAAACTGGTACATAATTCCAAATCTTAATAACTTTGTAGACAGGTAATTTGTAAATAAGAAATGGGTTGATAAGACTATATTTAGGGACTTATAATGAAATGTCATAAAAGTATACACTGACAAATTTTCACAAATTGAATCTACTTGTGACTAGTTTTCACATCAAGAACCAGACACCCCCACAGTCCTTTCACGCTCCACTCCAACTATCATCTCTCCACTTTCAACAACAATTGATTATTCTTGCCTAGATATTATGTACCTACCTTACAGGCATCTATTTTCCAGTTTGGGCCATTACGAACAAAGCCACAATGGATGTCCTTGCTTATCTCTTTTGGTATCACACACACACACACACACGCACACACACACACACACACACACACATA
>NW_008335444.1:468466-488910 GCF_000622305.1 Nannospalax galili | reverse complement strand
ATTAAAACTCAGTGGGTCATACAAAAAAGACAAGAAGGAAGGAAGGGAACTTGTTGGGAAGAAGAAAGTTTTCAGTGGGAAAAGAAGGGGGATCAGACAGGGTAACAGAGAGTGAGAAGGAAAAAAAATCATTGTGTATGCACATGAAACTGTCAAATAATAAATAAAACTTTTCTACAAAGCATTAACTATAACAGTAGCAGCCAATAAAGAGATAGGCAAAGACTTGAACAGACACTCCCATAAAAGATCCAAATAATCAGTAAGCATGGCATAACTTTTGAGAAAATTGAAATGCTTTTAACTATAAATTTCTCCAGCAGAAAGGGAGATAAAGGCATTCTATAGTAGATTTAACATGTCTGTCTCAAGGATGGGGGTGTGGCTCAGTGGTAGAGTGCTTGCCTAGCATGTGTGAAGCTTTTACCCCATCACCACACACAGAAAATAAATAAAAATGTCCCATTTGCATATGTAATCTAAAATCTTTGATAATTAATGCTCATGAAATAGTTATCAATAGTTTCCTTTTATCTATAGCAGAGTAATTTAGAAGTTAAAATATGTACATTATTTTTCATTAAAATGAAGTCAATTTTTTTTATAAATTAACTCATCTTTATTTTTTTGATACTAAATTTCTTTTATTTGTTTCTTTTTTCACTTTTTCTTTTTTGGTCTTTTTGAAACAGAGTCTCCTTGTAGACCCCAGCTAGCCTGGAATCACTGTGTAGACCAGGATAGCCTTGAACTCACATAGATCCACCTGCCTCTGCCTCCAGAGTGATGGGATTAAAGGCATGTACCACCATGCCTGGCTCTTTTTTCACTTTTTTTTAATTGAGCATTTAAATTTCATACATTTCCCACTCAAATCCAGACCTCCTCCCCAAAATCCATAATTTTTAAAAGTAATGTTCTTTACTTAAACTTAGAAAACTGAATATTAAAAAGCTCGAAAGTGATAGTATATAATTGAATTGCAATAAATTTATTCAATTAATCAAATTCAAAGAAAGGCAGTTACTGAAGATTCAGATGACTGACCCTGTGCCTGAGGCTTGCCCTTGGCGAACTGGGCAGGGTGAAACCAGAGGAAACTAGTGGAGGTCGGTAGTGGTCCTCAAGTGCATCCTTTATCTGACCTGGGTAAAGTGGCGAAAGACTAATCAACCATCTAAACCCTTTGGAAGTAAAGTCACAGACATCAGGTATGGAATGACTGGATTTGGTATTTGCTCTGCTGGTTTTCGGTTTTGCTTTGGTCCAGTATTTCCCCATTCCCTTTTGGAATGGGAATGTGTATTTGGTTCCATTGTATATTGGAAGTATGTTATTTGTGTTTTGGTTTTTCAGGTACTTACAGTTAAGAGATTGCTTTGAGTTTCAGAAGAGACTTTGGACTCTAGACTTTTGATTAGTATTGAGACTGTTACAGACTATGAGGACTTTTAAAGTTGAACCAAATGCTTTTTGCATTATGATATGGTCATGAGCCTATGGGGGCCAGGAAATGGAATGTGGTGGTTTGAATGAGAATGACCCCCATAGGCTCCAAGTATTTACCCACTTGGTCTCCACTTGTGGAGCTGTTTGGGTAAGGTCATGGAACCTTTAGGATGTGTGGCAATGCTAGAGGAAGCATGTCACTGGGAATGGGCTTTGAGAGTTCTTTTTAAAAAAATATTTATTTTAAAGATTTTATTTATTATTTTATGTGTATGAATGTATTGCCTCCATGTGTGTAAGTGCACCTGTGTCATGCAGTCCCTGTGGAGGTCAGAAGAGAGCATCATCGGATTCCCCTGGAACTGGAGTTACAAATAGTTGTTAGTCGCCATGTGGTTGCTGGAAATCAAACCCAAGTCCTCTGGAAGAGCAGCCAGTGCTCTTCAACACTGAGCCATCTCTCCAACCCATGGGCTTTGAGAGTTGTTAAGCCTTGCTGAATTTCCAGTTTCTCTATGCTTCTGTGCCTGCTTGAAGATGTGAGTGTCCAGCTTTCTGCTCTGGCCACCTCTGCCACAATGCCTCCCTGTCATGATGAACTTTTATTCCTCTGGAACTGTAGGCCAAATAAACTCTTCCTTCTATGAATTGCCTCGGTCATGGTGTTTTCTCACAGCAACAGAAACGTGTGTGAGAAAACTAATGCAGATGGATTTAACAATTATCTTAATAGTTCATTACTTGAAAAATAGAGAATAAATTACCAGTTCTCTATTTTTAGAACCAATGAAAATGCTACATAAAATTACTTACAAACTGAAAATAAATGGAATAAACAAAAAAATCCATAATAGCCTAATAAAGTTCTTTTTCCTTTATCTCTTGGTGCTGGAAATTGAGAAGGGTAGTCCCATAACTCTTCCCAGCCTTCACCTCTATATAACAGAACACCTCTATATAACAGAACAGTTTAGTATAGTTACTAACATTAATTTCATGCATGAGAAACTGCAAAGCATAGAGAAAGAATAAGAAAACATAATTCTATGATGCAAAACTCGCCAGATGGAAACTGCAATTGCAATCAAATATATATTACCTTTTAGCAATGAAAACGCGGTGGAGGGAGAGAGCAAGAGGGAGAGGGAGGGAGCACACTCATGGCAGTATATTCTTGCTGAACACACTTTCATATCCAGATAGTCATTGTGGCCTGTCTACATTTTACTTCCATTTTGTCACTTGATTTTGCTTTCAGTTGAGTTTCTACTAAATCCCCTCTCTTAAAATAGGTGCAGACATTTGGGGTGGTTTTTATTATTATATTCTCCATTGTCTTTAATTCCTGAAGCTGGAATGTTAGTGATCTTGTCTCCCGAAGGAGCTGTTCTCTTCTTTGTTATTCTACTCTAAAGGACTCAATCCGGAGGTATTTGAGGCTTTCAATGGGAGTTTCTTTAGCACTGAGGATTTCCTTGACAGGTTTGACTGAGATCTTGATACTGTAATAGAATTATGTTAATTTTTCCTATAATGTCATGATTTATTGCTGGGAACTTGGTCCCTTCTCCTACAAAGTTTAGTTCCATTTCCTATAAAGATTCAAACTCGGTGTGTCTTGCGATCTGTAATTTGCAAGAAATACTTTCCTTTCCTTTCTCAGTCTTGTTGTTGGGTAGGATCTATGAGCAAATCATGGGCTTCTATTGAAGTCACTCTGGCTTCTAGAATTAAACTTTATAGAGTGCCTTGTAACTAGTTTTTAAAAATATTTTAACATTCTCTATGTAAAGACTTCAGGAAATTCATGAAGAGTAACAGCAAGAAGAGCAATGAAACAAATCCACAGGAAGAATGTTCAGCTGTGTGAAGCAAGCTGACAATACTCACAGTTTTATAAACCTGCCTCTGGGAGGCAGTAGGGTGCAGAGGTTGAGTAGGATTTCCTATTGATTTCAAACCTAGTCAACCACTCACCAACTGCACAATCTGTGCCTCGGTTGATTCTGTGAAATAGGTATAATGGTAAATCCTCCCCTACAGGGTATTTTTAAAGATTAAATGAGATACTTCCTGCTATGCACACACAATTGTGTCTGGCACAGAATAAACGTTCACTACAAGCTGGCTTTATCATTATGGAGCAGGATGTCTGCTTTTGTATGAGCTACATCATTACCGAAGTTTAAGCAGAGGTGGAATAAAAAGTTGGTAGGAACTTTATGGATAAGATTTAAGCATTGAATAGCTCCTTCAACCCCAGAGATTTGTGTTTCTATTATTTTATTTCCAGTGAATATCAAGGTATCTTTTATACGTGGCAATGGTGGTATTAACCTGTGTTACATGCTTTTTTCTGGATGGTATCATTTCAGCTACACAATCTCCTGCAAGCAATCTGGGACCTCAGAGTAGAACAAAGAAAACCACGGCTTAAGTCCATCCACAGACTGACCTCACAGAGCAAACCAGCTCTGGGTGCCAGAGACCTAAACACAGGCTATGAATTCAGTATGGGGAAAACACCAAAGAGCATTCCTTTTAATAATTTAGGATCTTTCCAATATGATGGCAAAATGAAAAGGAATCGAAATATTCATTGTTGGTAAGCTTTGCATAAGAAAGTGATCATTGTAATATATTGTTAATAGGAGTAAAATTATAAATCTTTATCAATGTCTACAATAACTTAAAATATAGATTCTTTTTTGACCTACCAACTCCACTTCAAATAGTTTCTTTCTATAGAAATATAAACAGCACTATTAAAGGTTACATTTAAAAGTCTTTATTGTAGCTTTGTTTGCAGCAGTAAAAAATGGGCACAATATTGCTATCTTCCTCAAGGGCAGTAGTTAAATGTAGTAGACACGCTTACTATGAAATGTTAAGTGACTTCAAATAATGACTTAGATTTCTGTTCTTTAAGTTGAGAGGCCTGTGGTATGTAAATGGGGAAGAAAGTTCCAGGAGCATCATCTAATGTTGGAAACAAGTACACACACACATCTTTAAGCCATTTCCTTCCATTACATTGGGATGATTTTAGAACCTACCTCTTTTATCCTTTTACTTTTATTCAATGCCTGAAAATCAATGTTTCATGTAATATCACCCAGTTTCCTAGTTATTTGACACTGATAAGTTAATATGGCCCCTGATATTCTGTTTATAGTCCAAATTAGCAAATACCATTAAGTTTAATTACTGTTGTTATTCAGGCTATATTTTGCTGTGTTGTTCAGTTTGTTTTTAAACTCATAGGCTCAAGCAACCTCAGCCTTCCAAATAGCCAAGTCTATAGGTAGATATCACTGTGCCAGGCTAACTAACATTCATTTTTAACTTTAAAAATGGACAGATTCCCAGGTTTTTCTCTGGTTCCATCAAAATTCCATTCAAATTCTGTTCTATTTTAACTTTTGCAGGGCTTGAACCTGAATGTATGCTATGCAAGCCCTCTACCACTGAGCCACACCCTAGCTCTGCCTTTTCTTCTTAGTATCAAGATCATCCAAATCAATAATAAACCCTATGTTTTATCTGTTTGTTTAAAGACATGAAGAATCTAAGTAGCTGTACCATTTTTCTGTATCCTGAGGAAGAATTCCTTCCTTAAGTACTGAGGATTTTAAAATGTCAGGGTCAAGATGATAAATAACAGGAAGTATATGTCACTGACAAACTTCTAGTCTGTTGTATGGAAAAGCCTAACAAAGAGCCTAGACATGATGACTGCCTCAGATGGAGAAAGACCCAGAGGAGACCTGGGAGGGAAGGTGCCAATGGAAGAAAGAAAATCATAAGTTCTTGCCTAAGCTACCTCTTCTTCAAGGTAAAACAGATCAGAAGATAAACCACTAGAGAGGCATTTGTCATGTTTTTAAAGGGGCTGCAAAAACCTTAGCTGTGACTGTTTGATGTCAGTAAAATAGAATGGTACCTATAAATAAAGCTTGTGTCTTTCTCCTCCTGGTCACTTCATAATAAGAAACTCCACAGGAGGCGTGAATAGAGATTACGGGAGGGCTGGCTAAGCAAATAACACAGGACATGAAGTCACAAGGAGGGGAAATAAATTGCTAATGCAAATTTTCTTGTGTTTTAAGTCTTTCTCTTGACCTACATATTTTATTTTCACTTAACACTGGAATGCCACTCCTGAGAGAAGACAGATAACCCCAGTATGTTGCAGCAATGGTGTTCTGTTGCCACCAAAGTCAGACTCTCATTCTCTGCCAAGGACAGATCAAGAGCTGTTTCTCAAATGAGAATTGTTGCTGCTAAACTGTGGATTTACTTTAAGACCTGGGGAACCAACACTAGATTTTTTTTCACCAAATTTTTCCAAAGCATCATGACCAGTCATAGGTATTTGAATATAATTAAAGCCTCATTGTAACTGCATTAGATTTTGCTGCTTACCAAGCATAATTCTTTTCTTTATAGTAGGTACTGAGAGAACATACAGAGGTCTTCTTTTCCAATGGATTCCTGCATGTCAGTGGGTTTAATTTCCTGTTGCTGGTACACTAACCTTTTATCAAGATAACCTGCATAGTGGCCACTCATAGATATCAATGTAAGTGATGAACATACACTCCCATGAGATGGTGAGGTGATGAATGTCTCTGTGGACCCCACTGTGACATAGAACTGGTTAGTTTCACTCTTCTGGAACAAGATGAAGTAGGTGTTCTGCTGTCCTGTGTGAGTTGTTGCCCTACTGAGCTGTTGCTAAGATAAAAGCAAAGGCTGAAGAAACCCCAAATATCTAGAATACAAAAATGTCTAGGAGCCGCGTGTGATGGTGCCTGTCTTTAATCCCAGGATTCGGGAGGCACAGCCAAGTTGCTGTCTCAAAAAGAGCAACAACAACAAAAGTCTAAGAAATTCTAAATATGTTGACTATGAAGGCATTGACAGTATCAAGTCATGGATAAACTAGTTTAACATGTTTATTAAATACCTACCAGATGCCAAACTTATATTAGATGCTGGGCATTCAAAGCTGAAAAATCACAAATTTTGTTCTTGAAGAGCTTGCCTATATCTCCACAGAGAGAGACCTAGAGCAAATATGTAGAATCCAGTGTGCCATCACAGAGATTTTGAAATGTTAATGGACAGTAGAGGAGGGATAGATAGGTTTACATGGAGAATTTAATAAATACTCTATAGAGGATGTAAAAATGAACATGGATATTTAAAATATATTAAATATTCTGTATTTTGCTTTCTGAAAGTTGTTTATATAATAAAGATACCACATCATTGCTTCTCTATTACTGCATAACAAATCACTTCAGAGTAGGTACAGGGCTGGGAACAAAGTTCAGTGGCACACCACTTGCCTTGAATGTGCAGGGACCTAGGTTCAATTCTTACCACAAAAGCAAGTGACTTACAACAGAAGTCATTTATCAATACAGGTAATGCATCCAAACAGACTGAATTATTCCAGTAAGTTACTTGCTTTATTCTCTGTTCCCATGTTACAGGCTCGTACTATAATTGCTTCTTTCTCTAGACAGGGGCTCAGCGAACCGTGTTCCCCAGAACAATCTGTTTTGGTATCTGTTTTGTAAATAGTTCATTTGTTTGCTTTTTGTCTAAGTGTTATGCAGCAACAATGGAGCTGACTAGCTACGGATGATTCCTTATGGTCAGTCAGAAAGACTCATAAACACAACCAGCAGTTCTCTCTAGATCAGCATTGTTCAATAGGACTTCTAGGATGGTATCAGTTGCTTAGATAGCACTTGAAACATGGTTGCTGTAATGGAGGAAACTTAATATTAAGTTTTACCTAATTTTAGTAAACTTAAATATGAATAGATACTTGTGGCTAATGGCTACATATTAGACAACCTAGTTCTAGACAGTAAGTTCCCTGACTCTAGCAACCAGATTTTGGTTATAGTTTGTACTCCATTATATCCCATCATGCTGTGTATATGACTTTATACATAGTTAAATCCATAATAGTTTCAACAAGTATTTATTCAGCTAAATCTATTATGTTTTTCTCTCATTTTAGTTAATTTTTTGAAAGCTAAAATATTTTTTCTCGGAATGACTGGTATTGGGCTCAGCTCACACACCTAATGGCTTTTTGAAAATGCCTTCAAATGTTCTAGTCTGCAGAGTCTACACTCTTTGAGGATCTAGTTTGAGCATGGAGAATTGAACTAAGTACTCAGCATTGCCATGTCTCAGATAAGTAGACAAGGACTTGTTCCTCCAGAGTACCAAGGGAAGGGAATGTGCTTCCTCGGGGAAAGAAAAGCTTCACTGGCCTCACAAGGCTGGGGCCTCTTAGTCACTCACTCAAAGTCACTTCCTCCAGGGCAGAAATTGGCCTCTAAAGGGCAGCCACAAGGAGCAAAACCACAGCTTCCCCTCCCTTAGAGCTGGAGCTGTTGCCTTAAGGCAACTATATCTCTACTGCATCATGAAACTCATTTGTTTTCTTCCACAAGTCTTGCAGACCTTGAATCTGAGAAATTGGGAATTGGGGTGTGGAATACCCCGTCTCGGAGGGGGCTAGTATAAATTGGCAACTTCTAGATCAGAGAAGGAACAGTTTGTTAAATCAATAATTGGGGTTGTTGAACTTTTTCCAGGCCAGAGGTCTTCTTCACATTTATTTACATGCAATATCATTAAAGGGTATCAGAATGGAGGTAAGCACCTGAACAACCTTGAGATAGACTGATAAAAGAGGAAAGAAAAATGAAAGATAAAAATGTTTTGTTATGTCAGGTCTAGTGGCTCACATCTGTAAGCCAAGCACTCCAGAGGATGAGGCAGGCAGACTGTCACGGGTTCAAAGCCAACCTGGTCTGTAAGGAAGTTCCAGGCCACATGAATGACAGAGTATAATCCTATCTCAAAAAAGGAGCAGTAAGAGGAGGAGGAAGAGAATCAAGAAGAGGAAGAGGCCGGGCCTTTAATCCCAGCACTTGGGAGGCAGAGGCAGGCCGATCCCTGTGAGTTTGAGGCCAGTCTGGTCTGTATAGTGAGTTCCGGGCTAGCTGGGGCTACAGGGAGACCCTGTCTCAAAATGATCAAAAACAACAAGAAGAGGAAGAGTAGGAGGAGGAGAAAAGAAATCAAAGGAAAATAGAAAAATGCTTCAATGGCATGGTTATATATACTTTTTCCATTTTGTGGAAATCCTTTATTGACAAACTTTTGCCTTTCCCCCACTTGCACCATCATATATAACTGCCATTATGCATATACATTTGTATATTTGCTAAGTATACATGGTATTTCTTACACAAATGTTTGCCATCAAAATATCTGTGTTCCTGTTTTCTGTTGTAAACTGAAAGTCTGGCCATTCCCCACCAAGTAACAATGAGCTTCTAATTTTAGTCTAGGTACTATGACATCCAGTTTTCCATAATCTTTATGTCCCTACCGCCTGCTTCTTTAATATGAGATTCATAGCAGGGCTTCAAGAACCTCTTGAGGCTGCAAGCTAATCTTAGTACATAGCCTGGAAGCAGTAAGTTTCAAATTAGTGGTTATTTGGGGAATATTCTGAAAACATAAATGTAATGTTCTACTATTCCATTTCAAACGCTTGTTTTAAAAGCTACAGAAGAATTTAAAACTACAACTTGATTTACAGGTAGACATTACTACCCTGTAAATGCTGAACTGAGGACTCTTTTCTTTAAGTTTCTAGTGAGGAATTGATACTAAAGAAGGACTGATTCACACACTTTCTAAGAAGTAAGCACTATCTTTACCAACTTAAAGTCAGATTTTTCTTTCAAAAAACAGGAAAGTAATTCACACTACTCAGAAATGTTGAGCTATTGCACATAGATAAATGCCAAAACAAAGAAGTATGGTAATGTAGGAAGTGTTTCTTATTTGCAATTGGGCTGGGTATAAAATTGTTCATTACTTGTCAGGGGCTTTGATTACGCAGCTGCCTGAGAAGAATGCCAAATCATCTGGCAAAAGTCTTTTTTAACCTATAAGTAGTTACTGTAATTCTTCTTTTAATTCTCGATAGCCTGTGTGGGTTTTAATCCCTCTCAACATGTATATTCATGAGAGAAAGTTGGGGTGGAAGAAGCTGAAGAGTCAGATGGTAGAGTCCTTCAAGGATATGGGCCTAATGGCCATATTTGCAGAAGGCCAAGAGAGTGAGAACACTGTGGTGGGTTTCTAAAGATAATGCAGGGCAGGGGGAGGTGTTGGCTCGAGAGTTGCTGTTTTTCTATGCACAGAAGCCATGTGGTACTCTGATCTGGCTTCAAGAAAGTAGGCAAATCCATTCAAAGGAAGACAGATAAAGAGGTCTGCCTGCAATTGCCTCAGCTTTAGGATATACCTCAAGGTGAGGGCTTGGGGCTGAGCCATACTTTTATTTGGTCAGTCTCCAGCTGGTAATTGAGCACTAAGGGAGACTAAGGCTTTGCCATTCCTGCCCAACATGGGTTCTCCTAGCACAATATTTTTTTCTAAGCTCTGCCTCATGATGGCTCAGACTCTGCCAGATCTGCCTTCTGGTATGAGATCTCCCTGCCAAATTCTCTTTCCTTTCTCCCTTTCTTTTCACAAGTGTCAGATCAGCATCATGCTTAGAAGGCTTTCCCTGCCCAAATCTGTTTGATTTCTCACGGGTCTTGTTACCCAATAAACTTAAGGCTCTTCAAAGTCATATCAGCATCTGCTTCCTGAAGGAACAGTTCTTTGTAAAACCAGTGCTGCTAAGACAGATTGTATAAACAAGTATATTCACTAAATAAATCTGATACGGATGCTGATGTGTAAGAGGTTAAATTCACTGAATACAAATAATTAAAAAATGCTTTCTTTTCAGAATCAGTTATACACCTTTAATTCTGTATTATTCCGTATTTATTTCAGTATTTACTGAAAGGGAGACTAGAGAGATTTTGACTTAACTCTTCTTTAGAATTCTTGAATCTGCATCTCTGTAACCATAATTAGATTTGAAAGCTTAAGGCATTTGAATTTTTCTTTCTTTTTGTTATGTGTTTTCGATTCTTTATTGAAAATCTTAGCTGATTCTAACAGTGGCTGGCTGACAGTGGAATGAAGAATTAATTTGAAGCAAAACCATGCAACTATAAAAGCTAGTTTAGAGGGAACCTCAGGAGTACACTTACAGCATTTATGAGCGCTGTATTCGTGTTCACTGCAGGAGAGTGGTGTATGGAAACAACGAATTACTTATGTTTTTGTCAGCTTATAGATAAAGAAACCTTGTGCATAGCTTAGGTGCAGTGGTCACAGGACAGAAAGTATGGGCCAAGTCTGAATGTTGCCCCTTAAAGAGACATGGTACACTTTATTTCTCTCACTTTTTCCTCAAGGCAACAAATTAAACATTAAAATTTTATCAAATAGATGTTCAAAGAAGTGAGACAATAGTCTATGGAAATTGATTTGATGATTAGATTCCAAATTATTCTATCAATTATTATTTTGGTCAGCTTTTTTTTTAAAAAAAAACTAAAGCATCCTCAGATAATTACATATTTTCTGTCAACAGGTCTTTCCTTTCTCCTTTTCTCTCTCTTTTTCTCTCTCTCTTTCTCTCCCTTTTTCTTTCTCTTTCTCCCTCTCTCTTTCTCTGTCTCTTTCTCTCTCTGTTTCTCTCCCTCCTCTCTTTTTCTCTCCCTCTTTCTCCCTCTCTCCCTCTCTCTCCTTCTCTCTCCCTCCTTCCCTCTCTCTCTCCCTCTTCCTCTCTCCCTCCCTCTCTCTCCCCCTCTCTCTCCCTCTCTCCCTCTCTCTCCCTCCATCCCTCTCTCCCTCTCTCCTTCTCTCTCTCTCCCTCTCTCTCCCTCCATCTCTCTCTCTCTCTCTCTCTCTCTCTCTCTCTCTCTCCCCCCCCTCCACTTTTTAAGTGATCACACCCATGCTTGCACTCTTCCTACCAGGATAGTGTTTTACTTGTTTGATGAGTGGTATATGTTTAATATATTTAATATCAATTAACATTTAATGTCAAACCATAACTTTGATTATTCTTTGGTCTTCAGATATAATCTGTGTGAACATATGTATTTATTTTAAACACACTAAAAGCAGCTAAAAATATCATATTAGTTAAAAAAGAATACTTTGAACACAAAAATGTTCTATGAAGTCATTGAATATTTGTTGATAGTAGCCATTGACTAACAGACATATGTGCATTATTTTAGTACAGTGGCCCTAACAAACAGGGTGGCTTTAAACAACATCTGTTTAGTTTGTCAGAGCTCTGGAGACTGGAAATGCAGGTGTTAGCAAGCTTGCTTCAGCAGCTCTGGGAGAGATGTGCTCCAGGTTTCTCTCTGTCTTCAGTGACGGCCTGAAATACTTGGCTTGCTGATGCAGCACTCTTGTTTCTTTTATAAAATTTAATTTGTATTTATTTATTCATCTATTTATATGGTGTATGTGTGTGGAGGCCACAGAAAGACGTCAGGTGTCCTGCTCTATCACATTCTGCCTTAGTTTATTGAAATAGGGTCTCTTACAGAACCTGGAACCAGGCTGGCAGCCAGCAAGCCCCAGCAGGCCTCCTGTCCCCAAGCACCATAGTGCTGTGGTTGTAAGGCACATGGCTAAGCCCAGCTTTCACAGCGTGCTGGGATTTGAATTCATGACCTTAGCTTGCATAGCAAACTCTCATATTGACTGAGCCATCTCCCCGCCTTGGGTTTCTCCTACTTCTATCTTTCTCCACATGGTTTTCCTCTTGTGTCTACTTCTACACCTCCTTTCCTCTCATAAAAGCTTAGTTATATCGAACTATAGTGTAACCTAACAGCGTAGTTGCATCCATTATATTTGTAAAGACCCTGTAATAATTTGCTTTTCATTATTATAACAAAACACCCAAAGCCCTAACTTTTTAAGAAAAGTGGTATATTTAGCTTAGAGTTTTGGTGGAAGAAAGTCCAAGATTGTGTGGTCACATTGATTGGGTCTCTGGTGAGGGCCTGATGTTGGTTGGGTGCACAGCAGGAGTATATGTAGGAGCTGGAGATCACCTGGCTGTGTAGTGATCACTTGGTCATGTAGGAAGTTGGAGAGAAAGGCTCCCGGCTCAGGCTCAAGTTTAGGCTTTCATAGCATTTCTGAGAACTCTCTGGAGGAGGCCAGAACTTCCTTCTGAGGTCATTCATAACTTAATAACCTCCCATAGGTTCTACCTCTTAAAGTTTCCACCAGCTCTCATATCACCACGCTGGGACCAAACTTCCAACACATGAACCTCTGAAAACATATTTACATCAAATTCAGGCTATAGCAGACCATGTTTCTAAATCAGATTGTGTTCATAAGTGCTGAGAGTGGGAGTTCAGTGTATCATTTTGGATGATACAAGTCAACCCACAACCGTATGTCAAACATTCTGTTGGTATCATAAACTTTATAGATAGCTTTATTTTGTATATTCTATCTGATTTCAGGTATGTAATTTCTTTCACAACAGGTGAACTGGATAACTTGAAAGAAATTTTTATGACTCATGATGATTTCATAGTTAATTCTGGAAAAATTAACATTCATTTTTAGAATGTGAGATAATGCTTCTTAAGCAATACAATCTAACACATGACATAGTTCAAATATTCTATATGTATACATGAGCATGTTAATCATCTGGCATTCCAATCTAAATTATCTCCAAATCTCTTTCAATCTTGGATCAGTGCCTCTCAACATATAAAGTGAACAATTATGTCTCAACTGTTCCAATTCCCTTACTCTGAAGTATCCTTAAGTTACTTAAATTTTAGATTAAATTTCACATGCTAATATAAATACAGCTTCCTTACTGACAGAGGAAGCTTGGAGTAAACAGACATGAATGACAGAATGTCCTGGTAGCAGAAATAATACAGACTTTGGATCAAACCTGGACTCAACTTTTTGGTAGCTTGTAAAACTTTTAAAAAATTTATTTTAGGGGTAGGGTAATAGTTCATTGGTAAAGAACACTTGCTGGTCTTCTGGAGGACCAGGGTTCAGTTCCTAGCACTGATATTGAACAGCTCACAACCATCTGTAGCTCTAGTTCCAGAGGCATCCAACACCCTCTTCTGACCCTGAGGGCAGTCACACACACACATGGTGCTCATACTACATTTAGGCACACACAGCCACACAAAATAGATAAATCATTTTATTTTATTTTATTTTATTTTATTTTATTTTATTTTTAGCTGGGTATGATGGCCTATACCTTTAATCCTAGCACTCAGGGGGCAGAGGCAGACAGTTTTCTGTGAGTTAAAGGCTAGCCTGGTCTGCATAGAGTCCCAGGCTAGTCAGGATGACATCGTGAGACTCTGTCTCAACAAAACCTAAAAACAATATTAGTTTTTATTTTTTGCAGTTTGGTGTGGGGGGGTGGTGGATCAAGTCCAGGCCCTCACATATGTTAGGGAAGTGCTTTCCCATTGAGCTATACCTTAGTCTAACTTTTGTATTTACCTAAGTTATTTACTTTAATTGTAAAACAGAGCTAGTCATGTGAAGGATGAACTGGCAGAATCTAGTGTTTGCACAGCATTTATCATGTGTTCTAGGTTCTTTACTGCTAACTTACATAATTCTTACACAGCATACCTATGGGATAAGTACCATTATCTCCATGTTAAGGCAGTGAACTGAGACACAAGGTGATCCAGTCAGTAACTTTCTTAAAGTCCATAAGCTAGTAATGACACAACTACAATTAAATATAAGCATTCTGGCTTCAAAGTCCATATTCTTAATGATTATATATTAAATAATATATACTAAATAATTATTACAGAGCCTAACCCAGACATCTTTGCACCTTTTTGTTATTCCTATAAAGTTCATTCAGCCTTAATGGAAAATTCTTTTCATTTCATTTCAAATTTGAATTTGACCCAGAAGATTGTAAGTTACAGAAAAAAGTTTTACATTTTAAAAAAGTTAAGCACAATGTGTTCAGAAAGTCATAGAAACCATTCTCTGCCCCTGACTATCACTGTTTTATTTTTAGCTAATTTATTTTTGAAGATTTTTGACTTCTCCTTTATGAGTGGTCATCGAGGAGAGTGCCTTATAGTCTTCAATATGTACTACTGAATATGAGCCTGTAGGTCTCTTGCGGACTATTCCATCACCCTGAAGCATTTGAAACTGTTCAACCACATTTAAGTGGCCCTGAGAACACTTCATGACATATACAGGAATTTATTTCTTTTCTCATTGTTGGATGGCCAGTTAAACAGAAATATATCACTCATTTATAGAAAGTTCTGATGGTGGGCTATTATGAGCAATCCAAATATCAAAATTCAAACACGACAGAACAGGACAATCCTCTCCACAGAACAAGGCATGCTATGCTTTAGGGACTTTGTCTTTGATAAATGGATCATGTAACTTTGACCTTCACCAAGAACAAACTATAAATCACTGGAAGAGAAAGTTACGTGAAAGCAGTACTCACGACACTCAGGCTGCTGGGAAGACTAAGGGCTTTTTGTTTAAGTGGGTATGAGGGGTTAATTTCTGGCTCATGGTACTAGATAGTGGTTGTCCACTATCTGAGGAGGAGCTGAGGGAATCTGGTAGGAGGGTAAATCAAAAGTGTCTGGCACATTTGAGGAACAGGCTGTGGGAAGCCCCAGGCTCACAGTTGATAACTTATCTTTCTCCTGCAGTGAGGCTGGACTATGCTGCTAACATATAGCCAGAGTGTATTTTACATTTGTGACACTACAGAGATATTTACACAAAAGTAAATCTTTTAAAATTTAAATGATGTAATAGCTCAAACAGAATTGCGTAAAAAATATATAGACATGATAGATTCCAAACCACAGAGTTTTAATCACTGTTTACAGTATTCCTGTTTGCTTCCACTTTTCTCTCTCTTTTCTTTCTTCTTTTTAAAAACATCTACATAAAAACTTGAGCATATAAGGGAAAAGTCATTAACCTTACCCCATTTGTATTCAGCCCAGATTTATTTTAAAGATTTGTTTAAAGATTTTTTTGAAGATTTATTTTTACTTATGTGTGTGTGTGTGTGTGTGTGTGTGTGTGTGTGTGTGTATGCATGCCACATGTGTGGGGTTCTAGCAGGCCAGAAGAGAGTGTCAGATCCCATGGAACTGGAGTTGAGGCAGTTGAGAGCTGCCAGACATGGATGCTGGGAATTAAACTCAGGCCGCCCTTTGGAAAATCAGCAAGTGCCCATAACCACTGAGCCATCTCTCCAGCCCCATCTACTCACTGAGAACATGCATCATTTTCACCCCTCCCTGTGCCCCTTCCAACTCCTCCTATGTGCCCCTCGCTCCCTCTTGATTTCTTATCCTCTGCTTTATTATAGTTACATATTGTGCTGGATAGCTTTAGTGTCAACTTGACACACCTGAATTGAGGGAGCCTCAATTGGGGAATTTCCTCTATTGGACTGGCCTGTGGTCATGTCTCAGGGGCATCTTCTTGATGAGTGATGCGGGAGGGTCCAGCCCACTGTGGGTAGTGCCACCCCTGGGCAAGTAGGCCTGTGTTGCATAAGAAAGAAGCAAGCCAGTAAGCAGTGATCCTCCATGGCCTGTGCTCCAGCTCCTGCCTCCCGGCTCCTGCCCTGAGTTCCTACCTTGGGCTCCCGGATGAACTGTGTCCCAAGAGATGTAAGCTAAATAAACCCTTTTCTCCCCAAGTTGGTATTGGTCAGAGTGTTTTGTCACAGCAATGAAGAAACAAACTAAGACACACACACACACAAACACACACACACACACACATACACACACATGATGCACTGAGTCCACTTGTTGATGTTCAAATCTACATGTGTTAGGGCTGCTCACTTGCCATTAGATAACCTCGCAGGGAGCTAGTTTCTGGAGAAAGCTGATTTTCCATCCCTCAGCATCCATTGATTGACTGTAACTCTTCATCTAGAGGTAGGACCCAGTGAAATTCCCCCATCCACCTTTTGTCATTATTCAGACCTTGTTAGACTACCATGTTGTGGTGATTTCATGGGTGCAGCTTCCCTATCATGTCTAGGATGCGTTATCTAGCAGCAGGTGTCTTGTTCCCCTGACTCTTACAATCTTTCCCTCTTCCTGAGATGTTCCCTGAGACTTAGGCATAGAAATAGCACTGTAGATGTATCAATTAGGGCTGGAATTTATTCCATTCATCCTGACTGGTTGTAGACCTTTGTAACAGTCTCCATCTGATGCAAAAAGAAGCTTCTTTGATGAGTGCTGAGAGCTACCTTTGTCTGCACTTCTTCCTGTGCCTAGAATGCTTACAAGGACTCTTGTCCATCCTTTCATGTCATGCACATAATTTTATGCATCCATCTCCAAAAGAGAAGGATTGTTTAGAAAGTACATTTACAAGATCATGCTACTTAAATCATTAATAGCAATCCCTTAATATCCTCGTGCGCCCACTAAGTATTCAAATTTTCCCACTTTAAATTTTTTGTAAGTTTTGTTTGTTTCAATCAGAGTGGAAGCTGTTGATAGACCCCATAGCTCTCTTTTAATCTGGGCATTTCTTGTTCTTGTCTGTTCTTGTCTCTCTCTCTCTCTCTTTTTCGAACTTTTTGAGACAGGGCCTCCCTGTAGCCCCAGGAGGTCTGGAACTGTAGACTGGGCTGGCCTTGAACCCTGAGATGCACCTTCCTCTGCCTCCTGAGTGCTGTGATTAAAGGTATGTGCCATCGCACCTGGCCACTGTTTAAGCTTTTCTTCCTTGCAATTCTTTTGTTGAAGAAACCCACTTTCCAAGTTTTGTTGATGTGTTATAGTAGCTCTATTTAACATTTTTCTTTGTACTCTATTTTTCAATAAATTGGGAGCTGAATATACATATTTACGTGGTTATAAGCTCTCTTTTTTGGGAAGAATATTTTACAGACATGTATACCCCTCTCGAGGACACATTACATTCACTTGTCTTTCTTTTCTGATGTCTGCTTAGATCATTTAAGTATCTTCTCTTTTATCAACTTCTTTATTTATTTATTTATTTTTTGGTCTTTTTGAGACAGGGTCTCCCTGTAGCTGGCCTGGATCTCACTATGTAGACTAGGCTGGCCTTGAACTCACAGAGATCCGCCTGCCTCTGCCTCCCGAGTGGTGGGATTAAAGGCCTGCACCACCATGCCCGGTTTATCAACTTCTTTTTAAAGAAGGAAAAAGTCACAGATATAGCCAAAGTCCAGTTCTGCCATTTTTTCCCTTGCTAAAATTCACTACTTTTCTGAGCTTATGAGTTTCATGCTTGCATATGTTTTCGCACTCTAACTACATATGTATGCCTTTATAAACTAGTTCCAAAATGTTGTGTTTTACAGATTTGTTCTCATACCACTTCTGCTAATTTGCAGTTTTCATTTGAGACTGATCTGTGTTGATACACGAGTTCACTATATGACTATTACCTGACCAACTTTTCTACTTATAGACAATTGTGTCATTTTCAGTTACTTCTTTTTGAAAAATTGTATTTTTCAAATATTTTTTATTTATTTATTTATTTTTTATTTTATGTCTTTGAGTGTTTCGCCTACATTATGAAAGTGCACCTGTATGTGCAATGCCTGTGGAACCCATAAGAGGGTGTCAGATCTCCTGCATCTAGAGTTACAGACGTTGTTAGCCTCCATGTGGGGGCTGGCAATCTAACCTGGGTCCTTTGCATGAGCAGCCAGTGCTCCTAAGTGTTAGGCCATCTTCCAGCCTGCAGTTTCTTCTCTTATAAATAGCACAGCAGTGTAGATTCTTGTACAAGAAAGAGTTCTTTCTTGTACATGTGCACTGAAGCTACTCCTAACAGGAACTTGCAGGTTGCAGTGCTATACTAGAGTTTGCTCCTGCTAGCTCTGTTAGTAAATTTCCCCAAGAATACTGTACTCACTGGGTACGGTGGTGCACACCTTTAATCCCAGGATTCAGGAGGCAGAGGCAGGTGGATCTCTATGACATAATTTAGAAAGATAGCTGTTAAACTTAAAAGCTGGGGTGCTGACAACACAGCAGACAGTAGCAGGGATATCAGAGTATAAGGGCTGTAGTGGGGGGAGGGAGGCTATGGGAGGGTGCTACCTGGGAAGTGGGTGTATAAAAAAATTCTTCAAAGCATGAAAATTTGCTCCTTAATAATTGGTAGATGTTGAAAATGTTACCATTGAAGTCTACCTAATGACTTTATATCCATGCTCAGATGCTAAGGAGCTCAGAAAGTAACCGACTATGACTAGTAATAATCAGATACATAGAGATTAGAAACACATATGCATCTTAGTGTCAATTGTATTAAAAATGAATTTTTCTGTATGAAATAATAATGAAATGGAGATCTTTTTCAAAGTTTTAAAACCTCATTTAATTTTATGTCATGTAGGGTTTATACGGATTACAATATTGTATAACTGTATTAATTCAAATGTAAACCTAATAATGTACAGCCAGTTTTGAAAGAGAAGCATCTTAGCTCTGGAAATTGTTATCGAATATGTCAATGCTGTTATAATGAAATGCCTCTTCTAATCATATGGTTAGGAAATAAATAATTAAAAAAAATAAATAAAAAGTTAAAAAAATGAGTCAGGATATTTTAAAATGAAGTGGAGATATTTTTTAAAGGTTAAATACTCATTCAATTTTATGTTTTACAGGGTTTATACTAAGTTCAATATTGTATAACTGTATTAATTCAACTGTGAACCTAAAAATTTACTGTCACTTTTGAAAGAGATGTATCTTTGCTCTGGAAATTGTTATTAAATATGTTAAAGCTGTAATGAAATAAAAAAAATTGGCAATAAAAAATTCTAAGTTTCACCTCACCAAAAAAGCTATTAAAGTTAAATAATATGTACTTATAATTAAGTAAATTATATTGAAACAAAGGTAATACTTAAAAATGACCTACTGGGCTGGAGAGGTGGTTCAGTGGTTAAGTGTACTGGCTGCTCTTGCAGAGGATGCAAATTCAGTTCCCAGCACCACAGTGATTAAAAACCATCCATAACTCCAGTTCCAGGGATCTGATGCCCTCTCTGGCTTCCGCAGGCATTTCATGCACATGGCACACTTATGTATATGCAGGCAAAACACTCAGAAACAAAATATAATAAAATTTTTTAAAGAAAAGATTTAGAACTTCTATTTTACTTGCAATTTGCAGAATTTTCTAGAATTATCTATGCTTGAGGTTATTTGTCGCTCTAGTAATGGTATGAGGGACTATTGTATCCTACTGTGCTACTGTGACTCTTTGCCCACTTCTTCCTCAGGGAGCGTCACTTCATTAACTTGAAATCAGCTGTGGAGGGGAGTACTTACACCATAGGCATCAAACCACCATCATAAATCAGGGCTTAATTTATGGTTTTGCTGATCATCTATATTTATGAAAGTGACATGAAGATAATGATGCAGATGTACAGTGTGTTGTGGGTGAAACCCTTGATTGTGCAAAAATTAAGCAAATCTTCATCTAGTACTCAAAATTATTATTCAGTAAACATCCAATATTCCATTAAGAGACTACATTAAAATTCTTTGGGAAGTAATGAATAATTCCACGAATGACAGAATTATTTAGTGGCCTAATTCAAGAATACTGTACTCGTTGGGTATGGGGGTACATGCCTTTAATCCCAGGACTCAGGAGGCAGAGGCAGGTGGATCTCTATGATATTGAGGCCAGCCTGGACTAGATATGTAGATATGGCATTCCAGGTGATCCAGGATAGCCTGGTCTACAGTCTACACCAAGAATTCCAGGCAGCTGAGGCTACAGGGAAAGACCCTGTAGCATCTTTATTTTTTAAAATATTTTATTATTTATTATTTTTATGTATGAGTGCATTGCCTGCATGTATGTCAGTGCACCTGTGTCATGCAATGCCGTGGAGGCTGGAAGAGGGCTTCAGATTCCCCTGGAACTGGAGTTAAGGACAGTTTGCAGCCACCATGTGGGTGATG
>NW_008335444.1:440534-459273 GCF_000622305.1 Nannospalax galili | reverse complement strand
AAGAGGCTGTCAGATCCCCTGGAACTGGAGTTACAGACAGTTGTTAGCTGCCATGTGGGTGCTGGGATTCGAACCCAGGTCTTCTGCAAGAACAGCTAGTGTTCTTAACCACTGAGCCATCTCTCCAGCCCCACGTCGTTATTTTTTTTTTTATGTGGGTGGCTGGCAGAGTCCAGTTGTTACCTTAGTCTGATGAATCTCTACTTTTAGATTAAGCTTTTGCTATTTTGGGGAAAGGGGACTCCAGACAATGACTGAGTAAGGTGGTAATCAATGTTTAAGCTGTTTCCACCCAACAGGAGATTTCTTGAATGAAACTCTTTGTTCTGAAATCCCTCTTTCCTGGCAGAGACTTTATGGGCTCTGTATTCTGGTCTAACAGCCCCCTGCCCAATCATTCTTTCTCGTTTCTTAGGTATTAAGTCCCCAAATCAGCTGACTCCATTTCAGAGTCTGCTTCCCGAGAATTACACCTGCTGCAGTGTATATGACTTTGAAATCAGAAAGGATTTGTCCTGTACTAGTTTAAAGTTCATGATGAGGCTCCACTGGATTTGTTTTGAAATTACTGAAATTTTGCAGGCTGAATTCAGTCTAGGTATTCAGCCCAGGTGCTAACTGTTTGAAGTGTTAAGAGTGGTCATCTGTGGAAGATGGAATTGTGACTGAAATTTTTCCATTGGCTAAAAAAGTTATTTCTTTTCACTGTTTCTTTCCTCCTCCTCCTCCTCCTCCTCCTCCTCCTTCTCTTCCTTCCTTCCTTCCTTCCTTCCTTCCTTCCTTCCTTCCTTCCTTCCTTCTTTCCTTCCTTCCATCTTTGGAATGGGGTCTCACTAAGCTGTTCAGTCTGACTTTGAATTTCTGGGCTCAAGGAATCTCCTGTCTTAGCCTTGCTGGTAGCTATTCTCACCTCATCCTGCCCCCATTCGTCTCATCTTTCTTCTCTCCCCTCACCTCATCTTTTTTTTAGCCAGAATTTAACTATGCAGTATAGGCTGATCTTGAACTCACGGTTCTCCTGCCTCAGCCTGCAGAGTGCTAGGACTACAGGCATGTGCCCCCATGCCTAACTAAAAGTATATTTCTTTATAATACTGTAGTTGTGGCTGGAGACTTGATCAGTAACTCTAATCAGGCAAACATTTGTCAGATCACAGAAGCTGTCCAGCATTGTTTTCACACATCAGGAGATTAAAATCAAGTTAGACCATCCTTGTGGTCATTCATCTTACAAACAAACTCGAGATGAGGTTGGAGACACTATGCAGGGGTGCACTGGTCAATTGACTGTCTTCTTTCTTAACTTGGTTTGGTGAAATTAATTTTTCTGAAGCACTTGGCAGCTTTCAGCTTTCATAATTGCTGTCTAGATTTACTTAAGAAATGAAATGACTCTTCTTCGGTGACACTGAGTCTTGCTCTTAATTGCTCCAAAATGTCACTAAGAAGTACCTGTTGTGAGAAGAGGAAAATTTCTTCCAGCACTTGGCTAGTTAGCTAACACTCTCCATCGGACATCAACCATGTCCCAGTTGACTGGAGGCAACACATACATGTTACAGCTATAAATAGAAAGGCTCCACAAGTATGCACGAATCCTCCTCTTCTACCACACATGTTCCTGTTCTGTGATCTTTTCTTGATCTCTGATAATCGGCCCTTTCCTCCCTATCGTGGCAAGAAGATGAGAGCCATATGTTCACGAATAGGAACAGGAATGCATGCTCCAGTGTTTCTTGGCAATAAAATAAGGTACAACTTTTTAAAAGCCAGTTAGATTAATATTGAATGAAGAATGTGCAGGGATGAAAAGGAAACAGTTGTATTGTAATGCTTTGAAATTAGCTGGTCCCAAATCCCTTATGACAGAGAGAAATATATGTCTGATGAGGCCAGTGGTACCAGACTAAACTCAGTGATAGGGATGATTTAGAATCTGGCAATGTGAAGTTTTTAGTTCTGTGTGTAAATTTTAACACCCCCACGTCCCCTAGATTTGAAAGAGAAAAGGCACTGTAGCCATCCCAGTCAACCTTCAAAGGGAAGCTAATCAGAAGAGGGCCAGAGGGGAGAGAGCACAGCTCCATGTCTAAGCTGTCAGACCTGAATTTAGTCTTCCCCAGAAGAAAAGATTACTGACTGTTTTCCTTGTAGCCACCACATATCTGGGAATGCCCCCCAATGCTAAATTTATTCTTCAGGGTCTGAGGGCCAGAAAAAAGACAAAAGAGAAGCTTTTCTCATGGTCGCTCAGAGGAAATGAAAACTATGGCTGTAGTTGAAAAAAATCTCCCAAACTAAGAAACACATTATACAATTGTGTCCAGGTTACTTTTGAGGTTGAAGCAGAGATGCCTGACAACAGGCCAATACAGAATATTTCACCAACAGTTTAGCTTAGCTGTGTTTAGCTGAAACTCTAACACCAAGATATTAGGGAAGAAAGAAGAATCACTCAAAGACATGTGATCCCAGTAGACTTCTATGGTGCTTACTGCAACAAAAGCAGTGTTCTCGGAGCCTTGGGCTCTGGGCTGGAAGCACCTGAGCAGTTAAGGGCTTGGCTACTGCAAGCATTTCTTCACACTGCATCCACTTCTAAATCCATGGGCCTACTATGGACGATTAGCTAACCAGTAATCTCTCACCTAGCAAAACCATATTTAATTCCATGGTAAGACATTGTTTTCTTTATCTTCGTGTATCTGAAAATGGAGTACATCTTATTTTCATAGCCTATTATTAATTAGTTTGTTATATTTCTTCTTGATGAGAAACAAAATGGTCCATTTTATAATAGATTAAATAAAACAACAGAATAATAATGATATCAATATCAATTCCATTTTTAAAGAACTTCTTTGCGCGAGTTACAGTGCTAAGTATTTTATAATTAACATCTTTTCTGGGGGTGGGAGGCAGTGTCTCCCTGTGTAATCCAGGCTGACTTGAACTCATGATCCTCTTGTCTCAGCCTCTCAAGTATTGTGATTATAGGCATGTGCCATCATGCTCAGCTCTATAGTTTCTCATTTAAGTAATACAAAAGTATTAGTATTAAAGATTTTGGGGCTGGAGAGATGGCTCAGTGGTTAAGAGCACTGCTCTTGCTGAGTACTCAGGTTTGATTCCCAGCACCCACATGGCGACTACGAACCATCCTTAACACCAGTTCCAGGGGAATCCGAAGCCCTCTTCTGACCTCCAAGGCATTGCACTCACATACATGCAGGCAATACACTCATACACATAAAATACAAATAATAAATAAAATATTTTTTAAAAGATTTGGACTTGTTTTATGTATTAGAGCTGAGATCAGGAGATTTAGCTCATTTGAACTAAGGCCTCACAGAACCTAGGTCTCTCTGAATACAGACTGTCCTCGTTCCACGATGCCACATTGCTTCTTAAGTAACAACTGCTTCTTCTATCCATTTCCAGAAACAGCAACAATAGTGGTATTGTGGAAGGAAATCCCCCAGAACAAAGAAAAAGAAATGTAGTGTGATCTGTGCCTGAGAGCACATATAGAGTTCTGCATGTCATGACCTTGTAACATAGAGCACCCAATAAGGATGTGTGTGTCACCATATATGAGAGACAAAGCAACTGAACTGTAAAGAGGAGCTAGCAGAGGGTGAAAAAAGGCTGGGTCTTTCTCTGTTCAAGGCTCTGCTTTTGAGAGCTATCTCATGAGCCAGGTGCTAACATGAATAAACTACTTTCTGGAGGAAGGAAATGCCTTGGTGACTTGTCTTTTTGCACACAGCACATAAAACAGTGTAATCATAACAGCAGTAAGCATTTATGTGGCCAACACTATGCATGTGTGCCTGTGAATGCATGTGTGTGCATGTATTCATGTGTGTATAAACTCATTTAATACAAACTACCTATAAAATAGGATCATTACTATTACTATTTTACAGAAAAGGAAACTGAGGCACAGAAGCATTTCCAAAGTGGCAGGGCCAGTGTTAAGCCAGGCAGACAGTGTGGCTCCAGTTTTGACCAACCAACATGAGGATTAGTAACAAGCATCAGAGATTCTTCCCAATATGAGCCCCTAACCCAAGATGCACAATCTATTCATCTGATTTCAAGAAAAAGATCAATTTATATTCCAGTTTATTGTTGCCCACACCTGTCCCCAAATCCCACATACCTCATATAGAACAGGCTTTTTGTAAATTGTAAAGGAAATGTATATAACATTGACCCTGCAGGGGATTTTATTAGACTATCAGGATTTAAACACACAAAATAATTAAACTAAATTATGGGGTTAAAAAGGGGAATAGAAATAACATATTTAGCATTTATTAGAGCTGGGCATTTTGCTTATGCAGTACATATATTCCTCACCATCTACAGAGTATCTATAGTTTTTATTTATAGACGACAGTGAGTGGGGGAATGAGAGATGGCTCAGCAGTTAGGAGCACTGGATGCTCTTGCAGAGGATCCAGGTTTGATTCCCAATAACCACATGGCAGCTAACAACCATCTGTAACTCCAGTTCCAGGGGATCAGATACTCTCTTTTGGCTTCTGCAGATATTGCATGCACGTGGTACACTTACATACATCCAGGCAAAACATTAATACATAAAAATATAAAAATAAGTAGGAGCTGGAGAGATGCCTCAGCAGTTAAGAATACATACTGCTCTTCCAGATGACCTGAGTTCAAGTTCCAGCAAACACACTGGGTGGTTAATAACTGCCTGTAACTCAGCTCCTTGGGAATCTGATGCCTCTGGCCTCTGCAGGCACCTGCATTTACATGCACATACCCACAGACACACATATATGCACATAATTCAAAATAAAAATAAAATCTCTAAGAATAAATAAAACTAAAAATTTGTAAAAGAGAAGACAGATGCAACATAACATAAAAAAGGGGATGGAACAACAGGGCAGGACAGGTACACCACACCAGGTCTGTGTGGTGTCCAAGTGGATACACCAGAAACGCTCAAAATGTACTCTTCTAGAGTCACAGGAGAAGCTTGTGTTGGAGTCTATGTGCCTTGAGGATAGAGAGGACATGCCGGGAAACTGCAGAAAAAGCATGACAGCGTAACTTGCCGTGTTGAGGAGGATAATGTCTGTGAGGGAGTGAAAGCATTCCACAGGAGCAGGAGGCAAGCTTGGCTGCCATCTCACTTTATAATGCTGGGTGCTACAGGACCACGTGGATGCTTTGAAACTTCAGTCTCTGCCAGACATTGTAAAGCCTGGGATGAGTCTGGAGACAATATCAAAATTAGCAAAAGGAAATGATTATTGTGTGAGCATCAAAGAGCACATCTATTAAAATAAAGCTGAGATTAACAGAAAGTTAAGTCAGAATTTGGCAAATCATGTAGAAAATTTGGCCAATTCCCCCCTCCCAAATCTGTTACGTTAAAGAAAAATCATCAAAGATCTTCAAAAATAATGTCTAGGCAATTGAAAAAGCCAGCATGTGATTTACAATATGCCAATGAATTTGAAGAGCTTTGGAAAACCATTTATTTAAACCTCATGAAGACAATGATTTAAAGCATGGAATGGAGCCATCAGCGTGGGCAGAAGTGAGAAGGTTATTGCACAAACAGCCTGTCTTCCCTTGCAGCGAAGAAACAGAAGCAGGGAGTGTCTGCAGTCAATCAGTGCGTAAATGACCATACCACCCTAAAAATGAAGGTCGGCACCGGACTTTTCAGAGTCAAGATGAATTTCTCCTCCCTCCTCCTGCCTCCTCCACTCCTCAGGACCCCGCACCACGTTGTGATAACTGGGGATAGAAGCCGCAATGAGCTGGAACTGAGATTTGGAACAGAATATTGTGAAATCAATACGCCAGCTGGAGCAGAAAGTCCAAGATACATGAATTTCTTGGAAAAATGACCCTGTCTTTTGGTAATTATTACTGTGAATGAGAATTAATTCAAAATCTTAACCCAGAACAGTGTAGTACGTCTCCCCCACCTCGTACAGATTTTAAAGAGGGTTGTTGCTGAATGACTTCGAGGGGTTCATGCTATAAAACAATATCAAGTTTTGTTGTGTATTATCCACTGGAGTTTCCAAATTTTCTTATTATAAAGATTTTTCTTTTCCAGAAAGAATGTTGTATACTCACTTAGCAGGAGAGTTATCACGGTCCCAAAGATGGTTTTCCCAGGGTGAGACTTACCCCTTGCACTTTGGATGTGCTGACTCCTGAGATTTCTCCAAATGTGGGAAACTGCACTATACTACACAGTTTTTGGTAGTGGGAGACTGTGTTCACACTTCTCTCTATTATAAAAAAAAATGTGATAAATTTATTTCTATGGAGTTATTTCAGAATAGAAACACAATATATTTAGAATCTACTAATGCTTATACTTTAAGCATCTTCATATCGGACTATAAATTCAGCCTAGAACATTAGCTCAATGAATGAGCACCCCATCATAGAACCACGACAAATGACTGAAGTGCTTATGACGCATTCATGATTAATTTCTTTGAGTCTTCTACAGTAAGGAGCCCAACTAATTCTGCCAAATTCCATAGTAAATAGAGTAAAAGAGTCTTTCTTCAAAGCGATTAGGGTCCCATTTTATAACACAGAAGTTGGTTTGATTGTGACCTGGAGTTTGGACACTCGGAATCAGACATCCATTTCACTTCTTCCACACCTAAGAACTTCAATTATTGCATCCACATTCCTGCTCATAACTGGTCTTTGCAAAGTTTGTAGTGAAGTATATTGTATTTCACCAACTTTCTCTTGAGGCTGAAGATCTTTGTTCTCATAGCTATGCCCATTTAACAATATTGCCCATTTAACAATATTGTCCTGGACATCCTTGACCTCTGAGTTTCAGGTTTTGTTATAATTTTCATTTTTTTAACTCATCATTCAAACATGCTATGTGTCTACTGTTGTGCCTGACCCTGAGTTAGACACTGGAGGTAGAAAAATGAACACTTTACATAGAAATTTAACCCTTAAGAAAGTTAAAACGTATGGGGGGAATTAGATACAAAACCAAGAGTTATAGTGATAGGCTGGAGAGATGGCTTAGCCCTTAAGAGCACTGGCTACTCTAACAGAAGATCCAGGTTCCAATCCCAGTACCCACATAAGTCAATACTCCAGTTCCAGGCAATCCAATACCCTCTTCTGACCTCTATGGGCATTGCATGACACAGGTGCACTTATGCACATGCAGGCATAACACTTTTTATTGTAGTGATAAGTGACTCCCACTTTGTTGAGTGATAAGAAGGAGCCTCACTGCATATGTTGACTACTAGTAGTGGAGGGTCCTAATATTGTTAGAGTGACTTTTAAATTCTAAAGTGTGCCTGGCACATAGTAGGCTTAATAAATGGTACCTGAATCTGAAAATATGCTATTTGGATGATGGGTAAACTGTCAAGGAGCTGGACTAGACGTTTCTAAATTTTATTTTAGTCCACTTACTTAGGAAATTAATAACAATCTTCTTACTAGTAGGCTGACAGAAAAGTGAAGAATTTGCTTTACCTCAAGGAGAGAAAAAATTTTTAAGAATTCCAATTTAATATATCTCTTTGATGTACATAAACCTTAAAGAGTTCATTTAAGTAATGTTGAGATATATTTGTTTTCACTCTTTCTTACTCAAGTTAAATCCTTTAACAAGTAATTTTTTCTGTTCAGAAAGAGGTTTAAATTTGAAGGAAATGATTTTTAAATTTATTTTTATGTGTATTAGAGTTTTGAATGCATGTATCTAACTGCACCCCTGTTGTGCAATGACCATGGAAGTCAGAAGAGGGTATTGGATCCCTTGGAACTGGAGTTATGGATGGTTGTTAGCTGCCATGTGGGTGCTGGGAATTAAACCCAGGTCCTCTGCAAAAGCAGCCAGTGCTCTTAACCACTGAGCTATTTATTTCTTTAGCCACAAGGCAAATGATTTTTAAAAATATTTACTTATTGACTGATTTTTATGTGTATCTGTTATGTGCCTGCCAGAGTTGGTGTGCACCATATGTGTGTGTAGGTGTCCACAGAGGCTAGAGGGCATCCAACTTCCCGGAACTGGAGCTACAGGCATTCATGAGCTCCTTGATATGGGTGCTGAGACCTCAGCTTAGGGTTTTTGCAAAAGCAGTAAGCACTCATAATTACTGAGCCCCATAAGGCAAATGATTTACCTGACATTGAGCAAGAGATTTAAATTAAACAAATTTAATTCAATCTCATACAATTTATCATATTTTTGTTTGGTTAAAAAATGTAAGGAATCTGGCCTGATAAGTGAATGGAGCTTGGTCTAAGACCATCTATTGAATAGGGTGACTATTCTTCTTCAAACTAAACTACAAATGGAATAGTACAGACCTGGAAGGCAGCCCAGGCAGCTCCATGATTGCTCCTGATGAATTCTAAATCTGTGGGGAAAATACTGCTCTTGTTGGTGCAATATCTGCTCTGATGTCATTGCCTTGGATGGGATATCTTGTGTTATTGGGGCTATCACTAAGATCAAGAAATGAAAACAAAATACAGAAGGAAGTGACTTCTTTGGGGACATGCTATTTCTTGGAAACAGAGCCAAAAGTACATTTATCTGACTCATAGGATTCGTTTTGAGTATAGTGTGGCAAGGAAAAATGTCAAGATGCAGAGGAAGGGTGAGAAGAAAGAAATCCATCCAGAATGAGAGTGGGAAACCAGGCTGAAGAAGAGAGATTTATAGAGAATTGTTTGCAGACAAATTTAGAGTGGCTAAGAATACTTTTATAGAAATTTCAATGAAATACAATCTCTGGGAAAGCTTTTCTTTAATTGTTTGTTTGACTTCTTCTGAATGAAAATCCCCAAACACTGAAAATCAAAATTTCAGAAGCTCAGCCCTGACAGGGATAACATACTAGAATGAAAAATCAAATCAAGATTTAAAAAAAATTACACATTGGGAGACTGGGTCAAAACAAAGAATGCAAAATGTAGGATTACTAACTTTATATATTCAACATTTATATTTATTAAAATTTATTTTTAGTATTTAATGTGTATGAGTGCTTTGCCTGCTTGTATATAGGTGTACCCACCATGTGTGTACAATGCCCAGGAAGGTCAAAAGAGGGTGATAGAGGGCAATAGATACAATGGAACTGAAGTTGTGGATGGCTGGTCACTCCATGTGGGTGCTGGGAACTGAACCCAGGTCCTCTGCAAGAATGCATGGAAAGGGCGGGGAGGGAGGATAAGACAGTAAGAGAAAGAGGAGACATAAATAGTGCCTAGCTAGTATAAAAAAAACAGAGGGAATTTTATTAGTCCAAAACCTATTGAAAAATTACATATACAATATCCCTACATGAGTCTGTGAGTATAGCTGAAGACTACTAAGAAGAAACAGTGACAGACAGAAGAAACCTTCCTTAGAAGGTTGCCGCAGTCCTTGATTGCCTCCCAGATCTCGATGAGTAACCAGTGCTCTTATACTTTAAGTCAGCTCTCTAGTCCCCTACATTCTTTTTGGAAACTACTTATTTTTAAATTTTTTACTTTGTGTGTCTTAGTATTTTGTGTGCATGTATGTAAGTGTACTCATGAGTACAATGCTTGGGGAAGCCAGAGGAGGCCAGAAGAGGATGTTGGATCCCTGGACCTAGGGCTATGGACAGTTGTTAGCTCTCCAGTTCTGATATTTGCATTTCTCATCTAGTGGTAGAGATGCTGCCTCTCTAGCTTTGTTCAGAGTCCTTGACAATGACACACACAGACTGCTCTGTGTTCTAACTAAGGGGCTTGCAAAAGCTGGACTTAGTGGATTTTTAATGCCTGCCTCACTTAATACCTGAAATTAGTGCAGGTCAGGTGTCACAGTCTGTTAGACGAGAGACTTCTCCATGTGCCCAAGATCATACATCCTACTGCTTAATCTGGGGGAAAACTAATCTTCATAAATTTTGGTTTCATCACTTAAAATATGTGAGTTTTAATAGAATATAAGTCAGAGGACTAAATCAGGAGGCACGCACTGTGTATTTTCTTTCTTTCTTTTTTCATACTGTGTACTTTCAAGCAGACATTGGAAACTAAGTGACTGCACTTTTATCATACCTCTGTGAATTTTTGTTTATTTGACTTCAAGCAAGTTGCATCTTCTTTTGTCTCATTTTCCTCCTCTACCTCACAGATCATAGCTATTAAATATGTGAGCAGAAACAAAGCATTTAGAACACTGATTGCCATATAAAAATCTAATAAATGATAACGATTATTTAATTGATCAATAACTATAGGCTTTTATAATGTGTCTTTGTTTTTAAAATTATTACTAACCCCCACATTATCTTTCTAAGCACCATTATTTTAATGACAATTACCTAAGACATATCTAAATATTTTAAAAATAAGGTCTTAAATATTACTGAAGTAATTTTTTATGTTCTTTTCATTTATTCTCTTTTCTCTAAAACTTTCTTGCAAATTACTTCATGACCTAATTTTGGGTTTCCATAATGAAAATACATGTATATTATTCTGATATTTATATCTTCAGTAGCAGATAACTGAAATCCATTGGCCAGCCATATTTTTATCTATACCTCTATTTTGTTAATAATTTTACTGTAACTTAAAATTTTTTAATTACAACTTTGAAAATATTTATGTATTAAGAAACAAAAGCCCTACTCTGGCAACTTTATAATTCAGAAAACTATCTGGATGATGAGAAATGATTGAATAATGAACTAAATTAGCCTCGAGCAGAATTTGAAGGATGTGACCTGCATGTGATATACTGGAGATTCAATTTAAGTCTGGGTTAGGTGTTCTTCTACCATTAAAATTGTGTTTTACTCTAATTATTCATTCATTTTAATTGGTGCTGTTCAGCCTACTAATTAAATTCAACTCAACCAATACTTGTTTAAAATAGCCCTTACCATTTGTAAAGATCTGACCAAAAATACTCCAGAGGAAAGTTGAAGTAAACGTGATTCTATCCTTTAGGAAGTTTGCATTTACAAAGTGACCAACTGTCCAATTTTTTAATATCGAGCTCTTGTTTTAGATAGTTACACATGTGCAGAAAAATTGCAAAAGTACTACAAAATTCCACACATTGGATCCTTCTTTCCCCATTATTGGCATCTTAAATTAGGCTGTTACATTTGTTACAATTGACAAATGATATAATATTGATTCATCCTTAGCCCTCTTTACCCTTTATGTAATGTCTTTTATTCTTATCTAGGATCCAATATAAGGTGTCACATTATATTTAGAATAATATCTCCTCAAGAGTTTCTTTTTTAAACTTATTTATTTTTATTTTATTTTATGTGTATGAGTGTAATGCCTGCATGTATGTAAGTGCACCCATGTCATGCAATGCCTGAGGACAGAAGAGGGAGTCAGATCCCTTGGAACTGGAGTTACTGATGTGGTTAGCCACCATGTGGGTACTGGGAACTGAACCCAGGTCCTCTGCAAGAACAGCTAGTGCTATTAACCACTGAGCCATCTCTCCACCTCAAGAACTCCTGGACTACAATAGGTTCTCAAATTTTCTTTGTGTTTGATGGTCTTGACAGTTGAGAAGAACACTGGTAAGATATTTTGTAAGCTGCTTCTATACTGGAACTTGTCTGAAAATTTTCCATTTTTAGACAGCAGCTGAGTTTTGTGGAAAGGTCACAGAGATTCAGTTCTTGTGGTATCATGCCCAGTGTATATACTAGCAAGGTGACTAACTTATTTCCTCGGCTGATGTAGTGCTGTCAGTTTCTCTGTGTAAATTTGCTCTTTTCATCCTCTTTCCACACTGTCCTCTTTGAAGGGCACAAATCACACTTAAGGAATAGGGAGTTACGTTATATAATTTTTGGAATTATCTGTATAAGTTAATTGGAATTCTTCATGGAAAGTTTATCTGTTCTCTTCCATGCATTTATTTGTTCAATCATTTAGGTTTTGTGTTATAGCACATTATTATTTTATTGTTACTTAAATTGTTTCAGCTTGAACCATGGTCCTTATCAGACATGACTTCTTTTACTTAGCACGTCCTTCTGTAGCTTGACCAAAAGCCTTGCTCATTATTTGCTCATTCCCTTTCTGGTGTCAGCAATGATGCTGTCAACTTTGTGAGGACAAACACTTGCCTTATTTTATCTCCAGTGCCAAAAACAATGCCTGGTAGATGAGAGAGAGAGAGAGAGAGAGAGAGAGAGAGAGAGAGAGAGAGAGAGAGAGATTGAGAGAGAACATTCCTGACCCTTCCTCACAACGAAATTACTTTTTGAGATGACCAATCTGTTGTGTTGTTCTTTGGTTTCTGATTTCTTCAGCTTCTGTCCCACTATAAAAACAATATTTCTGCCTTTTGGAACATGTGGCCTATTAGAAAATATATTCTATTTTATAGACTAAAGTGTTTCCTAATTATAGAACAATAAAGGCCAGAACATGTGTACCACCCCCCTCTAAGGCCTAGGGGAAGGGAACATCATGGACAGAAAGAGCATCAGAGCAGGAAGATGAGGAGAAGAGCTGAGAAACCCTGTCTTGGGTCATGACACAACTATTGCAATCATGAATTTACAGAAACTGTGGTAGTCCACACTGGACCTGCACAAGACTGGCCCTGTCAGTTGTCATTCATGGATCAGGGAAGGGTAAGACCCCATGAGCCCTGGTGAACTACTAGCTACTGATAGATGCTGGAGGAGAAGAAGTCACTGTCTTCAGTTGTGTACTCCTGGCTGAGCCCCGTGGTTGTTCCACATCTATGGTCACATCGGTAGCTTTGGTGACCCCCACTCAGTGGGTCACAGAATAAAACAAAAACATGGGAACATGAGAAAGGGGCTTGCAGACGGAGAGTGTTGTCGAGGAGTGGGAGACCTAGAAGAGAGGGAGGTGGGGTGTAATCAGAACACATTATACGTGTGTGAAGTTATCAGAGAACAATATTAATTAATGAAAAAGCAAAGCAACTAAGATTTTTGTTAAATGAAAAATAAGTTAACTACTCATGGAATGAATAAGCTGGATATTGCTTGGTGAAAACTTCTGTTTACTATGCACATACTAATATCACATTTATTAATATCCCAATTCAAGTGGGGCAACTTGTTTTCCAGTTTTATTTGTTAATATTTTAAAAGTCTTAAGAATTTCTATAAATTCCACATTTAAGATAAAATTTTAATTACAGCTCTATTTGTGACAAGTGTGAAATTGCAATAGCTAATTTGCTTATTTCTCTCTATACAATGCATATAATTTGAACACATAAAAATGGTGTTAAAAAGTCTTAACAATAACTTTTGGCATTTGACAACCTGAGAGAAGTCCCTATTTGTATTCATGTACAGTTTTTCTTTCTTCTTTTAAAAAAGTTTATTTTTTTTCTTCTATTATGTATGTGTGCATGTCACATGTGTTCACGTGTTCACATGCTTATGGAGGCAATAGGAGGCTATCAGATCCCCTGGAGCTTGAGTTATAGGAGGTTTTGAGCTGCCTGACGTGGATATTGGAGACCAAAATTAGGTCCTCTGCAAAACCAAGTAAAGCAAGTACTCTTAACCACAGAGCCATCTCTATAACCCTTTCATTTATTTTTTTAAAGAAAAACGAGAGCATTACTTTCTAAATGACATAATCTCTTTTTTGGCGTGTGTGTGTGTGTATGTGTGTGTGTGTGTGTGTGTGTGTGTGTGTGTGTGTACATGTGGAAGCCAGAGGTTGATGTTGGGAGTCTTTACCAACAGCTCTCCTCCTGATATGGTGAGGCAGAGTCTCTTCTGAACCCTGTGTTCTCTGTGTAAGCTAGTCTGGGTGACCAACTTGCTCCAAGAATTTCCAGTCTTCACCCCATTGAAATTATAGGCAGCTGCCATGCCAAGATTTTACATGAGTTCTGGAGATCCCACCTCTAGTCCTCATGCTAGTCAGGGTGGCCAGCTTGCTCCAAGAATTCTCTGTCTTCACCCCACTGAAATAATAGCTGCCACGCCCAGCTTTTATGTGAGTTCTGGGGATCCTAACGCTGGTTCTCATGCTTGCATAACAAGAACTTTACCAACTAAGCCATTTCCCCAACCCCCATAACATCTTTATTAAATAAAAAGCAATAGCAGAATATACATAACTCATAAGCATACAGCTTTGTGTACTTTTGAAAGTGAAAATATTCAAGGAACATTCACCTGAATCAAGAAATAGGACATTACCAGAATCTCCAAAGCCTCTAACACTTCTTTCAGTTACTTTCTCTCAGTGAGCAGCATCATCTTTCAGACTAGTTTGCCTGTGTCTAAACTTTGCTCACCATGATACTTTGGAGATTCATCTATGCTGTTTATAGGTTTAGATCTTTTCATCCCTATTTGATATTTCCTAGTGTGAATGCACCACAATTTATCAATTTATTCTGCTGTTGGTGGGATGTGGCTAGTTCCTAGTTTGGGCTGCTATGGATAACACTGCTGTAAACATTTGCGTGTATGGCTCTGCTCAACAGTAACATGCGGAATGTTGGGGACATACCTAGGACTGAAGTAGTCCTGACAAGGTTCTTGGGTAGTGTCATATCTCATAAAATTATAGCAGGATTTCACTGATCACCCTAAAAAGCTGAAATACAATGTTTTAGAAACTTATACTGCCTTTTAAAAGAATTTTATGCTACATTTAAATTTAAGAGTATTACTTTATCTGTGGTGGACTGGAATAGTGCCCCTTTTCCATAAGGTTCCCACATCCTAATCCCCAGCATACATGCAGATACTGCCATAGTGTAAAAGACACTGGGCTGTGATTGACATATTTCTAAGGAGAAATTATCCCAGACTATCCACATGGGGCTAATGTAGTCATAGGGTCTTAAGAGGAAGAAGAATGTCAGGGCCAGAGAGGATGACAGAAAGACGAAGAAGCAAGTAAGAAGTGATGGAAGAGAAAGGGAGAGGACAGGAGAGGAGAACTGAAGATTCTATACTACTGCCATAAACCAAGGAATTCAGGTGCCTCTAGAAGCTGGCAAGAAAGGGAAGAGGTGGTGTATGCCCACTGTTTCAGCTACTTGAGAGAGGCTGAAGGGTCCTTTGAGGTCAGTAGTTCAAGAGCAGCTTGAACAACAAAGTGAGACACTATTCTTCCTTACCATCTCCCCATCCCTCTCTCCCACCAAAGAAGCCTGTGTCCCCACTTTTAAGGGCAGAGCATATGGCACAGTGGTAGTGTTTGCCTCACATGTATGAGAACTTGAGTTTCATCCCCAGTACCACAAAGATATTTTTAAGAAGGAGATGAGAATGCAGCTCAGTGGGTGGGCATTTGCCTAGTATATACAGGTCCAGAGGTTGATGGCCAGCATCATAAATAATCACAAAAAATAGTCATCAGTAAAGCATTATGTTTTCCTCCATCACATACAGAAGAAACACGGCCTTATCAAACACGGTTTGGGACCTTAAGATACCTTTTTAAGACTTCTGATCTCCAAACTACATGATAGTGAATTTATGCTATTTTAAACCATGAAGTATGTGGTAACTTGTTACAGTAGCCAAAAGAAACTAATGCAATGTTGGGTGCTGGAGAAATGGTTCAGTAGTTAAGAGAATTTGCTGCTCTCACAGAGGATCCGGGTTCTGTTCCCAGCACTCACATGGTGACTAACAACTGTTCATAACTCAGTTCTAGGAGATCTGATGCCCT
Source organism: Nannospalax galili (assembly GCF_000622305.1). Lineage (NCBI taxonomy): Eukaryota > Metazoa > Chordata > Mammalia > Rodentia > Spalacidae > Nannospalax > Nannospalax galili. The sequence goes on along the minus strand of NW_008335444.1, from coordinate 443,550 downwards.
CTTTCACCCAGCAAAGAAACATGCAACACACAGATCAGGGCTACATCAAGAAAAACATGAGAATTAACAGAAAGAGCAGAAAAGTCTCTGGTTGCCAGCATGCATTTCCCTAAACAGGGTATAGGTACAGCCCTCAGCGCTAAACCCCAGAGCAGCAGTTTGTGGCATCCAGGTGGAAATTATCTGATTCCAGGGTTTTGTGTTAAATTCAGTCTTCAGGATATGAGTGTCTTTAGGGACTCTGAGGCAGTCGGGAAAGACTCACCCAACAAGACTTTCCAGAAGTGTAAATATTGTATTCTTTTAGTTAGACAGAAAATATTTAAACTCTCCCCTGAAATAAAAAGTATACTACTACTTGAGTTATTATAGTACTGCCAGTTCTAAACAAAATATATCCCTTGCACATATGAGTAATAATATTGGAAACCATGTAAAAGAGAAAATTAGAAAGCTATTCTGTGTGAATATATAATTTCCCAAAAGAATCCATTCAAAGTAACTGATACATTTAACATGGGATTCTTACATATCCACATTGGTAAATAATATCTTAAAAACCCTTTATGTTTCTTCCCGCTCCCATGTTTGCAGTTGTGTCCCTATTACAGGCTGGCTATCGGTAAATTCCAAAAGGCAGTGCTGTGTGCCAGCTCCTAGGCCCCAGACAGGCTGCTGCAAGTGGCCTTTATTGACTTTCTTGCCTTGGTCAGAAGAAGTAACAGGAGAGGACAGCATGTCAGGGTTAATTGCTAGAAAGAAAACATGTGAATTCAAGGGACAATAAATAGTCCCAAGAGAAGAAGGGTCAGGAGGAGCAACTCTAAAATGTTTTCTTTCTTTGAACCATAGAGATAAGGTAGTCAAGTCCTCAAGCATGCTAGCATTGCAGTAAAGTATTTTTAAAGGTTTAAAAATACTGCATTCCTACTTCTCTTTGTCAAGGCTCCTTCCCCACATTAAACTTATTAAAATGAAAGAAAGATATAATAAGTACATGAAGTAAACTGTAATCATAAGCAAAGCGACCCAGGATCTAGTTAACTTCCTGTTGTTAGAAGAGGAGGGTGGCTAGTCTGGGAGAGGTTGGTATAAAAGATAAAAGATTAAATCATGAAAGAGACAATTCAAGCTATAGATCAAAAGGTATAATGATGTCTGCATGCCCACATGTCTATCGGGTATTGGAGACCGGTTATGTTGTGTTAAAATACTTCTAAAACTATGAATATATGTTGTCTAGTGTAGTCATCTTGTACATGAAAGTTATCATTTCTGCTCAAAGGACCATTGGTCTTGGAACTTGCAGAAATTCATTCATTGGGGAACCTCTGCACTGGCTGGGGAATACAGAAATACAGCCTAGAGTACAATTGTTCTGTCTGCCCCATAGGATCCTTCCAGGGATGGTAGAGTCCCTGAAGGAGGCCACTACTCTCCACCATTCACTGTCCTCTACTTCATGTATATGAGCCTAATGTTTAAAGTGAGCAAGTCTTTTCCATCTTTTTATTATTTGACAGTGTCATATGGGTAAATAATGTATTTTAGTCATTTTTACCCCCTCACACTCTGTTCTCCTCCTCCCTCTCCAGTTTAAACACTTCTCAACAAGTCAACCTCCTACCCCCATGCCATCCTTTACTGTGTGATCCATTGAATTCATTAAAGTTGCTTTCATGAGCATGGGTGCAAGGTTATCTACTCAAGGAAAGGCAACTTATGAGTAGCTATGTCACTGAAGAAAATGACTCCCCAGTAACCATTAGCTACCAATAGCTCCTGGGGGAAGGGGTGTGCCTTGTGGGCCCTTCCCCAATCTATGATGGAATGTTGACTGGCTCAGTCGCGTTCAGGTCTTTCATGGATCACTACAGCTGTGGTGACTTCATGAGTATAATGACCATGTCTGTCTACAGGACACATTTTTCCTGCACAACTCCCCATCGTCTGGCTCTTAGATTTTTCTTTCTTTTTATTTTTTTAACCTCCTCTTCTGTGATGTTCCCTGAGCCTTCTAGGGTAAAGTGTGTGATTCAAAAGTCAGTTGCTCTCTGAACTCCAATTGACCTTCTGTAGGTTCTCTCCCATCTTTCCCATGCCCTTCTCATCCTTTTGTTTGCAAAGAGTTAAGACTAAACCTAAGAATGTAAAATATGATGTGTGTGTTGTAGATGGAGGGTTGTTCCTTACTGACTTACGTGCTATTGCTGTTCTGTAATCAACTTAGGTGTCTTCAATCTTTAAGAGGATATGACTTCTAAAAAAATTTATTTATTTTTTAATGTGTGCAAGTGTTATGTCTGCATATATATAAGTGCACCCGTGTTGTGTAGTGCCCCTCGGAGGATAGAAGAGAACATCAGATGCCCTAGAGCTGGAGTTATGGACAATTTTTAGCTGCCATGTGGGTGCTGGGAATTGAACCCAGGTCCTCTGCAAGAGCAGCTAGTACTCTTAACCCTGAGCCATCCCTCCAGTCCCGAGGCTGACTTTTTAAAAACATCTCATTGTAAACTGAGCTCTTCTGTTATCTCAAGTAGTGGACCTCTGTATGATAATTTGGGTTAACTTTGTGGCAGTTTGAAAACAGAAAAACAAGGACTTACACTTGGAGATCATCTAATCTTTTAACTGAAATATCACACACTATAAAAGCATGAATATCAAGAAAAGTCTAATTAATTTTATTTTCTTTTTCAGAATTGGCTGTAAATTTATAGGTTTACAGTTGAATTATTAGTTATACAATATTGTACTCAGTATAAACCCTATAAGAATTAAGTTAAATGAGGTTTTAACCTTTAAAAAAGATCTCCATTTCATTAATAAAATACAGTTTCATAAGAAAAATTCATCTCCAATGCAATTGATGTTAAAATGTTTGTACGTGAGTTTCTAATCTCTCTACATATGATTATTACTAGCGATAGTGGGTTACTTTCTGAGCTCCTTGGCATCTGAGCATGGATATAAAGTCATCAGGTAGATTTCAATGGTAATGTTTTTCACATCT
>NW_008335444.1:439913-440373 GCF_000622305.1 Nannospalax galili | reverse complement strand
ACATAAACTTAAATGAATTTTTAACCTTTAAAAAAACTCCATTCATTTTAGAATATATTGTTCCTTGCCAAAAAACTCATTGTTTTTGCTAATAAACTGAGATGTTGGTGTGTGCATTTCTAATCTGCATGCATCTGATTATTACTAGTCATAATTGGTTGCACTTGGATCCTTGGCACCTGTGTATGTCTATGAAGTCATCGGGTAGATTTCAATGGTAATGTTTATCACCTGTACTAATTAGCATAAATTAAGTAACATAAATTTCCATGCTTCCTCAAATATAATACACTTTTTAAAATTTGTTGATTTTTTTATGTGTGTATATCACACAGAACATCCCAAACCATCTTATTCGATTATACACCCACTTCCCAGAAGGCACCCTCCCATAGCCTCCCTCCCCCGACTACAGCCCTTATACTCTGATATCCCTGCTACTGTCTGCTGTGTTGTAGGC
>NW_008335444.1:437661-439749 GCF_000622305.1 Nannospalax galili | reverse complement strand
ACTACTTGCCCTTCTGTTGAATCTAGTCAGCCTATCTAGAGGTCTTTGTTTTAGGAGGGTCAGCTGTTCTTCTTCTAGCAGCTATCAGTTGTCAATATTCCTTTAGATAAGATTGGGGTCTGCTGTTCATTTTCCCAGTTCTATGCTGGGTTACTATCTGGGAGTCCCTTGGGAAACCCTGGCCAAAAACTCAAAGGAAGGTATCTCCTATCTGGCCTTGTTGCTTGTTATGTACCCTTTAGCTATGCATATGGACTCTTAAGAAATTATATTGACCCCTTTAATCTTTGGTTATACTCTCCTTTTGGATGTTTAAGGCCATACAGTGGGCCCAGATAACAGATTTATTTTTACTCTTAAGGTCGTTTGAGGATCTGTTCCTCAGGGGTCACATGGGCTTGGGAGGAATCCCTGCCCTTGTTGCTTGTTATGTACCCTTTAGCTATGCATATGGACTCTTAAGAAATTATATTGACCCCTTTAATCTTTGGTTATACTCTCCTTTTGGATGTTTAAGGCCATACAGTGGGCCCAGATAACAGATTTATTTTTACTCTTAAGGTCGTTTGAGGATCTGTTCCTCAGGGGTCACATGGGCTTGGGAGGAGTCCCTGCCTCCTTTCTTTTACCAGTTCTATCTATGTGAAGATAAGGCAAAGGTCCTGCTCAACCATGGTTGGCTTCACTCAGAAACATGGTGGAAATGATTCCTCTGTGTTGACCCTCCTCTTTGCAGACTGGACACTGGTTCAAGTACATCTCATGGGGTCACCTCAGTGTCCTTGATCAAGAGGACGGGTGACCCACCACAATTACAGGACATTTTGAGAGATGCTCATAGTCCCCTGGAACTAATCGACCTAGGAGGTCAAGGAGCAAAAACTGTCCTTTATGTCTCTCTTACCAAATTAGTATAGGCCTCAAAGTATGTCTGTTAAACATCCAAGAAAGTTAGTTCCACCAGTCTGGTACTTTTAATTACTGTGTGTCATGGAGATAAATCTCGGGCAAAGACCAGTTGCTCTCAGATAAACCTTGCCTAGACATATAATCCTTCATCTGCTATGTATAATTTGTCAGTATGTTATAGGGTTAATATGGTTCCCTCTGGTTTTCAAAACTAGCTATGCATTATTTATCTCTCGAATTGTTTCACCCCTCCACCATAGTTTTCCACTTAAGGTTCCCCTATTTCCCCCCTTCCTCCTTTAATAATACCCTTCTCCTATGGTCCTACCTCTCTTGAGCTCATTTTTCCCCCTATCCCCTAGGTTCCTTTTATACCCTTCCCTCCCCCCTCCCTTAAAGTAACCCAACTTTTTTCCATATTGTTCTTCTCTTTCAGGTTCTTTCTTTTCCTTTACCTCCCTGTTTCCTTTCCATTATCCTGGTTCCTGTAGTTATGTCTAGATACATCCTCACTTATCAGACTTTTGTTCTAGGAACCACATATGAGGAAAAACATATGTCGATTTTTTTTCTGAGTCTGTGTTACTTCACTTAGTATAACAGTTTCTAGTTCCATCCATTTACCTGCAAATTTCATGATTTCATCTTTCTTTACTGCTGAATAAAACTCCATCATATAAATGAACCACATTTTATTATCCACTCGTCAATTGGGGGACACTTAGGTTGCTTCCATCTCTTAGCTATTGTGAAAAGAGCAGCAACAAACATGGATGTACAAGTGTCTCTGCAATAGGATGAGTTCTTTGGGTATATGCCAAGGAGTGGTATAACTAGGTCAAATGGTAGATTCATTTGTAGTTTTATAAAAAGTCTTCCACGCTGCTTTCCATAGGGGTTGAACAAGCTTGCAGTCCCACCAGCAGCAGATGAATATTCCCTTTTCACCACATTCTCTCCAAAATTTGGTATAATTTGTTCTCTTGATCTTAGCCAGTCTGACTGGGGTAAGATGAAATCTTAAAGTGGTTTTAATTTGCATTTCCCTAATTATTAGTGATGTTGAACATCTTTTAAGATGTTTCATAGCCATCTTTACTTCTTCTTTTGAGAACTCTCTATTCAACTCCTTAACCCATCTTTTAATGGGTTGCTTCTTGTCTTGATTCTCTGTTTTTT
>NW_008335444.1:403996-436222 GCF_000622305.1 Nannospalax galili | reverse complement strand
TGTATGCAGTTTGCAAGTATCTTGTTGAGAATTTTTCATCTATGTTCATTATGGACCTGGGTCTATAGTTTTCTTTTTTGGTTGTGTCTTTACCTGGCTTTGGTATTAGAGTGATGCTGGCTTCATAGAAGGAATTTGGAAGTTCACCCTCCATTTCTATCTTTTTGAATAAATTAAGTAATATTGGCTGTAGATCTTCTTTAAATGTCTGATGGAATTCTGCTGTAAATCCATCTGGTTCTGGGCTTCTTTTAGTCAGGAGGTTTTGTATTACTGTTTTAATTTCTTTTTGTGTAATGGGTCTGTTTAAGCTGTTAATCTCTTCTTGGCTTAGTTCTGGTGGTTCCCATGCCTTTAGATATCTGTCCATTTCTTTTAGGTTTTCAAATTTAGTAGCATATAGGTTTTTAAAGTATTCCCTTATAATGTTCTGTATCTTTCTGGTGTCTGTTGTGATGTTTCCCCTTTCATCTCTGATTTTGTTGATTTGGAGGTGCTCTTTCTTCTTTTGGTTAACTGGGCTAGTAGTCTGTCAATCTTGTTTATCTTTTCAAAGAACCAGCTTTTGGATGTGCTGATTCTTTGTATTGTTTTCTTTGTTTCAATTTCATTGATTTCTGCCCTGATTTTTGTTATTTCTTCTTGTCTGCAGGGTTTGGGTTTCGTTTGCTGTTGCTTTTCAAGTGTGTTGAGTTGCAACGTTAAGTCATTTATTTGTGTTCTTTCCGATTTTTTGATGTAGGCACTTAGAGCTATAAACTTCCCTCTAAGGACTGCTTTTGGCATGTCCCAGAAGTTTTGTTGTGTTGTATTGTCCTTTTCATTTAATTCCAGGAATACTTTTATGTCTTTCTTAATTTCTCTTTTGACCCATTCATCATTCAGGAGTGTGTTGTTTAATCTCTATGTGTTCATATGGTGATTAGGGCTTGGCATCTGTGGTTATTTAAAACTGGGAATACTTTGGTCTAGGCTCTTCTGGCTTTCATAGTTTGCACTAAAAAGTCAGCTGTAATCCTAATGGGTTTTCCTTTATATGTGACTTTTTTCTCTTTTGCAGCTTTCAGTATTGTCTCTTTGTTTTGAACGTTTAGTGTTTTTACTATGATGTGACGTGGAGAGTTTCTTTTCTAGTCCTGTCTGTTTGAAGTTCTATGTGCTTCTTGTATTTGTATGGGCATGTCTTTATTTAATTTTGGAAAATTTTCTTCTATGATTCTTTTGAAGATCTGGTTCATGCCATTATCTTGGGATTCCTCTCCTTCCTGTATGCCTATGATTCATAAGTTGGTCTTTTTTTGGTGTCACAAAATTCCTGCATATTCCATTCTTGTGATTTCTTAAATTTTTCATAATCTTTGCTTGAGTGGTCTAGTTCGTCCTCTTTATCTTCCAGTCTTGATATTCTGTTTTCTATTTCATTTATCCTATTGGTGAGGCTTTCTCCTGTCGTTTCTAATTGGCTTACTGAGTGTTTCACTTCCTTCTTCATTTCAGTCTGAGTATTCTTCAAAATTTCTAACTCCTTTCTGAATTCATTCAGATGAATTGTTCAGAAGTTTATCCCTATCTTCTTTTAGTTCTTTGATTTCTTTGTGTGTTCTTTAAATTCACTGAATTTTTTTATCATGTTTATAGTTGTTCTTTTGAGTTCCATGTCCTGCATTATCTCTAGGGTCTTCTCATCGTACTCCTCTAGAGGGCTATTTTATTTGGTGGGATATGTTATTTTGGTTTTTCATGTTATTATTCTATGTGATTTTGACATGTGAATATCCTTTGTATTTTCTGATTCTTGTGTGAGACTAAAGCCTTCACGTTTAGGTCTGATTCTTTTTGTGAACTTTATGTGTCTTTGTGGTTTAATTTTTGGGCATGAATGCTGGTTCCTCTAAGTTTCCAGTTCTGTCTTTTGATTTTATATTGGAGTGGGCAGATTGCTTTTGTCTTCAGGAGTTCCCACAGAGGCCCAAGTTAGATGAGGATCAGATGCTCTCAGTCTTTCTCCTAAGGTTGAATCCCTCCAGGAACAATTTTGGCCCCAGGAATTTGGAGGTTGGACTGGCCTGGGAGCCAGCCAAGTAAAGATTCTTGTCTAGGGCAGCTGTTGGCCATGCCACCCAGAGATGCAAAGGAAAATGGGGCAGAAGGCACCCCCAAGGGCCCCTGGGGACTGCACTGAGGAGCTGGGTTGGTCTGGATGCAAAGGACCAGGAAGAGGAAAGGTCAGCACCGGCACCCAGGAAAGAGGCTGACTGGTTGTGCAGACCTGGGGAGGCAGAGGGAGGTGAGGGTGGGGCCAGGCCCAGAGCGCCCCTGGGGACCCGAGAAGGAACTGAGTTTGTCTGGATGCAAAGGATCAGGAAGCAGTGGAGTTTCCCCAGGTGTCTGGGGCGCCAAGACAAGGAATGGGACAGGACCCAGGCTAGGAGGAGAGACTGGAAGGAGAGATAGGAGGGTGATTGAAGCTGGGGGAATCAAGGCATGGAGGGCAGGATCTACTTACCCTGGAGAGAGAGGCCTGGGGGTTGGAGAGGGGCCTGAGGTTAGTTCAGGCCCAGGGAAGCAGAGGGAGGTGAGGGCGGGGCCAGGCCCAGAAGCAGTGCTCCTGGGGACCTGAGAAGGAACTGAGTTGCTCTGGATGCACAGGATCAGGAAGAAGCAGTGGTGCTTCCCCAGGAATCTGGGGCACCAAGACAAGGAATGGGACAGGGCCCAGGCTAGGAGGAGAGACCAGCGGGGTGAGATGGGAGGGTGAGTGAGGCTGGGGGAGACAAGGCACCAAGGGCCCAATCAACTTACCCCCAAGAGAGAGGCCTGCAGGTCGGAGAGGGGCCTGGGGGTCCTGCAGGCCCAGGGAAGCAGCTCTAAATAATTTTTATATTGCATGCAAGCAAGTAACCCCCACTTAGATCTAGTCTGCAACATGTTTAGCACTGCAGAGGGTTCCTATGTGCCCCTCCCAGTCATGACTTCCTCATGAGAACCTCCACTGCTACTTTTGCTATTAACTTTGCATATTCTTCAGTTTTCCATGAATGGAATCAAACAGAGCACATCCTTTGGTGTCTCCCCTTATTTGCTTGACCTAGGTCTGCAACACATCCATGTTGTATATAGAAGTGTTTTTTTCTTTATATTGTTGAATAATATTCTACTTTAGAATATACAAAAATTCATTTATATACATTCCTGTTGATGCGCTTTTGTTTTCGAGATTTTGGCACTTATGTATGAAGTAAGAGCTTCTTGCACATTTGGTGTCTTGAGTCTACATATAGACATAGAATTTTTATGTTGTAGGATGCTGTGCAGGTTACATTTCAGTCCATACCTCCAACGATTTCTTCCTAAGTACTTATATTAAATTACCATCCTTCGAAAAAACTGGGGAAGCCCCATTTGTTCCAAATCTTTGTCAACCCTTGATGTTATGGTTTAGATCTGAAAGTCCCCAAAGGCTGTGTGTTAAGGTCTTGGTCACCAGCCCATAATGTTACAGGGAAATGGTGGAAACTTTAGAAGGTGAGACCTAGTAGAAGGAAGTGGGATAACCTGGGGTATGCCTGTGAAAAGAGTATCAGACCCCTAGCCCCTTCTTTTTATCTTTGCTTCTGGGCCTCCTTAGGGTGGCAGCTTTGCTTTGCCACATGCTCCCTGCCTTGAAGTTCACCTTACCACAGACCCCTAGTCACTGCTACAACTGATCATTGGATAAAGCCTCTGAAACTGTCAGTCAAAATAAACCTTTTGTCCTTTTAAGTTATTGTACATATTTTGGCACAGTAATGCAAAGCTGACTGACATACTTGGTATTATTAATCTTTTTATAATTTTGGGCTTATGTTGAAGTTGAATATATATATTTCAACTTTTTTTGCTTTAATTTGCATTTTTCATGTAGGTATTGTGCATTTGGATATCTTCCTTCAAAAAGTGCTACTTAAAGGTCTTCTGTTATTTTTTGTTTGTTTTTTATTAATGAGTTGGAGATTTTTAAGTATTTTGAGTATGAGTCATTTGTTAGGTATAGACATGGATGTCAGATATAGATGCATAAATTTAAGACATAGATGTACATAGATATGTATATATACATGTTAGCCATAAATATGTATGTACATCAAATAAAGGTATGCTACATAGCTATATACCAGTGACTGTGATTATATGTATATTTTCTTTAATCTGTACCTTGACTTATTCTCTTAATTAAGCCTTCTAATAAAAAGACATTCTTGATTTTAATGAATTTGATATCTTTTTTCTTTTTTTTACCTAGTGCTTTTTGTATTCTTTTAGAAGTCATCAACAGGTCAAATCAGCAAGACATTTAACAATGTCTTCCACTGGAAGTGTCGTTGTTCTATCTTACAGATATAGGTATCTCAATTTATTTTAATCTGGGGTAAATGAGATAGGGTAAAGTTCACTTCCTTTCATCTATCCAAGCATCATCATTGAAGAGAATTCTTTAAATTTTCTTAATGAATTGCTTTAGCACGCTTATATACTCAGATGACCATATACACGTGTCCATTCAGGGGCTCTCTGTTTTGGTCTATTTGTTTTTGAGCCAATGCCCCAAAATCTTAATAACTGTAACTTTATAGAAAAATTTGAAATATGGGATTATAAATTCTTTAAACTTGTATCATTTTATTATTTATATTATCTAATCTAACATAAATGCTATGTAAATACAATATTGCATTTCTCAATAAAAAGATACATTTCTCCATTTGTTTGGGTTCTAAAATTTTCTTTCCACCTTATTTCTTAGTGCTTAGCATGAATCGACCCCTTAATATCTTTTGTTAGATTTATTCCCTTTGCTGCTATTGTAAATGATATTTTTTAAAACTCTCACCCAACCATTGATATATCTACAAAAAATACAGTTGTGTATTAATCTGTGTCCACCCAAATTTGTTGTTAATGCTCATGATTGCTTTGTAGATTCTTGTGGATTTCAAAAGTTCATAATCAGCATCCGTGAAAAGAGACAGCTTTACTTTTTCTTTCCAGGCTCTAATTTTTTATTTCACTTCCTTTTTTTCCTGTCATTGCATTGGTTTAGGAACCCAGAAGGAATGTTGAATAGAAAACAGTGGCTTCCTATTTAACTTCAAGCGTTTCCTCATTTCTATATGTAATCCGAGTCAGCATCCTCATCGTTTTTATGTTTCTTTAGTGTTTCTGGAAGGTAAGTTAGCCTCACAGTTTGCTCTTTGAAACCTCTTCCATCCCTTTATCTCCACCTCCCTTTGCTTTGCTTAGCATGTTTGGAGTTCAGGGATTAAAGCCTTTTCTACTGCGGAGTTGTGTTTACTGCTGTATCAGGTTGCAAGAAATGGGAAAATGAGGGCGGTTTCCCTCTGCTCCTCACAGGAAGCTGTAGGACAGCGCTTTTCAGCCGCCCCTGCTTCCTTCCTTATTGGCAATTTCTGAAAAATGACGTACTTTTTCATAATTTTATGTTGATACCTAAAATCCCATTGTAAATTAAAATTCCTATAGCAGGTATCATCTGTCATATTGAAATTAATGACGCTTTTAAAAGCAAAGCGTTTAAATCACTCTCATGAAAATATCGAGCTGGAATAGAAATAAATACTTGGCAATTTGCTCTCCACCATCATCTACTAAATACCTAAACACGCTTTTTTTTTTTTCCTGTACTTGGAAATTTAACTTCTCTCTTTTTTCTCCTTAAATTCCAATTTACAGTTTTACCACAGCATAATGTGTTTCATTGTTGCTAAACACATTGCACTTCTCTGCAATAAAAATAGGTGTGAAATTTGACATTTTAAATACCAAATATTTATTTGATCTTGGAATTCCATTAAAATTCTGCACCTAAAATTTGGGAGACTGAATTATAAAATATTATAAGCATATGCTATTATATTTTAAATGGCAGAGTTTTTTTATTTTGTTAAAATTTTTATGAGTAATTATATCATTAAATATAAAAAGTAAACTTTGAAAATGCAACATTTTGGTTTTTATTTTTTTAATTAATTTTTATTTATGTGTGTGTTTTGCCTGTATGTATGTAAGCGCACTCTTGCCATACAGTGTCCACAGATTCTAGAAAAGGGCACTGGATCCCCTGGAACTGGAGTTACAAGCAGCTATTAACCACCAGGAAGGTGCTGGGAGGAAAACCTGGGTCCTCTGCAAGAGAAGCCAGTGCTCTTAACCACTAAGCTACCTCTCCAGTCCTTTTTTTGGTTTTTGATTTTGGGGTTTTGTTTTGTTTTGTTTTGTTTTGACACTGGCTCTTGACACCAGGACTCCAAGACTGCCTCACTACATAGTTGAAACTGAGTTTGAGCTCCTGATTCTACTGCCTTCGCTCCCTAAGTGCTGGGATCAATTACAGGTGTGTGCCACCATGCCCAAATGTAGAATACAGCTCTTATGGGATTAGCAGAGCCTTTACAATAGTATATGTCTCTGGATAAGTATGCTATTTCCCTAGAATGAAACAAATTTTAACATGAATTTGTCAGCTTCAGCCCAAACTATTTTCACAGATGGAAATGCTGAAATGTGGCATTTCTAAGCCACAAAGAATCAGCCTAACTCTTAACATTAAATTTTAATAGTCAAGAGTGGACCTGAATCTGAGGGGTTTTTCCCTTCAGATTTCTCACAGAACATTGCTCCTCAGCCAGGCCTCAAAGTCATTTCTCCTGCATCAACTGGAAATCACAGTTTTCAATGGGGATACAAATATAAATGTGCTGATGAGCTAATTCAAGCAATTCCACAGTTATTCATTGTCTTGGGTGGAGGGTAAAGTGGAGTCCTGAGGGACCAAGGTCAGGTGCCTGGGTCACAAGAGCACATGGCTCCGTGAGCTTGTTTGCATCATACACAGCTTCTGTTTCAAGGGTGAGTCCAGACGTCTCCTATACTGAACTACTCATTACCTATGTACGTAAACAAAAAAGGAAATTTTCTTATAGCAGTATCAGTTAATCCTTTTACCATCTTTTAAATTGTCTGACAAAGTGAAAAATTGATCTCTCATTTAAAATTATGTTCATAAATGTGTATTTAACAATTGTGGAAAGAATAAGTTAAGTGTTCTAACACAAAATGAGTACTTGATTATAATGCATGCTTCAACTAGCTTAATTTAGGCATCCCACAAGGTGTACATATTTAAAGCAATGCTATATGCTATAAATGTAGATCATTTTTGTAACTTGAAAATAAAAATACTTTTATGCATCGGCTGACGGTTGCATTGACTCTTACCTCAATCATGTTAAATGCAAAGAGCTAGAAAACACCGGGTGCTCCAGAATCTTTGGCACAGTGGTTAGAGCTACTTCTCCATTCTGTGGAGGACACCACAAAAGCCTCACCAAAGTTCAGGTCTCTAGTCATTGCATGAAGCAAATTATTTTTTGAGAAAAATGTTGGAAAATAAAAGTATGTTTGATTCCATTGCACTTTTAAACATAAAGTGTTTATGTAAGTATTAGCTATTTTCACCAGAATATTATGCCTATAATATATTTGGCCCATTCAGTTTATAAAAATTGCTTTTCATATGGCTCAGTTTGCAAAAGAAGATCTTTTAGCAATAAGACAAATTATGTCAGAAAATATCTGAATATATTTTCAAGTAAATATATAATATGCACCTCAATATTCTTCATAAAAGCAGTGAAAATAAAGTGACAATTATGCATGTAAAGAAAATGCTAAAGGAATCAAGATTAAATTAAAACATAGATTCCATATAATTTGCTAGCTTTGTAGGTCATTAAATGAAGTAAAATGAAAATTCTCTTTTCCATTACTTAATATGTAATGACATAAAGTCATGAACCACATAAAGTTTTGATCAATGACAGATGACATACACAACAATGTACCTATAAGAACAAATCCTTGAGTGACATTATAGCTTCTTGGTTTATACAAGTAGACTTTGTGATACTCACACAATGACAAAATCACCTGAAGACACATTTCTCAGAATATAACCACAAACCAATACATGACTGTAACGTAAATATAGATGAGGCTGGAGAGATGGCTTAGCAGTTAACAGCAGGTAGTCAGTCCTCTTACAGAAGATCTCAAGTTGGTTTCCAGAACCACTTAGTATGGCTCACACCACCTGTAACTTAAGCTCCAGGGAATCTGACACCCTTTTCTGAATATCCTGGATGCCTGCACTCGTGTGTACATACCCACATACAGACGCACATATACACATCATTAAAAATAATAAATGTTTTTAAAGGTATAGATAAAATTCGTTATTAATTTATGAGGTGGGAAATAGGATAAAATGCCATTTCAGCTAATTTGAGCTGTCATGTATGTATACAGTATAAACAATATTTGAGTTTTTGGAATGATTAAGCAACAAAAAAAGCTGGAATAAATCCACTATGTTATTTTGACATTATAATCAAGCATTTTCTAAGTATTTATTTAGTAGGAGAGAAAGTACATAGTGTTAAAACAAATTGATTTAGCTGTTAATGTATTTTTTCTTCAAAGTATTTTCATTGAAGTTTTGTGCAATTCATTCAAAATATCTTAATCATCTTTATACCCCTCTCCCATCCACATCCTCTCATAGCTCTCCCCACTGGATTTCATCCATTCTGTCATTTATAACACATATTTTAATTACTATTAGGTAAAAGTATTTTATAAGATGAAATAAGATGAGAATTTACTGAAAATTAAATAAATATTTAATACCCAATTACCCAAAATATGAATAAGCTGGTTTAAAGGAATATAGGGTATATTAGGAGAAGGTATAGCCAATGAAAGAAAAAACTGCCAAGGTAAAAATGAGAATTTCAATGCAAAACCCTATAATTTTCAGGGTTTCTTTTGTCTGGCAGAATGTATTTTCATCTGTACTTGACAAAAGTTATTTCCAATTTCTTAATGCAGAAACATTTCCACTGCATTTAAAATAATTAGAGAACCATTATTTTCAACTAATGACATATTCTGTGGGTGAATACTGAGAATAGCTACAAAGAACTGCTCTGTGGGGTCTGGTGGTGCAGGCTTTAAATCCAGTCTACTAGGGGAAGCTGAGGGAGGAAGACTATAAGTTTGAGGCCTTCCTGGGCTACAGAATGAGCTGAAGGTAAGCCTGGGCAAATTAGTGAGACTGTTTCTCAAAATAAAGTTTTCTAGAGGTCTGGAGAGAGGGCTCAGCAGTTAAGAACACTCACTATTTGTGCAGAACACTGAGATTTAGTTCCCACACCCACATAGGGTGCAAATACCTGTAACTCCAGTTTTAGAGGATCTGACATCTTCTTCTGGCCTCCTCAGGTACCTGCATGCAGGTGGTGCACACAAATTCATACAGGAACATACACAGACAACATACAATTTTTTAAAAAATTAAAGTATTCAAGAAAGTTTTTTTTTAAAGAATGGAGAGGTAGTTCAATGGTATAGTGCTAGCCTAGTATATGTGCAGTCCACAATTCTATCTCCAGCAACATACACCCACACACACACACACACACCACACACACACACACACAAATGGAGAAGAGAGAAAATATAAATATTTTAGTATAAGAATAGCTAATAATCATAAAACATAACTAATTGCCCCCCAGCACCCATCTCTTCATGTGTTTGAATTAATAATAATATCACAGCATAGTCCACAGTAACCTGTTTCTAAGAGACCTGACATTAACAGAAATGAATGTATGGAAAAGAAAGATTCATTGAGCTTTATCATTAAGGAATGATCTCTTTCATCTGAGTTTAATGAAAATTCAAGTGGCTTTTTAAAAAAATATTTTATTTATTATTCTTATTTTATGTGTATGAGTGTTATGTCTGCATGTAGATAAGTGCACCCGTGTTGTGCAGTGCCCACGGAGGACGGAAGAGGCCCTTGGATCCCCTGAAACTGGAGTTACGGACAGTCGTTAGCTGCCATATGGGTGCTAGGATTTGAATTCGGGTCTTCTGCAAGAACGGTCAGTGTTGTTAACCACTGAGCCATCTCTCCAGCCCCTCAAGTGGCTTTTTACATCCTAGGAAGATATCCTTAATTAAGATTAAGGGCCAGGCATAGTGATACAGCACTCCAGAGCCAAGGCAGAGGTTGGTGGATCTCCGTGGGATTCAGGCCAGCCTGGTCTATACAGTGTGCATTTCAGGCCTGCTGAGGCCTGAGGCTACAGGGAAATGCTGTCTCAAAAAACAAAAAACAACCAAACAAAAAGATTTGGGTAGGTGAGTTGTAGTTATCTTTGACAAGTGAGAGGTTTCTGATCAGGCTAAATATTCTAGAACTAGATACAGAATAGAAGTGAAAAACTTGCAAATTGATTCTGCATTCCTACTTCTTGGAAAGCATCCATACACCTTAGTCAGAAAAACTGTGTTGAGATAGGGTCCACAATTGGAGCCACTTAATTAAGAAGTCCATTGCAAGAATTCTGGGTTTTGTGAGGTGTGTTGCATGTCTTCCATTTGCCTATTCACAACCACTCACCACTCTTCTTCAGTCTGCTTCTTACACTGGGAGGCTGAACTTTAATGGGTCAAATCACAAGCACCTTTGCCCTCTGGGTTCAAATAGGGTTAGTGAGTGGTAATCCCTGACAGGAAAATGAGGGCACAGTACTGATAACCCAAGATTTCCCTCTGAACTCACCTTCAGCTGAGTCTGCCTTCTTCTGAAGGTCACTGCTCTATTCGAAATAATATTCTTTCTGGGCTTTGATAATCTCTTCCTTTATTCTTTTGGCCTTAAAGGTTGGTGTGCTCTACTACTGGTTATGACTGTCACTTCCCAACACTGCCACACTGATGCAATAAGTCCCTTTGTAAATAAGCCCTCCTTGACTTTTATCCCAGTTTGAGAGTGCCATCTGTTTCTTGTTTGAAACCCTGAAACTCATTTTGAAGATTATTATCCCTATCCCTGATTCTCCCAGGAGAATAGCTTTGAGCACATTTTGGAGTGGATGTAGAGCTTAAATTAGAAATGGATGGGACAGTCAGCTGAGATGCAGACACAGGGCAGAGTATTGCTTTGCTATCACTTGTCCCTAACCACACCCCAATGAACACACAAGTGAGCTATGTAAACCTAGAAGGCTCCTGGGTATTTTGGAGGCTTCACTATGTGGGAAGGCCACAGCAGATCCCTGAGGGCACATGCTTTAGTGGTGACAGTGATCACAGGTCTCCCTAGACTGGACAGAATCTCTTAACAATAATATACAAAGTGTCATTGGATTAGGGAAAATAAAAGGAATGACAGTCTAGGAAGGAAACTGTTTAAACCTAGTCCTTGGAGCTGTGGAGATGGCTCAGTGGGTAAGGGTGCTTGCTGTGTAAGCACGAGGACCTGAGTTTGAATCCTCAGCACCCATGTAAGAAACACGGTACATAACTATACATGCCTGTAACCCCAGAGTTGGGGGTGGAGACAATGGATCCCAGGGGTTGACTGGCTGGTCAGCCTAGCTGAAATGGTGAGCTTCAGGTTCAGTTAGAGACTGTCTCAAGGGAATAAGGTAGAGACCATAGTGGAAGACAACAATGTCCTCTTCTGGACTCTACATGTGTGCACATGTGAGGGTTTGCACACCATGAATGAATGAATGAATGAATGAATGAATGAATGAATGAATGAACAATATAAAATAAAACTATTCCTTGGTTATAACTTTTTCCCATGTTCAACATTTCGACTGTTTAAACATTTTTCATGTTCAAACCTCAAAGTTGACCGGCTACTCTAGAGTCATGTGGAGGATGCTCCCAGTTTCTCACTTGCTTTACATCTGAGCTCTTGCCACAGGGATTGCTCCTTTAAATTCTATGTAGCATGTTTTATTTATTTTTTGAGGAAAAACTAACTACATATTTATCAGAGTTTGTTGTCCCAGGATATAGTCTCTTTTGGAAGGCAGTTTTAGAATAACTTCCAGAACAGGCTTTGACCCTGCAAAGGCCAATTTAGAGAAGGATGTATAAAATACTGTCCTCTCAACTTCTCACTCTTAATAGAAGAGGCATCCCTCTGCTCCTGAGTGCTGGGAATCAACTCAGGGCCTTGGGTATTTTAGGTAAGAATTCTACATTGAGCTCCATGCCCAGCCTAAAGTCACTTTTTAAACTTCCCCGTCCTTCAGTTGCAAGGCCATCCCCCTTGGCCTCCTGTGGAGCTACCCTTCACATTCTTAAAAACTCATTTTCCTCCTTTTCAAAACCTCTCCTCTGTCCCTTTCCACTGTGTGACCTCTAGTCCTCATGGGGTTCAGGACTGCAACCATTATAGTGATATACATCGTAAGGGCCACTTCCATTGTGATGCTTAAAATTAAAAACTGGCAAAGCCTTAACTTTAGAGCACTTAATTTTAAAGTCCTATAGAATTTCTAAATTCATAATGGAAAACAGCAGTACCTGCCCCATTTCTTCCCACTCTTTATCCCATCCTACTAAATATCTCTTTTTCAACTCTTTAATCTTGTGTGTTTCTCTGATTCTAAGAACACTGTCTGAAATTTATGGATGTTAACATTTTGATATTCCTATGATGGATGCTGGAATGAACTGCACCATTAGGAAAGAAGGGCATACTCTCTTATATCAGTTTCTTTTCTTGTTGTTGGCACAGAATATGCAACATCAACAACTTTAAGAGGAGGAAGAATTTATTTTGGCTGACAGTTTCAGTAAGTTTGTGATCAACTGGCTTCATTATTTGGGGGCTGGGCAGGCTGAACAGCATGATGAGGGGCACATGTGGAGGAGGATGCTGTTCACATCATGGCGGATAGGAAGCTGAGAGCCAAGAAGGGACCAGGGGCCAGGTATGACATTCAAAGGCACACTTTCAGTGGCCCACTTCCTGAAGCAAGATCTCACCTCCTAACGTTTCCATCACCTCCCAAAATAGCACCACGAGATGAAGGTCAAGAGGGCAGCACATGAACCTGTGGGGGGCATTTCATACTGAGCCTATAGCGTCTCCCAACCATGACAAGTGTTGCTGTTAGAGAGTCAGTCTTTAATTACAGGTGTCTTCAGGGACTGCAAATGTGGCAGCTCAGAGAAGCTGAGACACAATGATGTCTTAGTTTCTTTTCCTGTTGCTGTGATAAAATAACTCTGACAGAGCAGCTTAAGGGAGAAAGGGTTTCTTTGGTTCACAGTTTCAAATTATGGCCCATCATTACAGGGAAGTGAAGGCAGCAAAACCTTGAAATAGCTAGTTACATTACATCAACAGCCAAGAACAGAGAGCAATGGGTTAATGCATGAATGCTAGTGCTTAGCTCATTTTTTCCCACTCATACCATCTAGGACTCCAAGCTCAGAGAATGGTGCTGCCCATAGTGGGCAGGTCTTTTTAGACCAATTTTACAAAATTAAGATAAAATCTTCACAGGCATTCTCAGAGGCCCTTCTCACAGGTGAGTGAGTCTAAACTGTGTCAAATTGACAATTAAAACTATCAATACTCCCCTCTTCATCAACCTAGCACACAAACATATCACCTTAAGTCATAGCCCTTTGTCCCCATAAGCTCATGGCCACCTTATAATTCAAAAAATACACTCAGGGGGACCAGAGAGATGGCTCAGTGGTTAAAAGCACTGGCTGTTCTTACAGAGGACTTGGGTTCAGTTTCCAGTGCCCACATGGCAGCTAACAGCCATCTGTAACTCCAGTTCCAGGGGATCTGGGGATCTAATGCCCTTTTCTGGCTTCCGTGAATATTGCACTTACATCCATGCAGGTAAAACACTTACAAAATTTTTTAAAAATCACAAAAATTAAAAATAAACCTCAATACAACTTTGAAAGTTGCTATACTCCAGTTTAAAAAGTCCCCACAGTAATTTACAGCTCTAATACTTTAAAAAGTTCCAAATTTTGCCTTTAATCCCAGCACTCAAGAGGCAGAGACAGGTGGATCTCTGTTCAAGGCCAGCCTGGTCTACATAGTGAGTTCCAGGACAGCTGGGGCTATAGGGAGACCCTGTCTCAAAAAGACCAAAAAAAAAAAAAAAAGTCCCAAATTTCTTAACTATGAGCACCTATAAAATAAAATATGTTACATACTTCTAACATATAATAGCACAGAATAAATATTTCTGTTCCAAAAGGGAATAACAGGAACATAAAGCAATCTTACCAAAGAAAAACCAAAATCCAGCAGAAAAAATACTGAGTCCTCCAGCCATATATCCTGAATCTAGAACTTGTTGGTAATATCACCAACTGGACCCCAGAAGACTTAGCCTCATTTCTTCAGTCTTCCTGCCTGCAGAATACACACTTTCCATTTTAGGATTAAGCTGGATCCACTCCATACTTTCAAACCTCCATGGTGTATGTCTTATGGTCCCAGCATCCTTACTATTCAGAGGTCTCCACTGAAGCTTAGATTTCACCTTCACAGCTTCCGGCAGTGGCTTTTCAGGGCTACTTCAACCCTGCCAAGCAGTGCCTGACCCAGCTGCTCTCCGTGACACCCTCAGTCTTACATCTTTCATCTTTTGAAATCAGTACCATGTGGATATGACCACCAGTTTCTGCTACCAGCTAGAGATGCATCCTGTTCTCCTGTGCAAACTCTGATGAAACATTTCCTGTTGCACAGTGCAGAGCTCTGGGATTCTCTGTAATGGCTCTAATCGTTTTTAATAGTTACAGTTGCTTTGTTGCCTCTGTTCTCAACTCTGAAACATTAACTTGTCCACACACCTTTCCTTCATCAAACAAATTAGTTCATTATCTTTAAGTTCAGGTTTGGTCAAGTTCGAGTTCTCGGGACATGACCCGAATGAAGCCAGAGTCTTGACCAATGTCACATGAGCGGCCCCTAGCCCAGTTTCCTACAGAGCCCTTGTTCCTTCTGAAATGTCACGAGCCAGGCCTCCACTGTCTTCAATTCTCCCAGCATTCTTATCCTCCACCCTCTTACCAGAAAATCCCATCATTCTTCCCACAGCACTCAGCTTTTCCAGTCCAAAGTTCCAAACTCTTTCATAGTTCTCTCACAAAGAATTCCAGTGACCTAAAAGCTACATTGTCAGGTTTATCACAGGAATGACTCCATCAGTTGGCACCCTCTGGTGCCAATTTCTGTCTTAGTTCATAAATATTGAATGAGAAAATTCCCCACAGGCTTCATGTATTTGAACATGTGATGGCATTGTTTAGGTAGGTTATGGAACTTTAGGGTCATGAAGCCTTGTTGTAGGAAGTATGTCACTGGGGACAGGCTTTGAGAGTTTATAACCTTGTCCTACTTCCAGTTTATTCTCTGCTTTGTGTTTGCCATTGAAGATGTGATTCTGTTTCCTGCTTCAGCTGCCTGCTTCCTTGCCTTTCCTACCATTATGGACTCTCCCTCTAGAACTACAAGCCAAAATAAACTCTCTTTTTTCCCCTAAGTTGCTTTTGGCCATAGTATTTTATCACAGCAACAAAAAGTAGCTTATGTACTTTCTTTTCCTTTTGCTGTGATAAAATACTCTGACAAAAGCAACTTACAGGAGAAAGTGTTGATCTGGCTCACGTCCTTAAGTTACAGTCCATCATTGCAACAGGAGCTTGAAATAGCTGGACATGTTACATCCACAATCAAGAACAGAGAGCAGTGAACTACTTAATGCACGCTAGTGTTTAGCTCACTTTTTCCCATTCTTATACCAGTCAAGGACCCTAAGTCCAGGGAATGTTGTTGTTCAAAGTGGGCTGGTCCTCACACATCAATAAATGCACTTAAGATAATCCCTCACTGCTCACACAGGTGCTTCTCCTAGATGATTCTAGATTCTGTCAAGTTGACAAGGCTAATCATTTGTGCCAGGCGTGGTGGTGCATGAGTGCTTGGTATAATCCCAGCACTCATGAGGCAGAGGCAGACAGAGCTCTGAGGTTGAGACCAGCCTGGTCCACATAGTGAGTTCTAGGCTACCTAGGGATACAGGAAGACCCTGTGAAAAATAAAACCCTAACCATTACAAATGAGTTGTCTCCACAGGAGTATAAATAACCAGCATCTTGTCTCAACTTAGAAGAAGTAACTTTGAAGAACCAGCTACCATCAGAACTTTCCATAGGGTTGGCTTAGAGGCCTTCTGTCTTAGTTTATGTTGTTATACTGAAATACTGGGAATTTCTTTTTCCTTGTAGAAACTGAAAAGGTTCAGGTTCAGGTAGCCATGTCTGGCAAGGGCCTTATACTGCATCATAACATAGTAAATGGCATCCATGGAGCAGCATTCAGGGGCAAGTACCTTCACTCTATACCAAAACGCCTTCATTGCAATTAATCTAATCCCTCAAGAACTAACTCCCTCTGTGAGATAGCCCTTAATCCCTTCTGAGGTTGGAGTCCTGTGATCTAATTACCTCCCCGTAGGCTCCACCATTTCTCAGTTCTGCTACATTGGAACCTAAGCTT
Source organism: Nannospalax galili (assembly GCF_000622305.1). Classification (NCBI taxonomy): domain Eukaryota; kingdom Metazoa; phylum Chordata; class Mammalia; order Rodentia; family Spalacidae; genus Nannospalax; species Nannospalax galili. The sequence goes on along the minus strand of NW_008335444.1, from coordinate 419,751 downwards.
CCAGCACATGAGCCATAAGCAATTAAACCATCTTTGAGACTCCATTATATATAGATCAACTTTTCCTTCTTCTCCAAATAACATTCCCTAATACAGTTCCAGCATGCTGATTTCCATCTCAAAGTTAGTATCTGAGCATTCAACCTGTGACATCACTTCCTGCTGTTATGGGTACTGGATTATCTGCCTTGAATATCCTCTATCCTCTGTCCCTATCAAAATTAATCCCCTCATTTCACCTTCCTTATGCAGAGTGACCACCATTTTTGGATAAATCAACAGGCACTGTAGTGATAATATAATGATTACTAACAATCAAGCTACACAGTTTACTGTGACTACATTGCATTTCATTTGCTTTTGCATTTTTCTCAAAAAAATAGCTGCCTCATACTTTCATCTTTGGTATACGTGGCACTTATGTTCTCATTCCAATCTTAAGACAAATTTATCTCCAAGCTCGGTCGCAGATACTAGCCCTTCCACCAGCTCTTGCATTAAGAGATGATGCTCTTTGAAGTCTCAGTGTCTGCTGACCACTCTCATCCTGGTATCTGTATTCACCATCATCCTGGGAATTCCTTTACTTTTCTTCCTGGGTTGCATCCTCTGTTTCTGGGATCCATATCTTACTCTTTCTGGTTTTCACTGCAACACATTTCTACTGGCTTTCTGAAAAAGGAACATGAAAGAAAAACTTTCAGAATAGTGCGTTTCTGAAAATGTTTTGATTCTAGTCTCATTTCTGGCTGATAATTTGGTTGGGTACAGAATTCTGAATTAGAGATCTTTTTCTTGATTTGGAAGGTATTTTATCATCGTGTTTCAATTTCCAGAAACTGGTGGAATATTTTTGTCCTTTGTATGTGGTATTGCTCATTTACTTTTTAATCCCAGCAAGCTTTTAGGATCTTCACATTATTGTGGATGCTCTGAATTTTTTAGGATAATGGCACATTCACTGAACCGGGAGTGAGTCCTCTGGCTCTGGGACCTCATACTCTTCAATTCTAGGAAAATTTCCATTACTATTCTTAATGACATCGTCTATGTTTTTGTCCTTTGTTTTAGATGTTGGCCCTCTTGGCACAACAGTCTAGTTTCCTCATCTATTTTCTCTCGCTGTGTTTTAACATTCTATGTTTGGTAGTTAGGGATATTTTCTCAAATACTTTCTTTCCATCCAATCTTTTTGCTGATTACTGTTTATTTCACTTTTTCTGCTATTTACTTAAAGAGTTCTTCCTCTCTTACTTTATGAATGTTTCTTTGAAAATAAGTGTCTGCAATGTATGGTGGTGCATGCCTTTAATCCCAGAACTCGAGAGGCAAAAGCAAGCTGATCTCTATGAGTCTGAGGCCAGCCTGGTATACATAGAAAGACCTTGTTGCAAAAGAAAGAAAGAAATAGGCAAATAATTTAAAAATAGATATCTGGGACTAAAGAGATGGCTCACCATTTAAGAGCACTGGTTGGTCTTACAGAGGACCTAGGTTTGGTTCCCAGCACCCAGATGGCAGCTAGCCATTCTTAACTCCAGTTCTAGGGACTCCGACGCCCTCTTTTGGCCTCTGTGGGCACTGTGCTCATGTGGTGCACTTACATACAGGCAGGTAAAGCACTCATACACAAAAATAAATTTAAAAATCAGTATTTGTTTTTTCATTTCAGAGATTCAGTAACTTGACTAGGAATGTGCATTAGTTACTTTAATAGCTGCTATGATCAAATACTTGGTAGAAACTTAAGAAAGGAATATTTGACTGTCAGTTTCAGAGTGTTCTGCCCATGGTAACTTGACTCTGTGTTTCTGGGCCTGTAGTGAGGAGGAACATGAAGACTGCTGAGTGTGTGGTGGAGGAACTTTTCCTGGCAGATTGGAAGAAGAGAAAAGGAAAATATCAGTCCTAGGCTTTCTTCTTTTTCTCCCTTATATTTTTCTTGAGTCCCATAGGATAGAGTGATTCACATTCAGGATGTGTTTCCCTCCTCAGTTAATCCTCTCTGGAAACACACTCATAGACACACTACAGGCATGCTAAGTTATAGTCTAGGGGTTTCCAAATCTATTCAAATTGACAATGAAGATAGCTATTGGAGTACAACAATCACGGTGGTTTTTCAAAAGTTTTTTTCCTTGTTTCTCTTTCCTTTATTCTTTTTATGTTAGAGAAGAATTTTTCAGCTATCTGGGTGATCCTTAGCTCTCCTATGATTACTATTATTATCATCATCATTGTTATTATTATTAGGAGGCTGTCCACCTGATAATGTAGTCAGCAAGCCATTCTGTGTATCAAAATAGTCAGTGTGTATAATTCTTTTGCCATAGGAGAGTCACTTTTCCTAGAGAATAATCTTTCTAGTCTCTGCCTAGAGGTTAGATGCTTCCGGGAGTCAATGCATCTTCAGCTAGGAAATCATATCTGTCCTGTTGCACAAGTTACCAGGTAAACATTTCCTATTGTTCTTATCACCTTCAAGGAAATAATTCAGCAAAGAGACATGGCTTAACCAGAATTTTATTTTATTTTATCTTATTTATTATTTTTATGTTAAATGTATGAGTGTATTGTCTATATTTGTGTAAATGCACCTGTGTGATGCAACGCCCACAGAGGTCAGAAGAAAGCATGGAATTCCCCCTGGAACTGGAGTTACAGACTGTTTTTAGCCTCCATGTGGGTGCAAGAGCAGCCAGTGCTCTTAACTGTGGAGTCATCTCCCCAACCCCAAACAGAATTTAATTTAATAAAGGAAAACAAAGTGAAGCCAATACTCCACAAAGAGACTAAAGTACACTATCCTGAAAGTGGAGTAGGCTGGGTAGTCCACTAGAATCTGTGCTGTGAGATTTGAAGAAGCTTTTGGTGAATAGTTAGGGGATGGGTGGCATATTTATGGTGGGAAGGTGACCCTTTTTCTCCTCCAAAAGCACAGTAGACTGTCTTAGGGTATATTTCCCATGGTCCTCTTAAATGCCCATGGGAGGAGGTTTCAAACCAAAATGGAAATGATACTATAACGAAGGGGCCTTTTCAGGATGTAGATCCTTCATTAGTGTGCATGTGTGGCAATTTGGAAACCACCTTGTGCATTAATTTCTGACATATATGGAAGAACCTAACTGCAGCTTTGAAGATGTTAACCTCAAAAGCCATCCCAACCATCAGGAGACACAGATACCCAGAAGCGGCTGCAGGTTCGTCGGTTCCCTCTCATGTAACTCCTTGCCTACCTGGTCTCACAGTTAAATTCCACTTGTTTTAGAACACTTTTCAGTCTCATCTAGAACCCTCTCTTCACAAGTACCTATTGTCTCTAGTTACTTTGTCAGTTCACTAACTTGTAGACAGAATTGGTTTTTACCTTTGGCATAGTTTTCTGCTTTCTCTGTAATGCTTAGTCACTTGCCATTCTGTTCTAAGAAGCTTTCCTCTTTGGAAAGCTGACATGTATTTTCCTAGCTGTTTTCCTCTTGGCAGTCACTGCAGGAGAGCTTGGGGAAGGAGTGAAAATCTGTTTTTACTTTTTATTCTATATTTAAATGACAGTCTTCCTCATCTCCCTATTTTCTTCCACTTTATGTGACAACTGAAGGGACAGTGTGAGTAAGAAGCTCACACTTTCAGCTACATGGACAGATCATTGTAGAAAGAATAATTTCCATTTAAATACTTCAACACTGAGAGCTACCAGCCTGGTGATGCAGTATAATTCAGGAGGAGTTATTCACTACGTAGTAAGTCAGGAAATACAGGGCAGATGCAAGAGGGCGGGATACTTAACATTTTGGGAGTGTTTCAAATGAGCAAATGAGACATAAAGATATTGAAATAAGAAGGACAGGCTTTGGTCTTTGTCTATTCTGCAGAGCAGCAGTGGGTAAGCAAGCCAGGAGGGCACGTTCCCCTTTCCTTGCTTTCTTTCAAATGTGGTCTTTGTGTTCTTTGTAGAAACAGAGGATGAAGTGAATATTGTCTTGCTCTTCCTTTAACATACTCAAATTTTGAATTTAGTGTTTATAACTTCTTACTTCAAAAAGATCTGAGGTAGCCTGATGCTTTAAATAATTCAACCTGGTCAGTGTGCAAGCTACATTGTTTACCTCTCTCCATCACTTCTCTACCCTGGTCCACTCTTCTCTCTGCCTTGGGCATCTGACTTGGATGGGCTTTTGTACCATCTGTTGTTATTGTTGCTGTTTGCTTATTTTGTTGTTGTTGAATCTACATTAGCAATAGGAGGTCCTGGGAAAAACAAAGGAATGCAAAGAGTTTCTTTGCTCTATTATCTGCTTGCACTCCTTCAGCTTCTCCTTTCCCTCACCGAAAGGGACTGGTCCTCAGCCCTGCATCAGTCTTCCTTCTGTCTAGTCTCCTCTTCCCATCTTAACAGCAGCTGGGATCCCCTCTTTCTCTGTAATTGTAGTGGAGAGATAGCTAACCTTAAACTTTCAAAAAGTATACATAATGTGGAAACTCTGAATCATGAACTTCAGCTTTATGTTTTTGAGTTTAATATACCATAGCTGGTAAGAGTTTGACTCATTTTCTTTTGTTGAGTTTTACATTGCCTCCTGAGTATAATGACTGGAGGACCCAAGTTACAAATATGTGCATTTAATGAGTATATATATATATTTTTTTGTTTTTTTGAGACAGGGTCTCCCTGTAGTCCCAGCTGTCCTGGAACTCATTATGTAGACCAGGCTGGCCTTGAACTCACAGAGATCTGCCTGCCTCTGCCTCCCGAGTGCTGGGATTAAAGGTGTGCGCCACCATGCCTGGCTTAATAAGTATATTTTAATGTCTGCTTTCATACGTTCATGCCTAACAACTAAGTGGATATTCTAATTAGTTGGTACTGGCTGAGTAACAATTATTGATTTTTTACATTGATTTACCTTGACTGATGTGACTGGACTCAAAGGAAAAGAAATCTCTATTTTGGAGGAGGTGTAGGATTGCAAAAACAAAATTTTACACTCATTTCCTTAAACAATACCTTCTTAGGGCCTCAGAGGGGAAGCTGAGCCCACATTCGCTCATATAAATTGTCATGTGTAGCCCAAGACATCTGGCATGGCGATAATGTGGCAAATATAGCAGTGAATTGGTACTTGAAAAAGGCTTGGGAGCAGAGATTTGAGACAATAATGGATCAATGGAGCAGTAAGGGCTATACAGCTTGAGTGAGACTGGTATACCGTATGGACTCACAAAATATTTAAATGCATTTCCATAGCTATCTTGGGACTTTAATGTAGTTCATATTTCCTGTCTAGGCTATTCAGTATCATAGCTACTTAAAATTTTTTTAGTTTACTTGTTTTTTAAAAAATATTTTATTATGTTTTATTTTATGTGTGTGAATATATTGCTTGCATGTATGTATGTATGTGCACCTGTGTCGTTCAATGCCCACAGAGGTCAGAAGAGGATGTCACATTCCCTGGAACTGGAGTTACATATTTTTTTTTGCCACCATGTGGGTGCTGGGAATTGAACTCAAGTCCTCTGCAAAAGCAGCCAGTGCTCTTAACAGCAGAGCTATCTCTCCAGCCCCTATTACAGCTCTTTTTAAAAAGCATTAAATTGATACTCTTACACAAAAATATTTAGCTATTTTAAATATTGTTAACAGACTAATTAGGGGGAAAATTGGCATGCAATTTCTACTTTTCAATCTAGAAATGAATTTAAGCACTGACAGAATTATTTATTTTTTAAATTTAAATTTATTTTTATTTTATGTGTTTGAGTGCTTTGCACGCATGTAAGTGCACTTGTGTGTGCAATGCCCACTGAGATCAGAAGAGGGGGGATTAGACCCCCTGAAACTGGAGTTATGGACAGTTGTTAGCTACCATGTGGGTGGGTGCTGCAAACCAAGTCAGTGCTCTTAACTGCTGAGCCATCTCTCTAACCCCAAATTATTTTTGTTTTATCATTGGTGATATTCTACCAAGTACCGCATATATTTGCTTTTGCATAATTAATTTTTCTGTGGGTGGGATAGGAGACTGTCTCCAACCTGTCAATTTGTGAATATAAAACCCACGGACTAGGTACAAAGAGGCTGTCCAATGGAAGAGCATATCCAACAAGGATTTTAAATGTAGGTACCATGCCCTGTAGGTAACAGGTGTGCTCAGATATGTGTTAATTGATGGACCTGCTAGTGTAAATGCATGCTGAGACGTCGTGATTACTGGATTCCTCATGTTGTGCTGCAGAGGAAATGTAGGCTTAAAATGGAAGTGCAAAGGTAGGAAAAGGTTCAGCAAGTGAAATACTGAGAAAAAGTAGCTGTTTAATATATTAGTTGGCAAGAGAGACATGGGCTTGCTATGCCTGCAGAGCAAAGCACTAGGTCAAGGCAAAAACTGATTGCTTTTGGTCATATCGGTCAAAGTATTGTTGAGGAATGTGTCTGTTTACTAAGTCTTAAACATCACAGCTTAGCTACTATGTGCATGAACTCAGGATCATCCAGGAAAACCATGAGGGACTAGCTGCTGTACAGTTCAGAAGACCATGTGACAAGAGACTAAATTTCATTAACAACACCCTGAGAGGAGTCAGTCAGCCAAAGGGAACAGCAGGGGGAATCCCCACCACTTAACACAGAAAATGCTCTTAACAGCTCCACCTCTGCACTTGCCACATCTGCTGCAAAATAATGCACCAGGCTGAAAGCTGTAGGTGTGACTGAGGGACAGCAGCAACATGATCTACAATTGTAGGAGGTGTACAACCCATGGCACTACAGAAATACAGAAAATGTCCTCTCCAAACTAAATTAGCAAATACTGCCAAGCCTATGCGGTCAGTCAACATAGTCCTCAAAAAAGCTAGGCAAATAAGACAGAAATATTTGTTGAATGGATGAAACACATGCTAAATAACTTTGGTGGAGAGAAGCATCTCATACAAGATAAATTTAATCTGTTACCTCTGGGAAAATCACTTGGTTAGCTTACTGATAAAGATTTACTGCTTACAGACATAAGGTTTTCCTTGCCTTTGCAAATTATTAAAATACTTAAATAATTTTTTTTTCTTCCATTTCTTGAGGTAGCATACTCTTGTGTCTCCACCTCCTGAGTGCTGGGATTGTTGGTGTCCACCATCGCACAAAGCTATATAAAAGAATTAGTAGGGGGCTGGAGAAATGGCTCAGCCATTAAGAACACTGACGGTTCTTGCAGAAGACCCCAATTCGAATCCCAACACCCACATGGCAGCTAACAACTGTCCATGACTCCAGTTCCAGGGGATCTGACAGCCTCTTCTGTCCTCCACAGGCATTGCACGACATGGGTGCACTTACCTACATGCAGGCAATACACGCATACACATAAAATAAAAATAATAAATAAAAAAAGAATTAGTAAGCACTCATGTTTTAGCTCACTTTTATTTTATGGATTTTAAACTGTTTTGTAACAGAAAATTCTTATCAATTCATGTCAGTTATATTTTTCAACTCATCTTTTACTTTCTTATTTTTTCAAACCAATTTATATCTTGAGCTGAATGTCAAATTCTTACAGGAACAACGAAGTTTCACAGATAAATCAATACTTAAAATACTAAAATCTGTCTTTTGTTTTGTTTTTCAGTGCTAGGGCTTTATTAACCTGGGGCCTTGCATGCATTAAGCAAGAAAGTGCTCCACTGCTGATCTACATCTGCAGCCCCTGAATCCAGTCTTAAGAATTCTGGATTCTTGCTACATTTGCAGTGCCAGGCATGTGTTTCCTCCTGTGGAGTGGGCCTTAAGTCCAAGAAGAAAAGTTCTTGGTTTCCCCTATAGCATTCATACCACTATTGCAAGCATGGGCATGTCCTGCCACACTAGTCATTATTGCAGTTCACAAGGTTCACAGATAGGTAACACCGTTATTACTCTTTTTCCTCTCAGCAGCCTACATAGCACTTTCTAGTACTATGAGAGCTAACCAGCAGGAGCAAGTTTCCTGGTCAGTACAAATTTGATTTCTTGATGTCCTGTGACCAATGTGTGTGGTATCTTCAGCAACAGGGTCTTACCATCAGGTTCTGGTATGCAACCAAAACATTGGCAATTTCTGATCAACAAGTAGGACCAATGACTTGAGGGGAGGTATCTTATACCTGACACTAGACTTTTTATTTGGCAACCTATGGCTTCTGGAATTAGTGTGATCTCCTGTGTAGGGTAACTACAATTACACTCCACTGTGTGTATGTGTGTGTGCAGTTAGATAGATGATTGATAGATGATGATGATAGATAGATGATAAATAGATGGTAGATAGATGATAGATAGATAGATAGATAGATAGATAGATAGATAGATAGATGAAGCTTGTAAGATTGTAAGTTTCTATATGGCTTATTCAAACATCCTTATAATTAGGTATCTTCTGGCAAAGCCCTCCTCTGCCCTTCCCTCAACCCTCTCCCCACTTAAACCTCCAAGCCTGTTATTTCCCTCTTCTCCTTTGTATCACCTGTGTTCTATTATTTCCTCCCCTTTAAGCTCTTTCTTCCCCCTCACACAAATGGTCCCTTCCTGGCTTCCTGAATTCTCCATTTATTCCAAGATAAGCACACAAATGTAAAGATCTGATGCTAAGATCCACATATGAGTGAGAACATATGATGTTTATCTTTCTAGATCTGGGTTACCTGACTCTGTATAATCTTTCCCAGCTCCATCCACTTATCTGCAAAATTTATAATTTATTTTTTCTTTATAGCTGAATTAATTCCATCACGTAAAGATACCACATTTTCACTTATCAGTTGATGAACCTCTAGACTGCTTCCATGTCCTAGCAATTGGGAGTTCATAGGTCCCAGGGAGGAAGCTACTACTAACTATACCACTACATGGACATACTGTCAAACTGTCCTCTAAGTACATATTAGATTAGTGTAGAAATGCACAACTGGTCAACATACAGAGAAAAAGTGACCATGGACTAGTCAATCACAAATGCAACTTCAATAACACCCCTCCCAGGGATCAGGGAGCATTACAGAAGAGGAGGTAGAAAGACTGTAAGAGCCAGAGGTTGTGGAGGACTGGAGCAAAACCATGCCTTTTGGACATGACAGAACCATTGCACTCATGAATTCATAGCAGCTGTGGTTGCCTGGACAAGATTAAGCCTGTCAACATTCTAGCATGGAGTGGGAAGGGATTCATAAGCCCCCAACCCCTAACTGAGGAACAGTGGACAGGTGATGGCATTTGGTTGAAAGAGAGTCAGATTTATTTAAGGGCATGGCTCCTGGTAGGTTGACAAGACTGCAGTGGATGGCCACACACCCAGAAGTTAGTATATGGACAATACAAATTGGAGTCCATGGTTATTAAATTAAAAAAAAAAGAAGACAAGTTGTTGGGTGGTTTAGTCAGGTGGGGGTGGATCTGGGGGGAGTTGGGGAGGACTGGGGATGAATATAATCAAAATACATTATATGAAATTCTCAAAGAAAATAAAAATATTTATTTAAAAACATTTCTGATAATCAGATACACACAGATTAGAGATGCATGTGCTAACATCTCAGTGTTAGTAGCAGAAACAATGGGTCTTTCTGCAAGGAACAATATATTCTAAAATGAAATGGAGATCTTTTTTAAAGGTTAAAACCTCATTCAATTTTATGTCTTACAGGGCTTATACTGAGTTCAACATTGTATAACTGTAATAATTCAACTGTAAACCTAAAAATTTACAGCCAATTTTGAAAGAGATGCATCTTAGCTCTGGAAATTGTTATTGAATATGTCAATGCTGTTGTAATGAAATGCTTCTTCTAAGTATGTGGTTATTAAATAAATAATTTTTAAAAAAACCAGGACTCCAAACTCTTGCAGTTGAAGTAATATGTGTTTGAAGCATGGAGGGCCCGGAATTAAGGGGCTCTCAGCAATGTGGAAGGAAGGGCAGAAAATTCTAACATCACCATAAACCTGGCTTTCTGAGGCTTTCTGACAAGCACCCCACAAAAAAAAAAAGGTTTCTGAAATAACAAATAGTAGGCAATTTATTGTTTTTATTTCTGTTGCTTAATGATAATCACATCATTGTATTAATCAATCAATAAATAGAAAATATGAAATAGCTCTCAAATTTCTTTGGATATTACAAAGGGGACACACATACAAAACAGAAGTCATAGTTCAAGGTACTTATACATAGGATTGCTTAAATAATTATATATTTAAAAATAAAGCAAAAAATAGTGAAGCATTAAGCAGCTCTGGCTAGAAATACCATGGAAAGGAGGTCCGGCTGGATCCTGAAGGATTGGGAGGTCGAAGACAAGCCATGTGAATGAGGTGGGCCAGCAGGAACACAGGCATGGAAACTCAGAAAATGAGACAGGCACTTCTGACATCCCATAATAGAAGCAAAGCAAGGTGCGACCCCCACAGCACATGACAGACTGTGAGGACCAGGCTATTATTACTTGAGAAACGCTGCCTCGGGACACTGACAGGTGGCATTATTGTTTGGGGATTAATTCGATGTTTTGTGCCTGCAACAGTTGTGCTGACGACACTTTAATTGAATGATTAAATATGCTCCTGAAGAAGAGCTGAGCTGTTGGTGCTAGGCTTAAAAAATGCTAAGAAATCTAGAGTGCTGATTAGCTTTTAGGAGTTTTGGGAATTTCTGTCTATATTTTTTCTTCAGTTGATTTGCACATGTAGTCTATGCTAATTATAATGAAATAGTGTGATTTGATCACTTGGGATCCAGAAAGATCATGTCTGCAGCCCATTGTGTGACTTTGGGCAAGTTACCTTTCTGAGACTAATCTTTAAAAAAGAAAGGAAAATATGACCTCATCCAATGATTGTGAAAATAAAATACGCAAAACAGAGTAAATCATTTGTCACAGGGCTGGCTCTCAAAATGCTTTTCCTTTTTCCTGCTTTCCCGATATGCTCACAGAATAGAAAATTATATTCATGAAGATCACATACTTTGTTGCATACAAATCTGTAACACTTTTTGACTAAAAGGGAATATTACTAAAAATTATGCTGGGACACAGACATAAATTGAGAAGAGCTTTACTTTGGTTCTTATGAAAAGAGAAAGAAAAATACACTAAAGAATTAACAAAAATGTAAACCTCTGAGTAAAAGTTTGCCACCACAAGAGGCAGTCTCTATGTTTTCACTTGTATTTTGAAGTCAAGTTCTCACTGAACCACAGCCAACAGCTAGTTCTAAAAGCAGTAATGAATAGGATCCTAATTGCAAACTCCACTGCTTACCCTCATGCTAATCTCTCCCCTCCAGTTTTATTGAAGTATAATTGAAATGCGACTATTGACTTTACTTAAAGGACCCAATGTGACATGTTAATAAACCTATACATTTGGGAACGATTACCAAAATGAAGCAAATATTGTACCTACTGTGTGTAAAACATCAGGTTAGACCTGTTTTACTATCAGATTTCAAGTACACGCGAGTATGAACTAGAGTCACCAGCTGACCTACAGACATCTTTTACTATACACAGTGGAAACTTTACACCTTTTGACCAACTTACAGAAACCCATTTCCTCCACTATCCAACCCCTAGCAACCATCTGATCTCTACTTCCACATATGCATGAACTCATGCAATATTTGTTTCTCTGTATCTCAGAATGTACTTTAGGTTCATTCATGTTATCCTAACTGGCAGGATTTCTTTTTTAAGACTAATATTCCAATTTATGTATAACATTTTCTTTATTTTTAATTCATTCATTGATGGATACAGATTGATTACCTTATCTACTCTTTTTATAATGTAATCATTTAAAAAATTATGTAAGGGGATGGAGAGATAGCTCAGTGGTTTAGAACACTGGTGGCTTTTGCAGTGGACTCAGGTTCAGTTCCCAGCACCCACATGATGTCTACCAACTGTCCTTAACTCCAGTTCCAGGGGATCCAATACCCTCTTCTGGTCTCCATGGGCACTGTACAACATGGGTGCACTTATGTACATGCAGGAAAAATATTCATGCATATAAAATAAAAATAAAATAAAAATGTGTGTGTGTATGAGTGTTTTGCCTACACGTATGTATGTGCACCATGTGCATGCCTGGTACCCACAGAGGCCCAAGAGAGAGCATAGGATACATGGAACTCGAGTTGCACACAGTTGTGAGCCATCATGTGGGTGCTAGAACTGAACCCAGGTCCTCTGCAAGAGCAGGAAATGATCTTACTCGAAGCCATTTCGCAGCCCCGTTTAGTATCCTTTCTAATTTGACTTACTAGTATTTTGTTGTAGAATTTTGCATCAAGGTTCACGAAGGGTATTGGTCTATAGGCAGAGGGGTCAAACTTTTTGACTTCTCTGGGACACATTATATACACAAGCACACATTAAATATACAAACTCTAATGAAAGGTGATGAGAATAAAAGGTCTTTGTATAATTTTCATGATATCTGCTACCACAGATAAGCAAAAAATGCTCACATAATAATCCCAATTATGTGGTACTCTGTTAAGAGGGTCTTTTTAAAATTCAAAATCAGGTCCCAAGTTTGCAATCAGTAATTAAAAAATGAACATTTCTAAGCAATAAAATTTATATATTATATATACATATATATATACATATTAGCCCCAGCTGGCCTGGAACTCACTATGTAGACCATGTTGGCCTTGAACTCACAGAGATCCACCTGCCTCTGCCTCTGCCTCTGCCTCTGCCTCCCGAGTGCTGTGATTAAAGGCATGCACCACCACGCCCAGCACAATTTTCAATATCTTTATTATAAAAGTAAGAGAAAAGAGGACACCATAAACTAGTGAGATGTTTGGAATTGTGTTTGAGAAGCTCTTGCATCAACATCTGGCCCTATGGATGTAATAGCAATTCTCAGAATGTTCTCAAGGTGCTTACCTGGTATTTGAGCTATCATTTTATCTTAGTATGCTTCATTTTTAAAGTAGTTGCTCATGATGTAGGTACTGCCAAAAAGCAAGGACTTGAATAAGGTGTGGTAGTGAAGCAAGGGGGTGTTTGTGTCTATGAAGACAGGACCTATAAAAGTCTCGTAAGGAGACATGATCAAATTTTTCTTTAAGTTGAATGTCAGATTGCAGCTCTTTGTATTTCATTTGAAAATTGGCAGACAACATATTTATATCGACTGAAAGTAGAATCACAAGTATATCAAAATATTGTTTCTCCAGAAACCTTAAAATCTGTCTTCCATGTCTTGTATCAAATTGAAAATCAAGGCAACACATTTTTTTTTCTGTTCACAGGGCTATGCTTAGCCAATGCGTTAAAATGCTTAAAATTGTTTGCTTAGTCAAATTCTAGCACAAATTTTGTTTTAGATACCATAAAAATGTGATAACATGTCATAAAACATAAAGTCTTGTCATCATTTGGCCTTGACTTAGCTATCTTACTTCCAAAAAGTAAATGGTGCTACCATAGTCATATCAGCAGTTCTAAGAATTCCTGGGATTGTTGATGATTTAATTCTTCAGATCTTATGAAATTCACAGTCTCTTAAAATTCTTAAATTTTTTTTGTATATTTTCATTTTGTATGTATGTATGTATGTATGTGTTGTGTGGGTGTGTTGTCATATGTGTATGTGTTGTGTGGGTGTGTGTCACAATTCATGTGTGGAGGTCAGATGACAACTGATTTGGGAGTCGAGTCTCTCCTTTCACAAACGCAGTTCTGGGGATCAAACTCAGACAGACAGGCTTGGTGGCATGTGCCTCCACCTGCTGAGCCTTCTTGCTACCCCAAAATTTAAGGTTTTGATTACTATTTGTATGACACTTATTTTTTAATGCTTTTGCATATAAATTTTCTTGCTGTACTGTGCAATGAAATTTATAATACACAAGGTTTGGGTAGCACTCGCATCATCTATTAATTGTATAATTCCTTCTATTTTTCCTACCATCTTCAGGGCACCATCAGTAACTATAACACATATGCTGAAATTGGACAAACAAAATTACTTTAGCATATTTTAACTGCTTTCTACAAATCTCTCGATTTGGTTGCATCTTTAATGCTACTAAAGAGACAATATGTTCAATGACATCATACTCATTATCAATATCTCTGATAACAATGGCAAGTTGAGCCGAGTTTCTAGAATCAGTGCTGTCATCCACCAACAAAGCAGAAGGTCTAAAATTAGCTACTCTAGGGATACAATCTTTGGGGTCCTCTCTCATTGGAGTCTATATCTTTGTGTGTTTTGCTGTGTATGCACATGCTTCTGCTTTCAGTAAAACTTGGCTGAGTTATTAGAAAATAAATAATAATGACAAATAAATTTTGCAACTTACTCTTCAAACTTCTTTTGATAAGTTTTCCAAAATTTTCAGTGTGTCTGTCATACTCAGACAAGACGAACTGATTTTAGAAATATTTCCTTCTTTTTCAAGGCATAATATATCAATTGCACTCTCCAAACATTGCATAATAAACTCAATATCAGGAAATGGAGTTGAGTTTTTGCTATTCAATATGCTTCCACACAACTAGCTTATACAGTAGGTCCGTCTGAGTTCTAATGAACTGTTTTTGTTGCTGAGAAAACGGACTTTTTCCAGGTCTTCTAGCTTGTCCTTGATACATAGCAAATCTGACAGCATGTTTTTTTCTACATAGTGTCTTTTCAAAGTACAATGTTTGAAAACTTGCACAGATTCACTACAAATTAAGCAAAGTGCCATTTCCCCTGCAAAAATCTGTCCACTTTTTGTACATATCTACATGAAGATGCATACACAACAAATAGGCACACAACACACATAAAGCTATGCTAACTCAGGGCCAGAATGTTTGTGGTCTTGAGTATAAACATGTTAGCATTCCTTTTTCATCTATAATTCAAAAAAATTTCCCTCATAAAACAATCTTATAATTTCATTTATAAAAGAAAATTCTTTAAGAAAAATATGTAAATAGGTCAGATTTTTTACTTTCATTTTTAACTCTACTTAATCTTAAACTTTGTGTGCATTATCTATTATCTCTACTTAAACTCACAAACATTTCTTCTTTTCTGAGGTGTAGTCAAGGACCCAGCTTTATGTGGGTGGATGACTCTTAGGGAAAAACTCCTCAGGCTCCTGGTGTCAGTGCTGGGTCATCATCTCTTTTCTACCACTGACAATATCACATTTATGCAATAGATGAATATTCAAGCCAGAAACTCAGCAGACTGAAGCATCACAACAGACTAAACGGACACCACAGATAAATGTAGAACTTTCCATCAGGAGCACAATGCACATTCTCCTTCAGCATCCACAGACCATTCTCCAGATTACATGCTAGGCCACAAAACAAGGGTTAACAACCCAAAAGCTAAGATCATGTCCAATATCTTTTCCAACAGAACTAAAATATCAGTAATAGGAAGAAAATGGGAAATTTTACAAATGTATAAAAGTTAAATAACATACCCCCAAACAGAGTCAAAACAGAAATAAAAAAGAATGTTTTGCCAGAGAAGATGGTGCACGCCTTTAATCCCAGCACTCAGAAGGCAGAGGCAGGTGAATCTCTGTGAGTTCAAGGCCATCTTGGTCTACATAGCAAGTTCCAGGATACAGGGAGACCCTGTCTCAAAAAGACCAATAAAATAAAATAAAATAATATAAAATAAAATAAATAAAAGAATGTTTTAATCTTTAAAAAAAAGAGACAAAACATCAAAACGTGAAATGTAGCAAAAGC
>NW_008335444.1:387125-403986 GCF_000622305.1 Nannospalax galili | reverse complement strand
ATAAAAATGGGTCAATAATCTGAATAGATATTTCTTTTTAATTTATTTATTATTTTTATTTTATGTGTATGAGTCTATTGCCTGCATGTAAGTAAGTGCATCTGTGTCATGCAATTCCCACAGAGGACAGAAGAGGCCATTAGATCCCCTGGAACTGGAGTTACAGACAGTTGTTAGCTGCCACGTGGGTGCTGGGATTCAAACCCAGGTCTTCTGCAAAAACAACCAGTGTTCTTAACCGCTGAGCCATCTCTCCAGCCCCATACAAAGAATTTTCTTTTATAAATGAAATTATAAGGTTTTTTGGGGGAGGGTCATTGTAGATGAAAAAGAAACACTAAAACATTTATATTCAAGACCACAAGCATTCTGGCCCTTAGGTAGCAAAGCTTGTGTTGTGTGTGTGTGTGTGTGTGTGTGTGTGTGTGTGTGTGTGTGTGTATGTGTTGTGAGCTTTAATAGCACATAGCTAGATCTGGTTCTTCATTCATCCACCAATTCTATGAAGTTCAGTTGGAGAATTTAGTCCATTTACATTAATATAATTTTTGCTAGGTAAGGGTTAGCCACTGCTCTTTTTGATAATAGTTTTTAGACTATTAACATTCTCCACTTCCTTTTCTGTCGTTCCTTTGTGATTTAATGACTTTTCTGCAGTGGAATGCAGAGTTCCTTTATCTTCATCTTGTGTATCTCTACTGCAGGTTTTTTTCTTTGTTGTTATGATGATGCTTACATAAAACTTCATATGGTTATAAAAGTCTGTATTAAACTGACAATAACAATTACTAGACACAAAAACTGTGCTCTCATAAATAGCCAACAGGCATGTGAAAAAGTTCTCAAGTTGGGCATGACTGTGAACACCTTTAAATTCTAGCACTCAGGAGACAAAGGCAGGCAGATCTCTGTGAATTCTGGGCCAGCCATGGCTACACGGTAAAAGCTTGTCTCAAAAAAAAACAAAACGGGCTGGAGAGATGTCTCAGTGGCTAAGAACATTGGCTGTTCTTGCAGAAGACCCGGGTTAGAATCCCAGCACCCACATGGCAGATAACAACTGTCTATAACTCCAGTTCCAGGGGATTCAACAGCTTCTTCTGTCCTCCGTGAGCATTGCACAACATGGGTGCAATTACCTACATGCAGGCAATATGTACATACACATAAAAATAATAAATAAAAAATTAAACAAAACAAGAAAGTATTTAACATTATTGAAGTATAAATCAAAACCACAATGAAGGAATCAAAGGTAGCACATAGTAGAGATACCTGCACCTCTTGTTTACTGAACCATTCCACACAGCTGTACTATGGAATGTGCCTAGATACCCATCAACAGATGAATGGATAAACAAAATGTGTACACACACACACACAATATAATATTATTCAACCATAAAGAACAAAATCATGCAACTTGCAAGCAAATAGAACTAGAGATTATATTAAGTGAAATAAACTATACTCAGAAAAAAACAAATACATTTTCTTTTTAAAATTTTATTTATTTTTATTTTATGTGTATGAGTGTTATGTCTGCATGTATGCAAGGGCACCCCTGTCATGCAGTGCCTGTGGAGGACAGAAGAGAGTGTCGGATCCCCTGGAACTGGAGTTATAGACAGTTGTTAGCTGCCATGGGAGTGCTAGAATTTGAGGCCACATATTCTGCAAGAACATCAGTGCTCTTAACCACTGAGCCATCTCTCCACTTCCACATCTTCTTTCATACATAGACTCTGAGAGATCAGCACATGAATGTAGAAGACATATTATTTGGGAGGAGGGAGGGGTCAGCAGGAGGCAGAGAGAAGAAATAAGTCAGGGTAACGGGGAGGAGGTGTGAAGATAATAAAATGTGCTTTATGCATATATCAAAGTATCATAATGAAACCTATTATTTTTGTACAATTAATGTATGCTAATACCACAGTGAGCCAATACCTTACATCTGTCAAAATGGCTATAATCCAAAAATCAAAATAACCCCAGAAGTAAGAACTTGTTGATGATGAGGATGTGAGAAAAGGAAACCCTTGTGTACCTTCAGGGACATAAATTGATATAGACATTTTGTTAAAGAGTTTGGTGATCTAAGAAAATTAAAGCTAGAGCTATTATATAATCTAATAGTTTAATCATATGCTATATCCAGAGGAAATAAAATTGGTATATTCATACCCCATACCCTCATGCTAACTACAGCATTAATAACAAAAACCAAGACATGGAATAGGTCTAAGTCTTCATCAGTAAACAAGTAGGTAAAGAAAATCTGGTATATTTAAGCCAGGTTTATTATTTAACATTTAAAAGGAAGGGAATCTTGACCTTTACAACAATGAATATTGGTCAAAGAATTCAAATTTTTAGTTTTATGATAAATAATTGTGGGTGATTTAATGTTCAGCATGATGGATCTTTGATAGTCATACCATAAGGAAAGGTAACTCTTTCAACTGATGGACATGTTAATTATCAATCCATCTATCTATCTATCTATCTATCTATCTATCTATCTATCTATCTATCTATCTATCTATCATCTGTCTATCTGTCTATCTGTCTATCATCTATCATCTAGAATGCCTTCTGGGAATGCCTTCTGTTACAAATGGAATCTTACCTAACCTTGTATCTAAAGTTAATCTTAGATTGTGAGATCATTTAGCACTATCTCAGCTTGTTTATAATGTAAATAAGCTTGCTAGCTCTTTGGCTCCTCTTGTAACCTAAATATATAGTTTTTTGTTGTTGTCTTTTTTGTTTTTGGTCTTTTTGAGACAGGGTCTCCTTGTAGCCCCAGCTCTCCTGGAACTCACTATGTAGACCAGGCTGGCCTTGAACTCACAGAGATCCGCCTGCCTCTGCCTCCTGAGTGCTGGGATTAAAGGCGTGCGCCACCACGCCCAGCTTCTAAATATATAGTTTTAATCCCTCATGATCCTTCCTTTCCCTTAACCTCGAATAATGTATGCATGTGTGTTTTGTGAAAAATATCAAGCATTGCAAACACTGAATATTTATTGAAGCAATAAAGTATCCCATTTGTGTTGCAATCAACTGGTGGGATTAGACTGATAGCATCTCTTTGTAATTGTGTGTGCTCTTCTAGGTCGGTGGGAATCAGTCAGGGAAAAGCCTCCTCTGATAAAACAAGGTTTCACTTTGCCTTCCCCATTACATGGTGGATATGCTGTTTTTAAAAAGAGAGAGCAAGGCCTTTGCTTAGGAGCACATTCCCAAGAGAAATCTGAAGGAACAAGTTCTCAGAACACATTTGGGGCTCACTCTTGCTTTTTTCCCCCGTTTGTTTCTTGAGACAGAGTCTCATTCTGTAGCCCTGGCTGACCTGAAACTTTCTATGTAAACTAGACTGTCCTTGAACTCACAGAGATCTGCCTGCTTCTGCCTCCTGAGTGCTGAGATCAAAGACATGTACCACCATGTCTGGCCCCCACTTGGTTTTAATGACTGATAAGAGGCTGTTCAGGAATCACTATAATGTGGCATGGAATCATACATAATATATATGCTGTTGTCTGAAGGAGGTTTTGCTTCTTTTTTATTTTTTATTTTATGTTTAATTATATGTAAATGTGTGTGCCTATGTGTGGGTATGTACACAGGAGTGCAAGTTCCTATGGAAGTCAGAGGAGGGTGCTGGATCCCCTGGAGTTGGAATTATAGGTGGTTGTGAGCCACCCAACATGGATTCTGGGAACTGAACTTGTGTCCTCTGCAAGAGCCATATGTGCTCTTACCTGCTAAGCCATTTCTCCAGCCCCCTGTTGTATTAAAATCTGCTCAGCTTCCTTTAAACAATTATTTTGAATTATTTGTCAAATAGTGTATGCCTTTTTTTCCTTTTGTTTCTGTTTTAAAAGTCTTGCTGTGTAGATCTTCGTCTCAGGATCATCTTGCTTCAGTTTCAGGAGAATTAGGAACACAGGCATTCCGTGCCACGGCAAGCTCATAAATCCTACCAGTCATTTAGCCAAGAAAGGAGTGTCATGTTTTTCTAATTGTTATGGTCCTTGATGCATTGGTGTCTGAATATTTGAAGAAAGAAGTGTGGGGCTATGCCAGTCTGACATAGATCTTTGCAGACTGGCTTTGTCTGAGTAGGCATCTTATCATTCAGTCCCTCCAAGGCTATCTGGCATGGTTGCTTGGTAGGCTTGCTGGCAGGCCTCCAGGTAAGATGCTGTGACGTCTAGATTAGCAGGTGGGTGGGACTGGTAACTGAACCCACTGGAGTGGTCCTGGAGCTTAGATTTGTAGAAGCCAATCTGAAACCTTGATCTACTGCGGTCAACCTAGCAGTAAAGTAAACCTTGGACCTTAGGCCATAGGGGTCAGGCAGGCACAAGGATTGGTCAGACATCTGGGCATTGGGCTTGTTCGAGAACCTGATTGCAGGAGGGCTGACCTGGTGCTAGGGTGAGCCTGAAACCTGAGTCCATAGGTGCAAATATGGCTCTGAGGGTTCAAGGGGAATAACCTGGAAAGAGAGTCTGCAAGGATGACTAAAGTTATGGGTGCTTGTCAGGCTTAAAAGACTGGGCCTGGATTGCAGGAATGGTGGAGTAGGTCTGGACTCTAGGTCCTCTGGAGCCTATTGCCTGAGAACCAGCCTGGAGTCTAGGAGCTCCCTTGGTGGACCTTGGGTCCAGTGGAATTAGGTGGTCAATGTGGTTTGAGGGCAGCCTTGCTACCTATGTCTGTGGGAGCTGTTCAGAAGCCTGGGGTCATAAATGGAGTCCTTGGCTTGGGTTGAGCTCTGGGGCTATGAAAACTGACCTGGCAGTGGGCAGGCCTAGGCCATGTGATCATGGGTATTGGCCTGGTGTTTGATACCAAATATGCTGATCTGGCATCAGAGTGGAGCTGATGCCCACAGCTGTATGGACTGACCTGGCTCTATGCTGGCCTGTATACACATAGGTGGTAGTATAGAGCCCAGGGCACTGAGAGCTCACCAAACCCTGGGGTTGGGCATGGAGGCTCCGTCCATGGGGTGGTGCTAGAGCATGGGGTCTAGGGCAGTCCAAGCTGGCTTACTACTGTGGCTTTCCTGGAACCTAGGGAAGCAGGAACCTGCCTGATGCCTAGGCATGTAGTCTGGGTCATGATGCCTGGGTCCTCGGTGCTGACTGGCATCAGGTTTACTCCAATAGTTGGGGTGCAGGAAAGCAACAGAGATGTCCTCCACACAGAAGGTTTTTGTTGCCACACTGTTCTCATGGGCTGAGTGTAGGTGAGACACACGTACTGTAATGGCTTTTTTCTTATTTCCATGCCTCACCCAGGTGCCATAATCTCTCACCTTTCCTCTTGGGAGGATACTTATGGGCACGTATAGTTGTTGAAATGGATGCTTCAATGAGATGAGTCCCTCTGTTATTTTCTTTCTTCACCAACTTTCTGGTTAATGCTTTCTGGCCACTCTGGGAGATAGGTGAGTAATTGGAGCTTAAAAGGGTCAAGATAAGGGGTAAAGATGATTCCCTGGTTTATGATGGCTTGATTTGTGGGCTTTGCTGGGTTTTTGTTTCTTTGTTTGTTTTACTTTATAGTGGTGTTAAAATTTATTCAATAGAAGCCATATGTCAACATCTGAATTTTGACATTTTCCTGGCTAGTCATTTGAGATACATTATTGTCTTCCTATGTTGGGCAGCCGCAGCAAGCTGCAGCTTCAGTCAGCTGCAGTCACAAGGGCAAACTGACCGATGACATGTCCTGCGTTGCTAAGCAAGGTGTATACAAGTGTATTTTCATCTTACAGTATTTTTGACTGATAATGTGTTGATCAGGAGGATTGTGGCAAGTTTGAGGTCAGTCTCAGACACATAGTGAGTTCTAGAACAACCTGGGCTACAAAGTGAGGTCCTGTCTCAAACACTAGTAACAACTTCACTCCCATGCCTGAGGAACTAGGAACTAAGGGAAATTTTTCTTTGCTTCCTCAATTCTCAATAGCTTTGCAGTCATAGATATTTAGCTATACTTTCCCAAGAGAAAAATGGGTATTTTGCACACACACACACACACACACACACACACACACACACACACACACACCACAAAACAAGAAGGCGAAGGAACACAAGTTCCTGCTATATTCATGGTGACTTGAGAGTGTTTTCTATGCATACCTTAATATTTGGGGACATTTTGTGTTTATAAACTTACCTCTTGAGCTTGGCTCTGTGATTGCCAAACAAACTGATGGAGGTGCTTGGTCCAAGAAGTTTCTGTCCTATTCCTTAATTAGCACCTGCCTGTGTCTGACTGGACAGCTCAGGGCAAAGTGAGTCAGCCAAGGCTGTGCTCTCCTCCTCTCTGGACTCCTTTTCTTAGAGGAACTGTTTGGAACCAGCAGCACTCATTGTGTGGTGGGCAGAGCCTGTATGTTTACAAAACCTAAGGTTTGATTTCAGGATATATTGGGGCTTTCTGGCAAGTCATTTAAGTAATTCTGTAGCTCTTTTCCTGTCCTCATTAGGTTACCAAACTCCCTCTTGCAGCACCTGTAAACCAGTGTTAGGGAATGCAAAGCCGAGTCAATTTTCTTTCTCAAGACATTTTAGCTTTGCAACATAGACTGGTCTCAAACTTGTGATCCTGCCTCATCTCCCAAAGTACTGGTATTACAGACATGCAATCACATACCAAGCTTCAGAGAGTGTCTCAATGCCTTTATGGCGTGTGCAAGTAAACTGCTTTCCTCTTCTGACTGAATTTATGCATGCTTTCTTCCTTTGTATTTTAAGCTTTTGGGTTCACATTACTTTAGTTTTCATTTTTCTATAGGGTCTTTGAGGACAATGAATCACTTTAAAAAGAACTCAAGGAAGGTGGTGACATTTTCAGATTTCACCACCTAAATTTAAAAAGATCCCAGTCAATAGGCTCCCAATGCACCCTTTGGCTGAAAGCATACCAGTCAAAAATTTCAAGTATCTGTCTCAGTGTAGATGATTATTGCGAACTAGCTAAGGTTTACAGGATGGGGCAGACTGATTTCCTGGAGTGGTTTCATAGACCACATCTCTTAAATGTCCAAAGGTATTTTAGTCTCACAGTGTTTAAACTAGAACTTTTGGTTCCTTCCTCACCCCATACTTACACATTCATCCTTACCTCTGTCCCTTAGTCAAAAAGCTAGCACTTGCTCCCCCCTACCTCCATCAGCTCTTAGGTTTACTCTCTTATCTACATCTATCTCTTGGGTAATTCACCTGGGCAATAGCTCTAATTAATCTAATTTCTAATCTAATTTGAAATTTGATTACTTCTTATTTTCATTGCAACTGTAATGATAGACTACATTTTATTTTCTAAACTACAAAAACAGTTTTATAGATATCTTTCTTAATTCCTTACTTTGCCTTATGCATAATAACTTCCACAGAAAGTGAAGTAAAATACAGCCCTTACCATGGCTTGAAGAAACTTTTCTTAGCCTGGCCTTGGCTCATCTCCCTGATACTATCTCCACTACTTTTACTGGCTATCTTGGCTTTCCTTAAATGTACTAGCCTTGTCTGAGCCTTGTAGAATTTGCATTATGTATTCTCTTTGCCAGGAAGCCTCATTCTGTTCTCTTTGCATAGTGGCCTGTCTTCTACCATGCTAGCAGCAGTTCACATCTCTTCACCTTAGAGAGGTGCGCCTTGTCTACTCTAGTTAAAGTAGCCGTCTGCCCATCCTTCCAGTTCATTATTGTGTTTATTTTTTAGCATTCGTTTCTACCAGAAATTTTTTTATTTATATATTTACATGATTATTCTTGGTCTCTATTTACCAGACTGTAAGCTCCATGTGGGGAGGAACTATGTGATCTCTCACTAAGGAAATGACAATAGTTTAGGACACAGACTTTCTTCCTCCTTAGGCGGGTGCCCTCCTCCACCACGATGAACAAGAAGGTTGTCAGTAGGTGCCAGTGTAACTGCCTGTTTGGCAGGAATGAGCGTACTCCAAAGAGATACATGTGTTCCCTTTTGGCTATCAGACTCCCCCCGTTAGAATTTTCCCAGGAATCTCTTGCTGGGACAAGAAAGTTCTGAAGTCCTAGGGGCATCCAGAGGAGGAATTTGTCTGTCAAGGGAGGAACTAGTCTTCTTCAGAAAGACTTACAAGTTCACAGATAGCTTTGCTGGAGAGACTGACCTTGCAAGAGAGAGTTGGAGGTGAAACATTGGTGGGCAGGGACTGCACCTTGGCTGACTGATTAATTAGGCATATCTCTTTCTATTTAAACCCCACCCTCACACCAGGACCTTAGTTGAATTTGTCTGTGTGATGATGGGATCTTTTTGTTCCTCTTCCCAATGAGGTCACATTGAATAAATCTCTTTATTCTGTTTTCCACTATTAATTTGGCTCTTTAATTTTGCTTTATTGAGGAAGGTTGGCTTCTTAGGGCACAGACTGTGACTTCCAAGCTCAGTAATATTAGCATCAGTTTCTTGGACTTTCCAGCTTCCGAAGCCAAGATACATAAAGTCCTCTGGGAAAGGTAAAGGAATTTGGGGGAAATAGAAGACAGCTCACTACAAAAAGTGTCTTTGGAGGCTTTGTTCACCCAAAGAAGGGCAACAAAAACCATACACCATAGCCCAAGCCACAAGAGGCGACACGGAGCAAACATAAACGATAAAGTGTGAATATTGGTCTGGGGATAAGTGACTGTCCCAACATGCATGCCAACTCACATCCACTCCCCTGGCACCCATCTCTGCAGTTCACTACCAATAATATACCTGTCTGCAAAGGCAGCTTATATCATTTTAGTGCAATTAGTAAAAGTTATACAGAGAACAGTTTCATATCACAAATATCTATCAAAATGAATATAAAATGATAATCATAACATTTTCAATTTTAAGAACATTCATGAACATTCTATGAATGTTCTTTAATTTAGCCTTTTCATCTTTAAGAATCAGGAAATCCAGTTTCTAAGCCAAGTTTTTCCCTAAAAAAACAGTTTTTTAATGAGTAATTAAGAAAGTTTCTTTTGACTTTAGCTTTCATTATGTGTAATATGATGATGGGGTAACAACAGTAATAAATGAATACCCCTTTTGTTTCTTATGCTTTTCTTTGTGACAGGATCTCCCTGTAGCTTTAGCTGGCCTGGAACTCATGATGTAGACCAGGCTGGCCTTGATTTCACAGAGATTTGCCTGCTGTCTCCTGTATAAGTGTTTTTAAAAATAATCAGTGTACACATTTATTTTTTATTGAATTTTTGGTAATTTCACAGATTTATCATGATCATATTTAGACCCCTTCTCCTCTCTGCACCCCCCATAGCATCATCACCAGATTTCATACATTCTATCATATATATTAAGGCTATAGAGGCAAATTTGTGTCCCCAAATGTCCCTTGGTGTGAGTTCATTCACTGGAGCCTGTTAAGCCTATCTAGCATCACTCCCTTAAAGAAAACCAATTCTCCTTCTCCCAGTAGTTGTTGGTTACTAATAGTTTCTCAGCTAAGATTGGAGATTCTTACCCATGTCCCCCTTTCTATGATGGTTTTGTCTGGTAGGATACCTGTATCAAACCTCTGCCACCCATGGCTCAGGGACCATTTGGAAGAGGGGTGGAAAGAATGTAAGAGCCACAGGTGATGGAAAACCACACATATGCAGAGTTTTCCAGGCAGCTGGGAAATTGCTCACATGAACTTATACCAATGATGACAGCATGTATAAAACCCAGGCAAGCTCATACGAGATGAGTGTTTTTTTTGATGCTGCAACTCATATAGGGAACTGTTAAAGAAAAGTTTGACTACACAGCATTGAGTGCTGTTTGTCTACTTTAAAACCTATCAGTGAGGGAAATGTATCAGATAGCAGTGGCTGCTGAATTGGAATACAGATTCACTTGAGTCTTGAAGACTACTTACATTTATTTTGGAGGAGGGAAAATGAGAGACATAGAGAAAGGCAGATACACAGATTCTTCTTGAAGAAAATGATTTTTCAAAATGGTTCAGTGGTATAATGCAGACTAACTAGTATGTCCTGGTACCTCTGGCAAATGGGAAAGCACTCTCTTCATACAGGCATTCTTGGAGCTAAAGTGTCCCTTGAGAGTAGGCTGCCTGCTCCCTCATTTATAGTACCTGTTCTACCTCCAATCTATACCTCACAGGACCTTTGAGAGACTCAGCTAATAAAAAATGATCATAAAGCACTTGGCACATTCTCAAGAACTATAAAGGCAAATGTGGTAAAGCTTGTCCTTCTGGTATACACATGAAATGATACGGTGATTCAAATACCAAGACAAAAAAAGGCTTCCTTTTTGTTTTCACAAATTGGAAGTGGTTTTACCAGTTGGTTTGCTGGAGTCAGTTGTTTGTAACTCAATAGAAGATCACTAGATTTAAAATATTACTTCCAATTCTAATATCAGGCCTCTCCTCTTGCATATATTACTTAAGAATTAATACCTACTTATTGAAAGAAGAAGTACAACATATTTGTATTAGAAATCATACAGGTAAATGAATGGGTCACGTAGAAATCAATGGCTTTATTTATGTCATCACAGAGTAGGAATTAGCAGCACTTATTCAGTAGTTTTCTTGAGTAACCACAGTGAGAATACAGTATAATTACTGTGCTCAGTATTCATACTGTGTTGAAGTTCCTGAGCCATAACTCCATCCAACAGGGAAGGGAAGGGAAGACTCAAGAGTCAGCTGGATAGCAGGCAGAAAATGCAGTCTGTTCTCACAGATGCAAGACTACTATTAAGTCACCTGTAGGCCATCAGGCTGAATCATGAGTCTAAAATCTTCCTTCTCCTTGCAGCCAAAGCCAGCTGTCCCTATTGGCAGTCTCAAGAAGATGTAAGAGACTACTAGACTTGTGTACACAAAATGAAGAAAAAAGTGTGAGACAGTATTCTTTTTTTTTTTTTTTAAACCAAGAAAGCAAATACATCCCCATGGAACTATGAAGATGTTGTTCAGTTTCCCCTTCCTTCCCAAAGAAGTTGCAAGCAGAGTTTTCTTTCCTGGTCACACATTTGCCTAAGTTTTTGGTCTGTGACATCTGACAACAGCAAGGAGTGTGGTTGTGAAGCCCATATTTCTGACACCCAAGAGAACCCTTAATTTTTGTTTCTTTTTATCTTCTCTGATTTGTAGTAGTAGGAGATGGGGGACGATCTATGAAATATTTTGGGGTTTTGAATATGTTTAGTATTCCAGGGACCTTGTGCTGTGAAATTGAATCTTTGTCCTAGTGTTTATTTGACTGAGCTCTATCAACTGGCATCCTGCATCTCTTCACACCCAGAATCAATCAGATGCATTCATTTATATGTATGCCATATTTGCCTACTGATTTCCTTGTATTTCAGGAAAGTGGATTTGGCAAGCAGGAATTTGTTGGGATTCTCTCTCTCTCTCTCTCTCTCTCTCTGTCTCTCTCTTGTTTGTCTGTTTCATCAGGAATAGGGTTGTTTAGAGTTGCTGCTGATCATGTTGGATTATCAGTATCTTATTAGATGCTTTCTTATATTTCCTTCCAGTAAATTCTAATGACATTGCTCTTTGGATGTGATTACTCACTCCACTGAGAAGATTCAATGGGTGTGAGCAGGGAGGGCTGTCACACAATGATGATGTTTGTATTTATGGGGAGTATCTCGTGGGTGGGGTTAGGAACTTGCTTCCCATGCAGTGCCACAGGGTTACACAAACACTGCCACTGTTTCTGGAAGTCCAAGCAAGACTGAAGAGAATCAGATTTCTCCAATTACCATCTGCTGGTCCTCCCCTGCTTCCAATATTCTCTGCTCTGGCCTCTCAAGCACTATTTTAAGTTCTCCAATGTCTGGCAGACCGAGGAATGAAGAGAAGAGTGAAGTAGCAGAAGCTGGTCGGAGGTAAGACCATTTATTCTACAACTTGGAGTAAATTACTGGGGGCGGGGGGGTTACTGTAAAACTTATGACATTTTTGTTAAAAGTTTAACAGCAAAATATAATTTATCACTTGAATTTTAAGATTATTTGCATTTGTTCAGATTTGGTAATAAAGATATCAAAATTTGTGTGTGGCATTTTGTCCAGAAAATGGAAAGTGTCCTTGAACTTGTCTTTTAAATCAACACAGAATGCTAACTTTATAAACTATGAGGAATGCAGGCAACACAGAGAAGCACACTTCCAGGAAAAACACTGCTCCTGCAGCCTCTCCTCGGCCTTCTCTTATTTTTAAAAGCACGTGTCTTGTTGAAGGAGAGTTTACCTTTAGATTCAAGTATATGTTTTTGCTGTTAATTATAAAAGAAACACCAAAACAGGAAGTATGTTTCCCTCAGCAATGTCTCAGTAGACAGTCAATTCAAGTCAGGAAATAAGTTTTCTTTCTTTTGTTTTTTTTTTGTTTTGTTTTCTTTCTTTTGAGACAGGGTCTCACTATGTAGCACTGGCTAGACTGAAACTCACTATGTAGACCAGGCTGGCCTTGAATTCACAGAGATCTGTCTGCCTCTGCCTCCTGAGTACTAGGACTTAAGGGGTGTGCCACCACGTCTGTCTTAGGAAATGATACTTTTAGCATAACATTCTTTGAGGAATTTGACTTTAAAATATTTTATTTATTTTTTTATGTGTATACATGTTTTGCCTGCATGTATGAAAGAGCACCCATGTTGTGCAATGCCTGCGGAGGTTAGAAGAGGGTATCATATTCTCTTGGAACTGGCATTAAGGACAGTTGTTAGCCACCATGTGGTTCTGGGAATTGAACTCAGGTCCTCTGTAAAAGCAGCCAATACTCTTAACTGCTGAGCTATCTTTCAGCCCAAGAAATTTGACTTTTTAAGTACTTTGTAGAAAGAAGCTTTCTTCACAATAAGTGAAGATTGGGATGCTATTAATAAATGTAACCTAAGAGCAAGAATAAGAAGTCATACCTAGTGAGATTTTAGGGAATGACTGGTTGGAAACATGCTAGCTACAGAGGACGAGAAGGGTGCCTTGAAAACCACATTTCTAAGTGAGTTATTTGAAACTTAAAACCTTGCTATAAGGTGGTGAGGTTCATAGCCCACATGAGTCTAGTTAATGAGTAAAGAGTATATAACTTCCAAACTAGAAGGTTAGGGTGGAAGGTGTCCAGAAACAAAAGCACAAGAATTGCAATGAATTGTAAAATAGCCAAAGAAAGGAGCACAGATCAGGGGAAACTAACAGGCAGCCCAATAAATGGCAGAAATAAATACAGTTTATCAGCAGTTATAACAGATGCACATGGTCTGAAAGCTTACTCTAAGAGCCAAGTTAATCAGACTACATTAATACTGAAGCATTATTAATGACAGTACTTTAAAACTGCCTTCTGAGAGTTCATAGTAGTGTTTTTCTTTCTACTTTCTAGAGGGAAAGTGACTCAGGGAAAGACTCCTGAGTATCAATAACTTTTTACTTTAAAGCTTATTTCTACATGGATAGAATACATTAGTAATTACCTCCGTGGTTACTAGGACTTTGGGAACAGCAGGTGGCTCGCTAAAGGACCTGGATTTGGATTTTTTTCCATATCACTAGTAGGTAATGACTATTAGTCAGAGACTATTCGGGCATAGCTTGAGGAAAGTAAGCACTGTTAGGGTGAACAAAAGTTGTTAGATAAGCACAAAACATGATAATTAGAAAGTTTCAATGTAAAAGGATAAAAGGAGATATACTAACACCAGGAAAACAGTTCAAAAGAAAAAGCAACTAAGGCAAAAAAAAAAAAATAACGTCATGATAAGTGGTTCAATTTACTAGGTAGATTTGCACTTATAAACTGGTATGTATATTGCAACATGGTCACAAACTGTAGAAAGCAAAAACTGACAGGACTGTAAGTTGAAACAGACAGTTCCATCAACATGTTAGGGTACCCTAACTCACCTCTCCCATTCCTCCAATTACGTCAGGCAGATTCAAATTTAGTAATAAATGTCGTCAGCACAGTCATCATACTTGATCAAGAACATATTCTAAGAATAGGACACCCAAGAGTAGCTAAATATCCCCCCCCCCATGTTTGTGCTGAGGCTCAAACCAGGGCCTTGTGGATGGTAGGCAAGTACATTACCACCCAGCGGCAGCCTTAGTCCCATTACGTGTTCTTATAGTAATATATACCATGTTCTTTCACTGCTATGGGTCTAAAAATGTTATTACTAATTGTCACGTAGGACATATTATTGCTGAAATATGATCTCAGGAAAAGTTAACCAATCTGAAGTTCTGCTGTCTGTAAACTCCTCTAGTAGTAATATGGTGAATTCTATACAAAGAATTACTAAAATTATACCATGGGCTTCAATAGTAAACATATTGCCAAGATTGATAAACACTAAATTCTTTCTCCAATAATTTTTAACAAATCATGCATGTACATCATATCCATCTGTGCTTCTTTTTTAAACTTAATAATAACAAACTATTATAGTCAGTCTCAAATGTGGTATGGAGTTTGTATGGCTTTTTCTCTTCATACACTTAGTGTAGATTGAATAAATAGCAATTTTATATTATACAGGAGTATGACTATCACTTTAAATAATATCAACAATGGACGGGGAAAACAATTGCAGTACTATTTTATCACCCCATATTAAAAATTCATGATTCCACACAGTCAAGCAATGCCTGGTGGTACACACCTTTAACCTCAGCACTCAGGAGGCAGAGGTAGGTGGATCTCTGTGAGTTCAAGGCCAACCTAGTCTCCATAGGGAGTTCCAGGCCAACCAGGGCTACAAAGTAAGACCCTAACTCAAAAAGAAACACACACACACACACACACACACACACACACACAAAGGAAAAAAATCATGACCAGGCACCCTAGGTAAGTTTCTTTTCTTTGGAGAAGGATTAATTATAATGAAAGGAGAAGCTCAAAACTTTCAGTAACAGTTGAGGCAGAAGTGGTTTTAGTTTACAGCATTTATTTAAAATCTTTGGAGTATGTTAAATCGTTAGGCAGAAAAGGCTTCACATGGAAAAACCAAATTTACATGGGATAGTTGGCCTAATTGTGAAATTAAAATTAACAGAATTTCTCCAAATATCTCACACGTGACACAGAACTTTTAAACTCGAACAACACACTACTCATGGGATTCACAAGTAAACATTCCCATTTTACAAATGTAGGAAGTGAGAAACTGAAATTAAACATCCTACACTAAGTCATGTTATGACGGCAGTATGCACAAATATAGCCTTTTTGTTTTTCAGCTATATCCTAACCTCATTTTTGTTGTTGTTGTTGTTGTTGATCTTTTTGAGACAGGGTCTCCCTGTAGTCCCAGCTGACCTGAACTCACTATGCAGACCAGGCTGGCCTTGAACTCACAAACCTCATTTTTAACTAGGCAGCTGGTGACTGTGGGACATGACACATCTTGCTATGTTGAACATCGACTTTGACAGGAAAGTTGAACAGTGTATTGGAGTGTAATTTAAGATTCTCTAAGTTCTTTATTTTCCAAGACTTCTTGCCTGCCTGACTCCTATGTCCCATGACTCATACCACATTCATACCACATTCGTTTCCTCATTCTCTTACCTTCTGCATGAGGAGGGGCTGAAGCACCCTCCATTGGATGACACTGAGTGTCACAAGAGTGAATGGTTGCTGTGAGGCCATGTCTAGTCCCTAGCAGATCTGTGTGACCCTCCAGCTCTGGACAATTTTTTGAGTGTCAATCATAAGACCTTTTCTTTTCTTTCTTTTTGTCTTTTTGAAACAGGGCCACCCTGTAGCTACAGCAGGCCTGGAACTCACTACGGTGACCAGGCTGGACTCGATCCCCAAGTGCGATCCCCAAGTGCGGCGATTAAAGGTGTGCGCTACACGCCCAGCCATAAGACCTTCTCTAAACCTCTTAGTAGACCCTAAATTCGAGGAGGTAGGGGAAGAGGTAGTAAGCTGTAGAGAAATCAACAACGGAAAGACTCCGGTTGAATCCCAGCTTTGGCCACTGCCCACTGCTTAGCTTAGGCTCTCTGTGAGGTGGTGATCTAAGTGTCTACAGCACAGCTATGGAAAATATTCAGAGGATGTTTATCACCTGCTCACAGAGCACGTGCTTTGCTGTTCTGGAACTCTGCTCCCATCCCCTCCATTCTTCAGTGGTGCCCTCCCAGCTCCCTAGACAGACACACTCTGGGGGGCCTGCCACTGTGTGAATGTGTTCAAAAGTTAGTCCTTGGCTGTCTTTCAGTCGCTGCCGCAGGAATGTCTGTTTCCCACATGTTCAGGCAGAGGGAAGCGGGATCCTCCAGCTATTTGACAGAGCTGTTTAGCAGGTGCATATGTTTGAACATTCCTGAATCAGGAGGGCGCAGCTCTGGATTTCTGAGAGCAGTAACCAGGGCACAGCTGGAGCGTGGCAGAGGCCGGGAGCATTCACTTGAGCTTCGAATCTGTAGTTTGCCGTGACTGGAACTCGGTTTCGTGTGCACGTGATGTGGGAAACCCAGGGCAAGTCAAGTACTTTTTCAGGTCCTTCTTGGAGGCTGGGCGTGACCCCGGCGGCCGCGGCTGGAGCCGGAGCGCAGGACAGTGCACCTGCGTCCTGAGGGCTGCACACGGTACGTGGCTCGGCCCGCCAGGCGTCCGCAGGTCCCGCCCGGGGCGGCGCGGCCAGGTGCAGCCGCAGGCGCGTCCCCGCGCCCCTTCCCCCTCCCGGCGACTTCCTGGTTTGCCGAAGGTGCCGGAGCCGCGGGCGGCCGGATCGCGGGAACCCGAGCCCAGGCGGTGGCGGTGGCGGGGGCGGCGTCGCGGCGGTGCTGTCACCGAG
>NW_008335444.1:369903-386949 GCF_000622305.1 Nannospalax galili | reverse complement strand
TGCCCGGCTCGTCCCGGCCCTGCGGGGACCCGGCGGCCGCCGCACCTCGGGCGAGGGCGAGGCCCAGGCCCGCGCCTCCCTCTGCGGCCGCTCCCGCCCCGGCTGCACCCGGGAGCCGCGGCGGTTTTTTAAAATGCTCTCCGGGCTTTAAGATAGCGTTTCTTTCTCCACGGTGACTTTTCGGTCTGGCCTTGGATGTTGTCTAATGCATTTCCTTCATAGACAATCTATGGGTGTCTGTGTGTGGTGCTAGCAGGACGGTGTGCAGATAGGTGGGGTTTTTCACTGTCCGTGCTGAAGTGCTCATCAATGGCCGTTTTACTTCAGGAGGTTAGCTAGAAAGCAGTTTGAATAACGGTGGCGGCTTTCCTTCTAAGTATCTTAGAAGTAGGAGTTTTGTATTTTTTTTTTTTCCTGAAACTTACTTTGGAAAGAGTTCCGTTCTTTTTCTGCCCCACCCCTTCACCCTTCTGCTCTACTTAATGTTATGTATATTTGAATGCCATAAAAGGCCTTATAGATTACAAAGAACTAGATCCGAATCAATGTTTAATTTTTATCCCCAAGACAAATTATAAAAATATTAGGGGATTAGAAATATTATGCAATTTAGATTATTTGCTTCAACGTTTGACCCCCATGGTGAGCAAGGTGAGCAAAAGGGAGTACTGTTTGGCATTGCTTGTCTTATGAGGGAGGAAAACAAAAAACACTTGAGACCACTTTATTCCCATGAAACAAGTTAATACTGGGTGGGCAGAGGAAATGAACATTTGCAAATTAACTTAGATAGCTTGTCTCTCCCTATCGATCCAAATGCATGTCTTGTAATTTTTAAAAAGATCAATATTTGTTTAGAAGAGCTGACGTTAAATTCTTGAGCGAAGTACATATTTAAAATACCCAATGTATAAAGACACTAAAGTGCTCTTAACAGAAAGAACTGAAATAAACACTGTTGCTCTTTTGCCCTGAGGTCTTTTCCTTTAACTGCTCCCCCCCATCATGAGACCAAACCCAAGGCTTCAAGCACTCTAAGGCAAATATTCTGTGTCAGTGAGCTACATCCTCAGACTTTTGTTTAATCTTGTGTCTTCTGATAGAAGTTAAAATAGAACTATTTTTTGTTTTAAATGTCTCAATAGATTTCAGTCCACTTTTGAAATTTAACTAAGGCATAGGTTAAATGTGTAAGATATTAGTAAAGTAATAAAATCATTGCTGGGTGTGGTGACACATGCCTTTAATCCTAGCACTTGGGAGGATTTCTATGAGTTGGAGGCCAGCCTGGTCTACATAGGAAGTTCCAGAGCTGTTTTTGATTGGAAAATCTACAGAGATAAATGATATATAAAAAAATGTTGTTAGGTTTTGTTAGCTTGGAGTGTGTGAGCAGCTTGCTACTTTAGACATGCTTAAGGGCAAAAAATAACATTTCAAGAAAAGCCTATGCAAAATGCCCTATCCATGGACCATTGTATGTATTATGTGGTGATCTAGAACTTGGCAGGTGGAATCAGTATCCATTGTTTACACTGCAGGTTCTTGGGAAAGCTCTAGAGCCTGTGTTAGGCTCTGGCAGTCTACAGGATGCTTATGGATGTACTGGCTCTCCAATTTTGATTCAGTAAGATGAAAGCAATGCTTCACATTTATGTACTGCTACTTTATAATGTACTGTCATGTATTAATTTGATTTGTAATCCCCAAAGTTCTGTGAAATAAGCAGGACACTTTATAGGTGAGAAAACAGACTCAGAGATTAAATACTTTGCCCTCAGATTCAGAACTCCTAAAGTCTCAACTTTGACTCTTATCAAACTGATAAAACATTGCCGTTTATGCTTCTGTTATATAGTCACGTAGTTTTATAGACTACATCAAGACATGAACAAGATTACCTTTAGAAGTATATAACTGTACCTATGGAACCTAGTAGAAAGCTCTTGCTTAGTGTACATGAGGCTCTGGGTTCAATCCTCAGCACCACAAAACTAAAAAAAGCCCACATGAACATAAATATGTTTATATAGAAGCTTTATAGAGATGGTTTTTTTTTCATGCAAAGTAAATATAACACAATTCTTTTTATTACAGGGAAAATCCAGAAAGAACCTTTGATTTGGTACTGAAAGTGAAATGTCATGCCTCTGAAAATGAAGGTATGTATGTTCTTTTAATTCCTAACAGAATTGAGTCTGTCCAAACAAGTGTTAATACTGTGGATTGCTGGAGCACAATAGTATCAGGGAAATGATAATGCCAAAGGTCTATTCCAGTATCTCCAATTGCTAGTAATAAAATAGATGCTAGGTCTTTGCTCTGGAGTTGTAGAAATAATGAATGTTATCTGCGCAGCTTGGATTTCAAGTGTGTATGAAGCCTGTATAACCTGCAGCTCAGTTTTAGTCTTTTGGTAAAATTGGCCTTGGTTGTGGTGAAAAGGCATGCCTTTTTATTTTCTCTCATCTGTGTTTGAATACTTAGCTCCATCTTTAAAAATCTTATTGCAGGTTCTGCTGCTAGTGCCAATGGACCCTTCAGCAGTTCCTTCTAATATTTCTGGAATGCAGTATATAGATAGACCAAGTACCTCCTTCTATTGGATTTATTCCAGTAGCTTAGCACTTGGGTAGGTAAACATGTGTGATAATACTTAGAAGGTTTTCAATTGTTAGTTCTGTTCGATTTCCTGGAAAAATAAGAATTTGTTAAGTATTGTGATTTCCTTAGTTTTTTCCTCACCTTTGTTTTATTTCTGTGTATTTGGGAGAGGACTATCAGAAAAGGCCAAGAAGCATCTCATTTTGCTTATTTCTTTCATGGTATGTCTTCATGAATATCTCTAGTACATGACTTTATTTGTATGATACTTAACCCTAGACTGCAAGGCCATTAAGTATAGGGTTTTGTGCAGATGAGTAGGCCATCCTAAAGCCTGGGTGGAAAGTCTGCTGTTAGCCCCAAGAAACTAGTCAGCAATTACAAACGCTTAAGTAATTTGGAGCTGTACACCTTAAAATAGAGGAGCCCAACCCAGTTGTGGTGAAATGGGCACGGCTAATTTTAGGTAGGAAATTAGACACATTCTTGGCTCTGGAAGCTCTGTGTGCTGTATTTCTGGCCTGCTGGAACTATAGCTGTGATCAGTTTTGTCAGCTGGTGAGAAAAAAATCCTACGATTATTAGAAGCCTCTTCAGATTAGAGAAATTATCTTCCTTGTCTTTTTAAAAAATTATTTATTTTTTATGTGTATGAGTGTATGCATGTATGTAAGTGTACCCATGTGCAAAGCCTGCAGAGGCTAGAAGAGGGTGATGGATCCCTTGGAACTGGAGTTATAGATGGATGTTAACCACCATGTGGGTGCTGGGAATCTAACCTGGGTCCTCTGGAAGAGCAGCCCGTGCTCTTAACCTCTGAGCCATCTCTTTAGCCCCTTCTTCCTTGTCTTATATGTGGTGAAGTTGGCATTCTAACCAGGCCCAACCATGTCCTCTTTGCAGTTTGGGAACATTATGCTGAATATATACATGAATGTGCATATTTGTTTTCAGATCCCCCTTAAATTTATTTATGGTATGAGTTAATCTTAAAAGAACCACCAAGCCATTATCCAAGGTGTGTGTAGTGCTCATCTGTGTTATAAAATTCTTTTGGAACACTTGGAACCTTTATAATTTTAAGTGAATGCTTTTCAAGTCATAAAGTAATTTCATGAAAGTATCAATCTGCCTTATTATATAGCAACTGGTCTGCATATGTTTCAGAGAAGTTTTAACCTTCGCATAAGGACTTTCAGTGGTCCCTCCCTTTGCCCTCTTCTGCTTTTCATGGCTAGTTTTTTCAGTGGACCTTCATTTGTTATCATCTTGCCTTTCAGCTGTTGTAAAAAAATCAGTTTTCTAGAGACTTCTTCATTTATATTTTAACAATTTATCCAATCTGATAAAATTGGAAATATTATAAATGAATAAATAAGCAATTTTTGGCTTCTCTGAGCTAGTAAGTCCATTCTTATGTGTGGTATGTGTTCATGTGTGTGTGTGTTGGCCACATGCTTGCCTTGGTGTGCATATAGAGGTCAGAAGACAACCTCTGGTATTGGTCCTCACTTTCTACCTTGTTTGACATGGGGTCATTTTGTGGTTCACAACCACAGCCAGCTGGTCTTTGAATTTCCAGGGATTCTATCTGTCTCTACCTCTGATCTCCAGATTGGGCATTGGGATTACAGATAGGCACTACCCAGCCTGGGTTTGCTTGGTCGTAGTACTTAATTTTTGTTGCTGTTAAAACACCATGATCAGAAGCGACTTGTGGAAGAAAGAGTTTATTTTGGCTTGTGGGTCCAGAGGGAGAGTTCATAATGAAGCAGGAAGCTGGAGCAGGAAACTGGGCCATATCTTCGACTGCAAACATGAAGCAGAGAGTGCAAACTAGAAGTGGGGCAAGGCTGTAAACTCTCCAAGTCAGCTCCCCAGTGATGTAGTTCTTCCAGCAAGGCTGGAGGTTCCATAACCTTCCCGAACAGCACCCTACCCTTCATCAGGCAGTGTTGCCAGTTGGACCTAGTATCTGATGTATGCTTGGCAAGTGCTGAACCACTGGGCTATAGCCTCAGCCCTTAAAGAATCCATTCAATTTTAACCAGTTGGCAGCAAATTCTAAAAATTTAAAACACTTTTTGTGTTATTTTTTGACCATTTCTCACTATTGCATCTCATACTGGCCTTAAACTTGTGGTCTTCCTGCTTCAGTCTCTTGAGTGCTGGGATTGCAGGAGTATACCATTACAGCTAGCTTAAAGATTTCTTTTAAAACTAAATTCAACTACACAGAAAATATTAGTCTTTCTTTTTTCACTTATGCCTTAAATCGTACAAATATAATGGATTTTTTAGGTTTTAGAAAGATACAAAATTTTTTGACCTAAGAAGTCATGGTGTCTGTACATAAGTGAGCTATACAAGTGAAGTTTTATGTGAAATTGAGAATTTATTGATTCTTTTTTTTAAATAAAAAAGTTTATTATTTTTATTTTATGTTTATGCGAGTATTGCCTGCATGTATGTAAGTACACCCATGTCATGCAATGTCCGTGGAGGTCAGAAGAGGGCATTGGACCCTCTGGAACCAAAATTACAGGTGGAATTAGCTGGAATTAGCTGTCATATGGGTGCTGGGAATCAAACCTGGGTCTTCTGTAAGAGTAGCCAGTGCTCTTAACGCCTGAGTCATCTCTCCAGTTTGAGTTTATTGATTCTATAATATCTTATTAATTACCTCTTTTATTGCTATCTATTAAGTGAAATATATTGAAATTGTTTAAAAATTAAAAAAGTTCTTTTTAAGTATCAATAACCTGTTTGCTTTAGCAAGCCTCTGGTAGGCATTTCATCTTGTTTCAGGGAGGATGTTTTACCCTAGGGATAGCCTAGGAAAAGGAAATCTACAAATTAGGATCTTTGGGTTGCAAGTATAAAGCTGGTTTAAAGACTAAAGAGAGTTGATGTATGTAGGAGGAACCACAGCTGATGCATCATCAATGATTTAGGTTCTTCCTATACTTCAGTTCTAATGCTGAAATTACAAATGCTATCATTAGAAGGCTTAGATTTTTTTGTGGTTTCGAGTTGGCTATCAGTAGACCTTGGAAGTCT
This sequence comes from Nannospalax galili, assembly GCF_000622305.1. Classification (NCBI taxonomy): domain Eukaryota; kingdom Metazoa; phylum Chordata; class Mammalia; order Rodentia; family Spalacidae; genus Nannospalax; species Nannospalax galili. The sequence continues at coordinate 381,285 of NW_008335444.1, read as the reverse complement.
GCTTTCTTGAATATGACTGCAGGCAGAAGGAAAGGAGATTATGACTGTTCATAACTGTTTCTTTAGAGCTGGGACTTTTCTTCCCTAAAACCCCTCAGAAAACTCCTTCTTGATCTCAGTGTCCTGAGTTGTCATGGTAAGGACCATTCCTTAGAAGTATAATCACTGGTACTGCAGAGCTGGGTGGATGGCAGAAATACTATGATTGATGAACTAAACAATTGGCAAGGAGTGGACATTGGGAAATTAACTGAAGTGTTCTTTGTAAAGGATTGTTCAGAACATTATTTGATGGTTGTTTTATCAAATAGAAAATATGCCCTGGGTAAACTTTATGGTAAGGGTGGAGCATCTTTAATCTTCATGTTAAATTATTTTACATGTTTCTCATTCACTTTTTTATAGAGAACTTAAAAACTTTCATGTATATCATATGTATCTTCATAAGTTTGCAGCGAACTGTTTTAGTAGTTTGAGTTATTAGCTGAAGCACAAATTGAGATAACTCAATCTGGTCAGTTGCTTTTTGGACTTCTTTCAAAGTCATTTCATTAATTTTTTCTGAACACAGCACATTTTAGAAAACTCTGAAACATAACTGCTTGGAGCCCCACAGATTTAAAAGGCTCTGAGGGGTTGATAGGGCTTCCCGTTCTGTCCCTTGTGTGCTAATAGAATTGGCTTGACAGTGTCCTTGGATTGGTTGTGTTGTCTTTGCAGTGGAGATTTCCCTGGCAAGACAGTCTTCCAGAAGCTGGTGTTCCACTTTTCCAGAGTGATGCCCAGCATTTGGATCTTAATACTGTTCTTGGTGGATTTCCAAACTCATTGGCTCTGCCACTCTTCTGTTTGTTGGCTTCCTTGCAGAGGCAGAGAAGTGCAGAAAGCAGAACAAGGTGTCGCCCCAGTTCTGGTGACAGGTCTTAGGTTTCTGTGCTTGCCTTTTTTTCTCCAAAAAGACTGGAGACTTCAGGGAGATGAGAAGTACCACCTCAGTAAAGATGCCCTCAGTGAGGGTTGCTTTTCCAGGCAGGGACTTTGGTACTCTGGTTTTCTTTCTTCTGTCGATAGCTGACTACCAAACGTAGCAGCAGCAGCTAAGATTTGTGTAGTATTTACTGTGAGCCAGGGACAATTTGGGGGATTTTTAAAAAAATGTACTAAGTACTTAAACCTCTCAAATGTTTTACAGGATAAGAAATGTTACTCACATGAAGAACCCCTAAGCACAGAGAAATTAAGAAACGTGTCCCAAGTAGTGGTCCCCTAGTCTATATCTGAATCACCTCTCTATTACCTCTCATGTAAGTTCAGTGCAGCCCGATTTAGAATGGGAGGATATGCTAGAGTGTTAGATATGTGGTGCAGGTCATTTTAAACATTAATACAATGTGTTTTCTAAAAGGAATGAGTTCCTTATAATTCTACTTAAAACAATTACTAATTTTGTGCTTGTCTTTATATACCCTAATTAGATTACATCTCTATTATTTTTAAGATTTATACCTCCATATTAAATGAATCTGTGATCCAACACTTCTGTTTATTAGTAGCACATCTCTAGCTAAACTTGTTTACTTTATTCCTGTATCATTATCTAGAATAATTTCTCTAGGACAAATCCCCCTTTGCTATAGTCTTTCTATTTTGATAAAATCATCCAACTTAGTGTTGAAATATCCATTTTTTTAAATCTCTAACTCATGTTAACAGTTTAATGGCTTAAGAACCTTAAGTTAAATAATTCTTAGTCTCCCGTATGCCCCATATGAAAAGGCGTTTATAAACCTTTTGCTTTTGATTACTTTTTTCTCCATAGTGATACAATTTGCTGAACACAGCATTTTGCTTTGCTTGTTTTTTTTTTTTTTAAGCACTTACTGTGTTCGTATAGGGATGTCTGATTATCATGTATAGTTATAGACAGTGTGATAAAAATGTCTGTCTTGCTGGTAGTAAGCTCTTCATAGGCCATATTTATTCAGTTCCTTAAGAAAAAGTCACCACAGTAGCTGATGTGCTTAATGAATATACATAGAATGAAAAAGGAAAAAAAGTTGGACCTGGGTTAATGTTGACCATTGAACAACCAAATGTTGATTAAATTAATTTAGAAAGCTTCTTTTAGAAGTGATTTTTTTTTTTTTGACACAGAATCTTACCATGTAGCCCTGGCTGGCCTGGAACTCTCTATGTAGCCCAGGCTGGCCTTGTGCTCACAAAGATCTGCCTGCCTCTGCCTCCCCAGTGCTGGGATTTAAAGGCATGTGCCACCACACCTGGCAGGAAGTGATCTTTAATGCATACTGGCATGATGGTAGTGGAAACATTAGAAATATGTGTATACTGAACATGGTGGTGTATCCCTGTCAGCCCTGCACTCTGGAGGCTGAGGCAGGAGGATGTCAGGTTTGAGGCCAATCTGGACTAGAGAGTTTAGGTCCAGCCTGGGATACATAGTGAGACCCTCTCTCAAAAACAAAAAGAAAAGAAAACAACCAACCCCCCCCAAATAAAAAACCCAAACCCCAAACACGCACACATACACACACACGAACATACACATGAACACACAGATGTGCACATGTATTGCACAAGCTGAGCTATTTTGTGTATCTGTGGTCAGGCTCTTCATAATCAGTTCTCACATATCCTCTCCTCTCCTCACTTCACAGGATTGATAAGGACTCCTTAAAACCCATCTACAATTATTCACACACTATAGAATCCAATCCGCCTTAACACTTAGGAAGTAGAACAGTGGTGAATCATACATGCTCTAGGACACTTTACAATATTGTCCAACATGGGAAAAAAATCTGTAAGTAAAGCGTCCTTAGCATGGTACTTGTCTTTGCTATTGCTTTGCGTTCATTAATGTGTTCTTCTGAGTCTCTAGGATAAATGAGAGTAATCTGTACTGCAAGTATTTGTTTACTAGAAATGGAATTGCTTTATCTCCTCATCAGTACTCACCAGGAACATAATTAGGTGTGATTCTTTAGAACCGTAGGCTTGGAATATGCCCTTTGTTCCTGTAGAAAATGGTGAAGAATGTACTTTTATATTTGCTTTAGGGCATTATGTTCTCTGTCCTATAGTTTTAAGGCACAAATTGAACTTCACTGCCCTACGACTTCCCTGGATAGGAATGCTGCACTTTCTATTTCAGACGGTGAGTATCTCAGCTTCCTAGTGCTGTCATTGTTCCCATGTCTTTAGCTTCTGCTGCTGCCCTTGGAGATAGCTTCTTGGCTTGGAACTTTGATGGTTCCCATTGTGACATGGGGGCCTCTGCTGCAGTTCTCACGGTGGTGTGCTCTGACTGCTGTTGGACCACTTGCCATGTTGGCACAGTGCAACAAGTTTGTTCAGGCTTTCTGTGGGAACATTATTTCCTAGATTTTCAAGATAATGTGTTCTTAGACTACTTCTGATAGTATTTTCTAATTGGGAGATTTTAATGCTCACTTACTATGTTTCTTTTCTTACCTCCAAATTGTGTGTTTGGTTTGCAAATCAGAGGACAATACCTTATCTTTCACAGTATATATTTTAAAGTATATTTATAGATATTATTGACAATATGCATTTGGGGGCTACTTTAAGCAAGCGTTCTGGTCATTTTAGGTAAAAGATGACTATCAGTTCCAATAGAATTCTTCCCTGGAAATGAGTTTTAATGTTTAACCTTCCAAAACTTTTCATACCTTCATAAAGTTCTTAGCTTTATGTCAAATGAACATTATGAAAACTCAGAGAGTACTTGTTTGTTTGAATGCTGTTTACGCAGGCTAGGGAGGATTTAAAATAGCTTTGAGAAGCTCTTGAGAACTGGGATACCCCTGTACTGTGAGTTGAATGATTTTCCCATTGTTAAATCTATTTTTAGGCAAAGTTAGAGTTTAAGCATATATAAAGTAAAGATAGAATGATTTATTTCAGGTAGCAATTTAATTTTACTTAAAGAAAATTTGCATTAATTCTTATTTGTGGGATATGCCAGTCATTGGCTTTGTGGAGAAACTTGCTAAAGTGGCCCTGAATTAACTTTTGAGAGGTATTTGTCTAGGAGATTATGATACTAACCCCGAGGACATAGCATAAAGGGATATTAACATATATATGTTATTATATAACTACAGGGGAAGTTGCTTTGCTGCCTTTAAGTTCTAGAGCTGCTCCCTCCTGGTGGGGCTGCAGGGCTGTTTTCCTGTTGCCCAGGGCCATGTGAGCCCCAAGCACTCTTGTCATAAAACTGCCTCTTCTCCCACCCCCCTGAAATAACACATTAAGTGGGTGGGTGTCATTTAAAGTACTTATGATTAAATTCACAGTGAGGTGTGAACAACTGATAGACAACCCTCAAGGGAATCTTTCATATTAATTAAAAAGATGAATTCAGAGTTGGAGATTTGGATCAGTGATAGGTACTTGACTGGCTCACACGATGTGATGCTGTAGGTTTGATCTGCAGCATAGTAGAAAGAAGAAGAAAAAGGAAAAGACATGGTTTACTAGGAATCAGATGTGCCTCTGCTTGTAAATTCTAGTTGCGTCAACTGTCATCCTTCCAGCTATATTAATGCTCTGCAATTCTTTATTCGTGTCTTTAATAAATGTGTAAGTATATTTAGTCAGAATATTTGTGCAGTAAATATCATTAGATTTTTTTGTTTCTTAACATTTTCAATGAATGAAATAAAGCTGTGACATCTTAGTTAAAGACTCTTAATTATTAAAATTAAAAAAAAAGGGACTGGAGAGATGACTCAGCAGTTAAGAGCACTGGTTGCTCTTGCAGAGGCCCCAGGTTTGATTCCCAGGAACCACATGATGATTAGCAACCCTCTGTAACTCCAGTTCCAGGGGATCTGACACCTTCTTCTGATCTCCCTGGGCACTGCACAACAGGGATGCACTTACACACATGCAGGCAATATACTCATACACATAAAAGAAAAATAATAAATAAAATAAAAAGACTCTTAATTATAAATCTATTTATGTCATTAGGCTTCAAGTTAGGTGTTTTACAGAAAAAGTAGTAGAAACGTTATTTGACATTTATAATATGTCAGAAATATACCAAAAGTGTATATATCTATTTTATCTAAATTTTTGTGACTTTGCTGGCAATTTAATCAGAGGGAATGTATCTACTAGGGAAGTGCCCTACATTGAACCCTATCCCCAGCTCCTGAGCTGACTTTTGAAGAAACGAATGGAAATCCTCAGTTGGTATTGAAGTTTAATAGTTGCCATTAAATTCCTTTCTTTATAAACAGTTAGTGAAAGTGAAGCTACAGAAGTAAAAAAATGCAAAATGAAGTTTTTGAATAATCTTTTGGCATCTGTCTTGTGACAGTGTTGTCTGTTTTCTACTAGGTCTCTGTTGTCCTGAATTTTATTGTCTGCTAGATTTTAGGCTTTTGAGAAGTGCCTGTCTCACTGTAGACTTTGGGAATGAGTCTCATATATGAATAGTATGCTAAATTATATTCTGTCTTTAAAGTGAAACTGGAAAAAGATTGCCTTCTATTACCCAGCCTGATGGAGATTTTTAAGATCTTTTAGAAAATGTCAATGTAAAAAACTTTGAAAGGTTGCAGATTTTTATCATTACATGAAATGGGTGCTTCATCTAAAAGATTTTAAAAGTGGAACTGTTGATAAACCACAAACTGTTACTTGGTAGGCAGAATTGGTAAAGATCAGATAGAGCCTTTTCCTCTTTCAGTTCCTTCTTATGTATCACTTGAGTCTGAAAAAAAGCACACAACTCTCAGCTATCAGTTTAACACATCTGATGGTCTTTCATAGATGTGTGTAAGCTTTCAGAAATTACTCACTGCAAAAGGAAATTTGTCTGGGTTTAGTAGAAGAAATGCACAAACATATGGGTGTGTTTAGTATTCAAATTTGCAATTAGTTAATGTTAGGTAGCCTTAAAACTTTGTTACCTGAGTACTTGTAAGACTTAATTGGTTGGGTGTTGTGGTGTACAACTTTAGTCCCAGCACTTGGGAGTCAGAGGTAGGCAGATCTCTGTGACATGCAGGCCAGCCTGGTTTACATAATAAGTTCCAGGCCAACTGGGGCTAAACTTAGTTAACATTTATTTTTGTGTTTAAAATTAAGTTATAATCTATGCAGCAAACATTAGTTGGAATCAAATACAACCAGTTCAGCTGTATGTTTTAAAAAATATTTGTTATTTTTATTTTTTATGTGTATGACTGTATTGCCTACATGTATGTAAGTGCACCTGTGTCATACAATGCCCACAGAAGTAAGAAGTGGGCATCGGGTCCCCTAGAACTGGAGTTAAGGATGGTTGTTAGCCACCATGTGGATGTAGAGCGGCCAGTGCACTTAACCACTGAGCCGTCTCTCTAGCCCCAGATATGTATGTGTTTTAAAATATATTTAAAAATTATTTTTATTTATGTATTTGTATTCTTGCTTGTGTGTGGGTATGTGCACATGAGTGCAGGTGCCTGTAATAGTGCCTGTTGTTGGTGCTGGGAGCCAAACTTGACTCGTCTATAAGAGCAGCAAGTGCTCTTAAGCACTGAGCCGTCTTTCCAGTCCCCCAGATAGGAACACCATGAATCTTCAGGGTCTATGATTCAGAAGTCTTGTTGCTTTTAAGGTAACGTGCATAAAAGTGGTTTAGAAAGGAATTAAAAATATTTCTTGAGGTACTAGTGTATTTCAGGCTCCATGTTTGGAAGATGAAGTTATGTAATTGTTTTGGGATTTTTTTTAAAGAATCTTGGATAATTTTACTTTTTTCATATAATTAAAATATTTTCTACAATAAATATATAACAACTAATGAAGTTAATTTATTTTTGGCTTAGAAAATTATGTTATCTTTTTAATATTTCAACTTTGTCATTACAAAGGACTTGAAAGCGAAGTTTTGGTGCTTTAGTTTTATTTTGAAATGTGTAATTTTCATTATGAATGCCTGCAGAGTGACCATTGAGAGTAAGGGGAAGCACTTTTGCCAACACTATGTGTTTGCTGTGAACAGGTTTAGACATGTTAAAGAAGAAATAGTAAGCTGAGAGTTGTTAGGTTAAAAAAAAATTAGAGTATCCAAATTTTTAATGGCAATTATAGTATTGTTAATGACAGCGAATGCTAATCCTAAAAAGTAGAAATGTTAAAATTTACTGCTTGTTTGGGAACCGAATTTAAATTCACAAGTGTTTGCCTCATCTTAGCTTAAGAGTTGACGGCATACCATACGTCCTTTTTCTCAGTATGGTCTTTGAGGCAGGTGTAGATGTCCAAGAATCCTCATATCCTGTTCATTAAGCCCAGTTACTTACTTAGAAAAATCCTTAGGTATTTTTTGACTCACTCCCCTCAGGTACTGTTCAGATTATCAGTGATCATTTATTTCTGTGATGTAGAAGTAGTAGTATCAAATTTTCTACCTTAAATCATGTCCATTTACTACCATTCTCTAACTTATGAAACATTTGAAGTATTACTAATGTTGAAGTCATTAAACATGACTGAGTTGACTATAAGTCACCAAAGTAAGATTAAATTATATTTAGGGTATATTACAGTTTATAGTTGTAGTTCTACAAAACTCTTCAGTTTGTATTACATTTAATATACAAGTTGAGCATGAATAACTTAAAATAACTTTAAAAATAATTTAAAATATGATTAGAATTGATCTTTTTTACATGAAACTCAACCTAATTTGATCAAGACACAGAAATTATTTATGAATTGTTCTTGAGGGACTTGTCAGTGTTCATTCTGAGTTGAAGCCTCTTTTGAGAAAGTTAGGTTTGAGAAGAGCTGATGGAGATAGATGTGTTGGGAAAGGTAAAATCAGAGGCAGTGCTCCCTGAGAGCAAAGAGTCTGAGGGTTGAGTCTACCCCAGAGGGCATCTTAGACCTCTGGGCTTTATGACCCACAGCTTGGCCCAAGGGCAGCCTGTTGGTTGCTTCAGCTTGTGCTGCCGGCATGAAGGTGGGAGCAATATTCTCATTCTGAAATTTGTGTGTTTTGCTTTACTATTACTATTTGGTATATTTGATGTTTATTCTATCATTAATTAGAAGTACAGTATCTTTATATTTGAAATGCTGAGCTTCATTTGTTTTTAATTATAATTATTTTTTGCTTTTTAAAAATTATTTATTTAATAACCACATGATTAGAAGAAGCAGTTCATTACAGCATTAACATATTCAATAAGAATTTCCAGAGCAAAGATGCATCTCTTTCAAAACTGGCTATAAAATTTTAGGTTCACATTTGAATTAATACAGTTATACAGTATTGAATTCAGCATAAACCCTATAAGACATAAAATTGAATGAGGTTTTAACCTTTAAAAAAGATCTCCATTTCATTTTAAAATATATTATTTCATACAGAAAACCCCATAGTACAGGCGACAGCATGCTAGATCTTGACTGAGAAGTCAGCAGTAGGCAAGACCTGCACATTGGTGGAATAGCATCACAGTCAGTTACACTTGGATCCTTGGCACCTGAGTATGGATATAAAGTCATCAGGTAGATTTCAATGGTAATGTTTTTCACCTCTGCTAATTAACATGAAGCAAATTTTTATGCTTCTTCCTCAACTATAACTCATTTTTTTATTTGTTGATTTTTTTGTATATGTATTTCGTACAGAACATCCCAAACAATCTTATTCAACTATATACTCACATCCCAAATGGCACCATCCCATAGCACCCCCCATCCACTGGAGCCCATATACTCTGTCATCCATGTTACCGTCCATTGTGTTTTTGGCACCCCTAGCTGTTCCCCAGTGCTTGTCCATCTGCTGAGTCTAGTCAGCCTATCGAGAGTTCCTTGTTTTAGGAAAATCAGCTCTTCCCTATCTAGCAGCAATGAGTTGCCAATATTCCTTTAGATAAGATTGGGGTCTACTGTTCATTTTCCAGTTCTATGCTGTGTTACTGTATGGGAGTCTCTTGGGCCACCCTGGCCAACAACTCAAAGGAAGGTATCTCCTGTCTGGCATTGTTTCTTGTTATGTAGCCTTTAGTTATACACATGGACTCTTAAAGGATTATATTGACCCATTTAATTGTTGGTTATATTTTCCTTTTGGATATTTAAGATCGTACAATTGGCCCAGATAAACAAATTTATTTTTACTCCTAAGGTTGTTTGAGGATCTGTTCCTCAGGGTTCACATGGGCTTGGGAGGAGCCACTGGCTCCTTTCTTTTACCAGTTCCATCTATGTGAAGATAAGTCAAAGGTCCTCCTCGACCGTGGCTGGGTTCACTTGGGAGCATGGAGGAAATGATTCATCTGTGTTGACCCTCCTCTTTTGTAGACTGGACACTGGTTCAAGTCCATTTGATGGGGTCTCCATGACCTCCTTGATCAAGAGGACAGGTGACTCACTACAGTTACAGGACATTTTGAGAGATTCTCATAGTCCCCTGGAACTTAGTCGACCTAGGAGGGCAAGAAGCAAAAGCTGTCCCCTTATGATAAGCCCTCTGACCAAATTAGTATAGGCCTCAAAGAATGGCTGTTAAACATCCAAGAAGGTTAGTTCCACCAGTCTGGTACTTTTAATTGCCATGTGCCATGTAGATAAAGCTTGCGCAAAGACCAAATGTGGACTTATGTAGTGATATTGTATGTATAATTTGTCATTGGAATGTTGGACTAATATGATTTCCTCTGGTTTTTTTTAAATAGCTAGGCATTATTTATCTCTTCTGTTTCTCTCTCTCTCACTCTCGCTCTTGCTCTCTCCCTTCCTGCCTCCCTCCCTGTCTAACCCTTCCATGTAGCTTCCCCACTTAAAGTGTCCCCATTTCTCCCTTGATAATACCAGGCTCCTATGGTCCCATGTCTCTTGAGTTCCTTCTTTCCCTTTATCCCCAAGTTTCCCTGTATAACCCTCCCTCCCTCTTCCCCTTAAAATAACCCCATTTTTATCCATATCTCCCTTATTAATGCCTGTTTTCCACTGTTCTTCTCTTTCAGATTCTTTGTTTACCTTTACCCCCCTGGTTCCTTTTCATTATCCTGGTTCCTGTAGTTATGTCTGGATACATACTCATTTATAAGGATTTAGTCCTAGGATCCACATATGAGGGAGAACATATGTCGATTTTTTTTCTGAGATTGTGTTAACTCACTTAGTATAACAGTTTCTAGTTCCATCCATTTACCTGAAGTTTTCATGATTTCATCTTTCTTTACTGCTGAATAAAGAATAATTGTACAAATTATTATAAATTGTATAAATAAATTATATAAATGAACCACATTTTCATTATCCACTCATCAGTTGAGGGACACTTAGGTTGCTTCCATCTCTTAGCTTTTGTGAAAAGAGCAGCAACAAACATGGATGGATGTTCAAGTGTCTTTGCAATAGGATGAGTTCTTTGAGTATATGCCAAGAAGTGGTAAAACTGGGTCAAATAGTAGGTTCATTTGTAGTTTTTTATGAGTTCTCCACACTGCTTTCCATAGGGGTTGAACAAGTTTGCAGTCCCACCAGCAGTGGATGAGTGTTCCCCTTTCCCCACATCTTCTCCAACATTTGGTATCATTTGTACTTTTGATTTTAGCCAGTCTGACTGGGGTAAGATGAAATCTTAAAGTAGTTTTAATTTGCATTTCCCTAATTACTAGTGATGTTGAATACAACTTTTAAGATGATTCTTAGCCATGCTTATTTCTTCTTTTGAGAACTCTGTTCAGCTCCTTAGCCCACCTTTTAATTGGGTTACTTCCTTTCTTGATTCTTTGTTTTTTGGGTTTGTTATATATTCTGGATGTTAAACCTCTGTCACATGGACCACTGGTGAATATTTTCTCCCATTCTGTGCGTTTTCTCTTCACTTCCTTGTTGCTCCTTTTTTTTTTTTAATTTGTAAATTTGTAAATTCTTTTTAAAAAAATTTTTTAAATTTAATAAACACATGATTAGAAGAAGCATTTCTATACAGCTTTAACATATTCAGTAACACATTCCAGAGCAAGGATACACCTTTCAAAGGTGGCGGTAAATTTTTAGGTTCATAGTTGAATTAATACAGTCATACAATATTGAAGTCAGTATAAAACCTGTGAGACATAAAACTGAATGAGTTTTTACCCTTTAAAGAAGATATCCATTTCATTTTAAGATATGCTGTTTCTTACATTTTTAATGCTACTAACACAAGTTTGCACACATGTCTTTAATCTCTATATATCTGATTATTGCTAGTCACATTCAGTTAAACTCAGATCCTTAGTACTGGAGTATGGATATAAATTCATCAGGTAGATTTCACTGGTAATGATCATCACCTCTACTATTTAACATGAAGTAAATTTTTATGCTTCTTCC
>NW_008335444.1:369086-369605 GCF_000622305.1 Nannospalax galili | reverse complement strand
AGATGTTGGTGCATGCATCTCTAATCTGTATGTATCTGATTATTGCTAGTCTTAATCGGTTGTACGTGGATCCTTGGCACCTGTGTATGTCTGTAAAGTCATTGGGTATATTTCAATGGTAATATTTATCACCTCTACTAATTAACATGACATAAATTTCCATGCTTCCTTCTCAAATATAATACATTTTTAAAAATTTGTTGATTTTTTTTAATGTGTGTGTATATCACACAGAACATCCCAAACCGTCTTATTCAGCTCTATACCCACTTCCCAGATGGCGCCCTCCCATAGCCTCCCTCCCCACACTAGAGCCCTTATACTCTGATATCCCAGCCACTGTCTGCTGTGTTGTAGGCACCCTCAGCCATTCCCCACTACTTGCCCATCTGGTGAATCTAGTCAACCTGTCTCGAGATCTTTGTTTTAGGAAGGTCAGCTGTTCCTCATCTAGCAGCAATCAGTTGTCAATATTCCTTTAGATAAGATTGGGGTCTGCTGTTCATTTTCCCAGTTCTA
>NW_008335444.1:359842-369040 GCF_000622305.1 Nannospalax galili | reverse complement strand
ACTCAAAAGAAGGTATCTCCTATCTGGAATTGTTGCTTGTTATGTAGCCTTTAGCTATGCATATGGACTCTTAAGAAATAATATTGGCTCCTTTAATCTTTGGTTATACTTTCCTTTTGGGTGTTTAAGGCTATACAATTGGCCCAGATAAACCAATTTATTTTTACTCTTAAGGTCATTTGAGGATCTGTTCCTCAGGGGTCACATGGACTTGGGAGGAGCCCCTGGCTCCTTTCCTTTATCAGTTCTGCCTATGTAAAGATAAATCAAAGGTCCTGCTTGACCATGGCTGACTTCGCTTGGAAGCTGGAGGAAATGATTCCTCTGTGTTGACCCTCCACTTTGTAGACTGGACACTGGTTCAAGTCCATCTGGTGGGGTCTCCTCGGCCTCCTTGATCAAGAGGTCAGGTGACCCACAACAATTATAGGACATTTTGAGAGACGCTCATAGTCCCCTGGAATTAGTCGACCTAGGAGGGCAAGGAGCAAAAAATGTCCTTTATGTCTCTCTGACCAAATTATTACAAGCCTCAAAGTATGTCTGTTAAAATTCCAAGAAGGTTAGTTGCACCATTCTGGTACTTTTAATTACTGTTTGTCATGTAGATAAATCTTGGGCAAAGACCAATTGTTCTCAGATAAACCTTACCTAGACATATATTTCTTGATCTGCTATGTATAAGTTGTCCGTAGGTTGTAGGAATAATATGGTTCCCTCTGGTTTTCAAAACCAGCTAGGTATTACTTATCTCTCGCATTGTCTCACACCTCCATTATGGTTTCTCCAAGTAAGGTGTGCCCATTTTCCTCCCTTTTCCCTTAATAATACCCTTCTCCTATGGTCCTACCTCTCTTGAGCTCTTTCTTTCCCTTTATCCCCTAGGTTCCTTGTATACCCTTCCTTCCTCCCACCCTTAAAATAACCAAATTTTTATCCATATCTCACTTATTAAGGCCTATTTCCTACTGTTCTTTTCTTTCAGGTTCTTTCTTTTCCTTTACTGCCCTGTTTCCTTTCCATTATCCTGGTTCCTGTAGTTATGTCTGGATACATACTCACTTATGAGGGTTTGGTTCTAGGATCCACATATGAGGGAGAACGTATGTCGATTTTTTTTTTTCTGAGTCTGTGTTATTTCACTTAGTATAACAGTTTCTAGTTACACCCATGTACCTGCAAATTTCACGATTTCATCTTTCTTCCTGCTGAGTAAAACTCCATCGTATAAACGAACCACATTTTCAGTATCCACTCATCTTTTTACGACACCAGAAAAGAAGCTAAGACAGTTCCCATGATCAGATGCAGCACGGGGTGCAGCCCTGCCCTACAGCGTGATGGTACTGGGATCCCCTCACCTAGGAACAGGGTTTAAAGTGCAGGTCCAGCTCCTGCTCAGCCCAGGCATTCCCCCAGCCCTGCTTTGGCTATCCACACTCAGCTGGGCAGTGGAAGCCTCTGCAGTAAATATTCTCTGAATTTGCTGATCCCCCATTCTGAGTGCCCCCACCAGGGTCATCAGGAAGAACAGACTGCCCCCAAAAGCATCCAGCGATCTCCTGCTTTGAAACTAGTTCAGAACCCAGAGTTTTGGTGATTTTTCAGGGGCGGTCTGCTGAGTGACAAAATGACACCCAGAATGACAAGCCACACCTCTAGGGTGAAGGGGGTCCGGCATCAGTGTCCCCAGTACACAGCGAGTGCTATGAAACTGTTTTTTGAGTTCGTTTTATATTCTGGATATTAAATCTCTGTCAGATGTGTTGCTGGTGAAGATTTTCTCCCAATCTGTGGGTTTTCTCTTAACTTCCCTGTTTGCCTCCTTTGTTATACAGAAGCTTTTTAGTTTAATGAGTTCCCATTTATTAATTCACGCCCTTGTTTCCTGAGCAATTGATGTCCAGTTTAGAAAATACTTTCCTACACCTATATCTTGTAGTTTTTTTGCCAACGTTTTCTTCTAACAGTTTCATAGTTTTAGGCTTTACATTGAGGTCTTTGATCCATTTGGAATTGACTTTTGTGCAAGGTGAAAGATAGGGGTTTAGTTTCATTCTTCTCTAGGTGGAGATCCAATTTTGCCAGCACCATTTACTGAACATGCTGTCTTTCCTCCAGTGAATATTCTTGGCCCTCTAGTCAAATATCAGGTGGCTGAAATTACATTTACTCATATATGGGCCTTCAGTTTTGTTCCATTGATCTTTGGGTCTATTTTTGTGCCAGCACCATGTTGTTTTTATGACTATAGCTCTGTAATATAGCTTAAAATCTGGTACAGTAATCTCCCCAGCATTGCTCTTAGTGCTCAGGGTTGCTTTGAAAATGTAATGGGTATTTTGATTCCATTGCATTGAATGTATAAATGGCTTTTTGTAGGATGGCCATTTCCCAAATATTAATTCTTCCCATCCATGAGCATGGGAGGTCCTTCCATCTTCTGATGTCTTCTTCAATCTCTTTCTTTAAAGATTTAAAATGTTCATTGTAGAGTCTTTAATGTCTTTGGTCAGGTTTATTCCAAGATATTTTATTTTCTTTTGCTGCTATTGTGAAGGGGAGTGTTTCCATGTGCTCTTTCTATGATTGCTTGTTATTGGTATATAGAAAGGCTACAGACTTTGTAGGTTAATTTTGTAACCTGCCACTTTACTGAACGTGTTAATAATTTCTAGGAGTTTTCTGGTGGAATTTTTGGTGTCTCTTAGATATATCATCTGCAAAAAGGGATAATTTGATCTCTTTTCCCTTTATTACTCCTTTAATTTCCTGCTCTTATTGCTCTTGCAAGAATTTCAAGCACTATGTTAAAGAGAAGTGGGGATAGTGGACAGCCTTGTCCGGTTCCTGATTTCAATGGGAATGCTTCCAGTTTTTTTCCATGTAGAATGATGTTAGCTGTGGGAGTGTTACATATGGCTTTAGTTATGTTGAGATATGTTCCTTCCATTACAATTCCCTGTAGTACTTTGAACATAAATGCATGTTGAACTTTGTCAAAGGCGTTCTCTGCATCTATTGTGATGACCATGTGGTTCTTGTCTTTGAACCCATTTATATGATGTATGATATTTATTGACTTACGTACATTGAACCATCTCTGCATCTCTGGGATAAAGCTGACTTGATCATGGTGGATGATCTTTTTGATGTGGTTGTATCTTTACCTGGCTTTGATATTGGAGTGTTGTTGGCTTCATAGAAGGAATTTGGAAGTTTTCCCTCCATTTCTATCTTTTTGAAAAAATTAGTATCGGATGTAGATTTTCTTTAAATGTCTAGTAGAATTCTTTGTAAATTCATCTGATCCTGAGGTTTTTATAGTCGGGAGGTTTTTGTATTGCTGTTTCAATTTCCTCATGTGTTATGGTCTGTTTAAGCTGTTAATCTCTTCTTGGTTTAGTTTTGGTGGTTCCCATGCTTTTAGATACCTGTCCATTTCTTTTAGATTTTCAAATTTAGTAGTGTATAGGGTTTTAAAACATTCCTTTATAATATTCTGGATCTTTTTGATCTCTGTTGTGATGTTTCCCCTTTCATCTCTGATTTTGTTGATTTGGAGGTGCTCTTTCTTTTGGTTAACTGGGCTATTGGTTTGTCAGTCTTGTTTTATCTTTTCAAAGAACCAGCTCTTGGATTCGTTGATTCTTCGTATTGTTTTCTTTGTTTCAATTTCATTAATTTCTGCTCTGATTTTTGTTATTTCTTCTTGTCTGCTGGGTTTGGGTTTCATTTGTTGCTTTTCAAGTGTCTTGAGTTGCAGTGTTGAGTAATTTATTTGTGTTTTTTCCGATGTTTTCATGTAGGCACTTAGAGCTATAAACTTCCTTGTAAGGACAGTTTTCAGCATGTCTCAGAGGTTTTGTTGTGTTGTATTGTCCTTTTCATTTAGTTCCAGGAATACTTTTATTTCTATCTTAATTTCTCTTTTGACCCATTCATGATTTAGGAGTGTGTTGTTTAATCTCCATGTGTTCCTGTGGTGATTAGTGCTTCTTTTGGTGTTGACTGTAAGCCTTGTTGCATTGTGGTCTGATTGAATGCATGGAATTATTTCAGTCTTTTTGTATGTGTTGAGGTTTGTTTTGTGCACCAGTATATGGTCGATTTTGGAGAAGGTTCCATGGGGTGCTGAGTAGAAAGTATGTCCTTTGGTGCTTGGATGGAATACTTGGTAGATGTCTGTTAGGTCCATTTGATTTTTGGTGTTGTTTAATTTAGGTGTCTCTCTGTTAAGTCTCTGCCATTTTGATCTATCTAATGGAGACATTGGGATATTATAATCCCCTATTATTAAATGTATTACTGATTTTATGAAGTTGAGTGCACTAGAGTTTGGTGACTATATGGTCATGATTGTAATATCTTCTTGGTTTATTGTTCCTTTGATCAGAATGCAGTGGTCCTCTTTATCTCTTCTGATTAGTTTTAGTTTAAAATCTATTTTGTCAGATATTAGAATTACAACGCCTGCTTTTGTCTTAGTGTCATTTGCTTGGTATAATTTTTTCTATCCTTTCACTTTAAGATAGTGTCTGTCCTTGAAAGTGAGATGAGGTTCTTTTTTTTTAATTTTTTTTTTCATCTTTTTAAGACAGGGTCTTCTTGTAGCCCCAGTTGTCGTGGAACTCACTATATCGACCAGGCTGGCCTCGAACTAACAGAGATCCGCCTGCCTCTGCCTCCCAAGTGCTGGGATTAAAGGCATGCGCCACCATGCCTGGCTAGATGAGTTTCCTGCAGAGAACAAAAAGATGGGTTTTGTTTCTTAATCCATTCACCTAGTCTGTGTCTTTTGACTGGGGAGTTCAGTCCATTGATATTTAAAGTTACTAACAAAAGATGTGTATTGATTCCTGTCATTTTTATTTCTGTTTACATTCTTGATATAGCTGTACTCTCCCCAGTTATACCTTCGTTAAGTTTCTTTCCGTAACCCCTTGGGTATAGTCGTTCCTTTCTTCAGCTCTTTGTATTGCTTCAAGAAGTCTCTGAAGGGCTGGTTTTGTGGACATGAGTTCTTTCACCCTATTTATGTGGTGGAAGATTTTTCTTTGTTTTTCAACTATTACAGACACTTTTGCTTGGTAAAATAATTTTAATTTCCATTTCCCCTTTGGCTAAAACTGTTGAGCATTTTCAAAAGTATTTCTTATGCATTGTGTTTCATACGTTTAGTGTTTTTACTATGATGTGCCATGGAGAGTTTCTTTTCTGGTCCTGTCTGTTTGGTGTTCTATATGCTTCTTGTATTTGTATGGGCATGTCTTTCTTTAATTTGGGGAAATTTTCTTCTACAATTCTGTTGACAGTCTGGTTCATACCATTATCCTGAGATTCTTTTCCTTCCTGTAGGTCTATAATTTGTGAGTTTGGTCTTTTTATGTTGTCACACAATGCCTGCATATTCCATTCTTTTGTTTTCTTAAATTTTTCACAATCTTTGCTTGAGTGGTCTGATTTGTCCACTTTATCTTTCATTCTTGATGTTCTCTTTTCCATTTCACTCATCCTATTGGTGAGGCTTTCTCCTGTCGTTTCTAATTGGCTTACTCAGTGTTTCATTTCCTTGTTCATTTTAGCCTGATTATTCAATATTTCTCACTCTTTTCTGAATTGTTTCAGAAGTTTATCCCTATCTTCTTTTAATTGTTTGATTTCTTTGTGTGTTCTTTAAGTTACTGAATTCTTTTATCATGTTTATAATGTTCTTTTGAGTTCTTTTAACTGTGTTATCTCTAGGTGGTTCTCATTGTCCTCCTCTAGAAGACTGTTGGTACTTGGTGGGGATATATTATTTTGGTTTTACATGTTACTGTTTTTCTCTGTGAGTTTGACATGTGGATTTCTTTTGTAGTTTTTGATTCTTATGTGAGACTTAAGCTTTCCTTTGTTGAGTTTAAGTCTGCCTCTTTTTGTAAATTTTATGTGCCTTTGTGTTTTAGTTGTTGGGCATGAAAAGCTGGTTTTTCTAGGTTTCAGGTTCTCTCTTTTGATTTTGTATTGGAATGGCCAAATTGGTTTTTCTTCAGGAGTTCCCCCAGAGGCCCAAGTCGAATGAAGATCAGGTGCTCTCGTCTCCTAAAGTCTGCATCCCTCCAGGAAAGATGGTGGCCTCAGGAATTTGGGGGCTGGGCTGGCCTGGGAGCAGGACCCAGGAAATATGCTGGTCCCATGAACTGTTGGCTGTGCTTCCCAGGTGTGCAAAGGGAGGTGGGGTTGGGAAGAGGCCCTAAGGGCTCCTGGGGACTAATGGGAGGAATTGGGTAGGTCTGGATGCAAAGAATCAGGGAGCAGTGAGGATAGTGGGCCAAGAGGTCAATCCTGGGGTCTGGGGTGCCAAGACAAGAAATGGGCCAGTTCCCAGGCTAGGAGGAGCGGTGTGGTGAGGGAGTTGGGAGAGTGAATGATGCTGGGGAAGTCCAGGCAAGGTGGGTACTGTGGGACTTACCCAGGAATGATGCTGGTATCAGGAAGGTGGTGGCTGTTCTGCCCAGGGATGCAACAGGCTTTTTGCTTATTTTTGTTAACTTTTTTATTTCATAAAAGTGGTATTTCTTTTTTAAAATTTTTAATTAATTAATTATTTAATTAATTAATTTATTGTCATTTATTTGGTCTTTTTGAGACAGGGTGTCCTTGTAACCCCAGCTGGCCTGGAACTCAGTATGTATAAGACTGGCTTCAGAGATCTGCCAGGTTCTGCCTCCCAAATGCTGGAATTAAAGGCTTGTGACACCATGCCTTTTTTTTTTTTTTTTTGTGATCCACTGAATTTAATTGAGGTTGCTTGTGTGAGCATGGATAGAGGGTTAGTCACTGGAGTGTGGTGACTTACCAGTGGTTTCATCACTGAAGAAAATGACTTGGCTTTCCCAGCAATAAGTATTGACTGCTGGTAGCTCCTTGGGGAGGGGTGGGCTTTATGAGGCCCTCCCTCACTCTTGATGGACTGTTGCTGGGCTGGTATAGTACAGGTCAGGTGCAGTAGGTAACACATAGCTGCTGTGTGTTCTTGTATGTAATGTCCATGTTGTGTCCAGAAGATAGCTTTTCATAGCATTGTGTACCATCCTTTGGCTCTTCCATTCTTTCTCTTCTCTTTTTTGCTATGTTCCCTCTGATTGGACCGGGTGGTTTAGAGGTCTCTTTTAGAGGTGACCACTCAACAGTCAGTTATCCTAAGCACTTTCACTAGTTATTGGTGCTGTTCTAATTGCCTCCCACCAGGGAAAGAAGCTTCTCTGACCAAGGTAAGAGCAGCCCTTATCCATGAGTACAAACATAAATATTTAGAAGGCAGTTTGACACCATGTCCATATATCAAAACAGTAGGAGGTTCTACCCTCAGCCCATGACTCATCAGCCATGGGCTTTTGACCACCAGGTTTACAATTCAGCACACATTCCAGCTTGTGGTGTGGTCCTCAGCTACTATCAGAAAGACAGTTGGTTATCCTCAAAACTGTCTTGACACTACTATACCGAAGTAGGGACTTTTAAAAATATTAATTTCTTAAAAGTGGTATTTCATTGGCCTGGTGTGGAAGTACATGCCTTTACCAGCACTTTGGAGGCAGAGGTAGGTGAATCTGTGAGTTCAAGGCCAGCCTGGCCTACCTTGGGCCTTCCAGACCCACATAGTGAGACCTTGCTCAAAAAACCAAAAGAAAAAAAGAAAAGTAATATTTCTTTTTACTTCCAAAGTTTGATGAATGAAATATGAAATACTCTCTTTTGTTTAGAAAAAGTTGTATTCCATTCTGTCCCCTTTGAAGAGACACAGCAGTTATCAGAGGAGAGCATGACACTTAGCAGGCACATACTTTGATAAAGCTCATGTTTACCCTTTGATTGAATGTGAATAATTAAATCCTTTTTTTTGGAGGTGAACATGATTAAATGAGTTAGATGTCATAATTTCTAAAAACCCAAAGTCTGAGCTCCTCTTGTTAATAAAACAGAACATCTTACTTGACAAGTCATATTGGACTGGGAAGATTCTGGACTCTGGGTTGAAGGATGGCTTCTGATTTTGACTGTACCACTTACTAGATGTGGGACATTGACCAAGTCCTTTAACTTGTATTCACTTCATATTTATAAACTTCTTGTAGAGCATAGCTTGAGTTTTTCTGAGAATCAAGTACATAGTGGCAGGGGAGTCTTTTGTAAATGGTACTGTTTACTTTGTTCACAGAAACATTTATTTGGTTTCTAAGCTCTTTTGTGGTTAGTGGTGTGAAAAAGATATAATCACTTGAACAGAAAATGTCAGTCTAGCAGAAGGGATTGCTTAAGTCCACAGGCTAAGTTCTTCCATGTCCCTTATTTACTGTGGTGGAAGTGTCAGGAACAATTTGATGAAGACACTAACCTATTTTGAGCTAATAAGTTAGTTTTATTATGAAAGGCACATTTTTCAGAGAATAAAAGTTTGCCACACCAAATCTGATAGCACTCACTTAAAGTGGGTGTGTTTTAGATGGATCAAGTGAGACTTGGAAGTTACACTGTGGTTTTACCCTGCCCTGCCCTGCCCCGCTCTGCCCTGCCCTGCCTCTCCTCTCCTCCCTTCTTCTCCTCTTCTCTTCTCTCTTCCCTCCCTCCTCTCCTCCCTCCCTCCATCCCTCCATCCCCTTTCCCCTCCATCCCCTTTCCCCTCCCTCTCCTTTCCCCTCCCTCTCCTTTCCCCTCCCTCCCATCTTTCTGGTTCTGAGGAACCACTCCTAGGCCTTGTGCATACTAGACATGTGATCTGTCACTGTTATACCTCAGACTGATGCGCCTTTTCTTTATTATTTCTTTCTTTCAAAATCTTCACAGGTACAAATCTTAACAGCAAAGTGGGAGTTTCATATATTTGTAAGTTTTAAAAATTCCAAGAGTTAATATTAAAGCTATAAAATTGTCAGGAGGGGAATAACATTAAAAGCTTACGCCTCTGAAGGGATGTAGACAAACTGAATTAAGGATGTTACATAATGTAGGGATTCTCAGAGGGAATATCATTTGAGAGAGATGATATATTGACTGAGTTTTATATAAACAGATGTCAAGGATAGGCTGAGTATTCCTCATCTAAAATGCTTGGAAAGGAATGTTTTGCATTTTGGAGTTTTATAGATTTTTAGGAATATTTGCATATATGTATGTGTATATAAACTTCAGTTGTATATGGAACAGTTTGATCTC
>NW_008335444.1:351886-359721 GCF_000622305.1 Nannospalax galili | reverse complement strand
ATATATATATATATACATACCTATACACATATACACACATATAAACATACACATGTATATGCAAATATATAAAATCTTGGGACTAGGTCCAAAGTCTAAAATGAGATTCAGTTGTTTTATATATAGCTGAAGTTAATTTTATAGTGTTATATATATGTGTGTATGTATATATGCATGTGTGCATGCATGTGTGTTTGTGTGTGTCTGTGTGAGAGAGAGAGAATTGTTTTTGCCTTTTGATTTTTGAGAGAATCTCACTCTGTAGCCTGGGTTGGCTGGAAACTCGCTATATAACCCAGACTGGCCCCAAACTCATGGTTGTCTTCCTACTTGATTCCACAGGTGCTGGGATTAGAGTCATGAGGTGGATTTGGAGTTTTCCATTTGTGATGTCATGCTGGTGCTCAGAAAGTGTCAATTTTTTTTAACATTTATGATTTCAATTTTTTTGGATTAGGCATGCCCAAACAGTTTGTAATTAAAATTACAGTAATTTCAAGCCTGTCTACTAATGACATAACTTTTATTTATTTGGATTCCTGTGTGTTACTTTCCTGAATAGAGTATTAAGTTTAATTGGGGTCTAGGAATTATCTGTGGAGGAAGATTCTGTTAAATCATTCACACACACACACACACACACACAATTTAATAAAGTTTGTGAAGCTTATATTTTGCCAAAACAATTTAATTTACTTAAGACTGTACATTCCTTATGTCTCAGTTGTAGTGTTTCTTAATTTACATTATGACATGGAAAATGACAATATTTTTGTGACGTATCTGGGAATAGACCTTGTGCAGAGGCTGGAGGTTGAAAGGCTGATACGTTCTCACTCTTCTTGCCTCTAGAGTGACAACACTAGACTATTCCTGTCATGCCTGCATTTTCCACTGTTGTTTTATGTTAATTTCGGGTTGCAGAATGCCAGAGTTAGGCCAGAGTTAGAAGAATTTGGTTGGAGTTCTGGTTTAAGGTTTTTGACCCTCAGTTTTTAAAATGAGTCTTTAAAATGAGACCAGTTATACCCCTTCTTTTTTTGTCACCAAGCTGTGATGGCTAACAAAAAAGCAATGTGCATGAATGTTTTTAAATAGGAATTTTCATTATAATTTAAATAGGAACATGCCTTTTATATTTCCCTTTTCTTGTATTGACTGTATGCCTACATGGTGTCTATATATTAATGTATAGTGATCTAGTGTCACAATACATTAGTGAGGGCTTTTGATTTCTAAATCTAAAGGAAGGAGAATTACAAGATTTAACAATGACAATAAAACAAAAATTAAAAAAAGAAGAGATGGTTATCTCCAGAATAAAAAAAAAAGCACATTTAAGTGTGTACTCTGGAGCCTTCGTGGTCAGAACTCATAACCATTTTAACTTTATTTCACAGCCTCACATTTCTCCCCACTCAAACACATCTTAGGTAATCTCACAAGTTTCTTTTGCCATTGTCTTCCCTGCCCACAGTCTGCTTTGTTGTGTGTGTTTTCATGTGTGTTAAGGTGCATGTGTGGGTGTGTGTAGAGGCCTGAGGTCTGCCTTTAGTGTACTTTTCAAGAGCCCCTTACCTTGTTCCTTTGAGACAGGGTCACTCAATAGGGAGTGTGGCTCTGGATTAGGCTAAAGTAGCTGGCTAGAGAGCCACAGGTCCGCCTGACTCCACCTTTCCAACGTGGGGATTATAAGTGCATTAGACCATGCCTGGCTTTTTCTGTGGGTGCTAGGGATTAAACTAGGCCTCCATGCAAGAAAAGCACTTCATTAAGCTGGCTCTCTGGCACCTGAAGATGGCCTAGCCATTGTGTTTCTCAATTTTTTCAAATCTGTTTGTAGAGTCTAAATACATATTAAAGTATTACATCTACTCTAATCAAGTTACATTTCTTTAATAGTTATTCTTTAAAAATTATGTTTGTTTTTATGGCAGTTATTTAATATTTAAAATATACTTTTTAGTAACAATTTAATTTTTTAGTTTTAGAAACATCATCTTATTCTGTAGCCCAGGCTGGTCTGGGACTCACTGCAGCCCAGGCTCACCTTGAACTTATGATGATCCTCTTGCCTCATCTTCCAGATGGGACTACCAGAGTGAGATGCCATGCCTGGCTAGTAACAGTGTTTTAAAATAGAAAATAAAATAAGGAAAGAAAAGATAAATTATTACTGTTTTACAGAGAAGCAACTAAAGAAAAATGTCTTCCCCCACTTTATCCCCAAGCCCTGGAGTATGTAGTAGTTTCTTGTATTGCCCCTCAGAAGTTTTTGGGGTACTTGTTTGTGTCTTTACATAAATTTCCCTCTGCATATTTGAGGGTGTGTTTCTTGCTTTATTTAATGTAGCTCGAAGATGCTTCTAATTAGCACACAGAGCTCTTATTCCTGCAAAGGGTGCTGGCTCAGTGATTGGTTAGAGAGGGAGGCCAGAATCCTAACTTCTTCCTGATGTTTTCTGTATGTTTAGCTTTTCCATGTTTAAGTTAATTTTAATGTAAGTTCTACAGTAAAATACTTAAAAGCTTTTATTCTTTCCTTACCCTCATTTGCTACCAATTCTGTGAAGTGGAAGTATTCAAGTTGACTTCAATGAACAGAAAAATTATCTACCTATAGAAATCTTTTCACTGTGGTGAAAACTGGACACTGAAAATAGTTCTTTCATGAATAGCATTTTGTTAGTAATATTTCATTAATAGCATGCCATTAAATATTTTTTTGAAAAGTCTGGATACACAGTGCATCACATACCATCTGTAGAACCTCAATCACTTTGCTCAGACTTGCATCTTTTTATCATAGGTGCTTAATAAACATATTCACTTCAGATTTTCAATACAATGTTTAAAAATTGCAAATTTTAAAATGTTAAACATATAAGAAGTTAGGCAAATTTATTGTTTAGCAAGGTTTAATACACATTTATCAACAAGTCAAAATAGCATTTGTAAATAAATGATATTTCTTTTCCTTTTCAAATTTGTACAATTTTTTTTTCCTTTTAGTAGTCAGTATGATACAGGGATTCCTTCCTTGTGTGTACTGAAGCCATTTGGTAGATGGCTTGTATTTTATGCTGTACTTAACTTTTTAATTATGCCAGCTCTCATGTACATTTGTCAGCATAGCATGTTCTTTTTATTGGAAGAACTATATTAGCCAGTCAGGGCAGTACTTGCCTTCAATCTGAGCACTTGGGAGGTAGAGGCAGCCCAATTTCTGTAAGTTTGAGGCTAGCCTGGTCTACCTAGAGAGTTCCAGGCCAGCTGGGCTATATACTGAGACCCTGTCTCAAACCCCTTCCTTTGCTCCCCCCCCCAAAAGAGAAAGAGCTATTAATTCCCCAAATATAATTTACAAGAGCATGGCTTGTGCCCAAAGAGGCTTGGAAGATTGCTGATGCCATTTCGACTTCTCAGCATTGCTCATTTTGCTTTCCGTTTCTCCTTGTTTGTTCTCTTGCCTGTTTTTTCTCTGCTGATTCTGTCTTCTGTGCTACCTTCTAGCTGAACCATGTCATCTCTCAGTGTCTTTCCTCTTCTGCCAGTTTACAGGGAGGCCATATTCTGGGAAATCACCAGGTCTGGTGACCTCCACATTTCCTGTCACTTCTGCCATTCCTGGAACATGTCTTTTATGACCAGTTAGTTTCCAGACATTCAAAGCATTATGTTAAACTTTAAATTTCAATGATACATGTTTGTTTATTCCATTGCTCATTTGTTCATCCACCTGAAAATGTATAATGCCTCTGTTTTATTATGGTTTTTAACTCCTATTAATTAGACAGATTAGTGGACTTCAGTGTGATGTGTCCATGATGCATGTTAGCATTTTGATCTTTCCATACTGTCTTCTAATTTTCTCCTACCTTCCCTCCACTTCCCCCAAGTCTCCTTCCCCCCCCCCTGATTGGTGTTCCCTGTCCTACTTTCAAGTTATCTTTCAAAACACCACTCAGTGCTGAAAGGAAAGAACTATGCTATTTAGTGAGAGAGAAATATGTTTAGGACTTCCTAAATTTGTTAGGTTTTAAATTTTATTGTGGAAGCTGTACCTATAGTTCCCACTCTCATTAAAAGATGGAGTGATTGAGAACCCAGCAATTCTAACTGGAGAAAAAACTTAAGCTGTTTTAAATGTATTGAAGCCCACAGAAGTCCATGTACACTCCTTTGTAAGTAACCCCCTCCCAGACATCATAAACTCTGTAAGAAAATTCGAATAAATATCTTTATTCCCTAAACTCTCAGTTGGTTGGTTGTAAGGGCCTGGGAGCCGAGAGGCCTCCCAGAAGTAAATTTAACTTTACAGAAGTCAACAGCTACACATGAAATTTAAGCTAGATCTAGATTTTCCTAACTTACCTTATGGATAGGAAGAGCAAACTTACTCTGGTATTAATATGCTCTCTGATCATGGCCACTTCTAACTTAAGATTCATGTTAATGAGGAGGAGATGGAGAAGAGCTGTTCAGAACCAGTTAGTGAAAAGTGTTGGGGCACACTGCACCTTAGCCTTTGGTTTTACTCTTTTTTTTGGAATTATTTTTGAGTTCTCCAGGTTAAAAAAAAAATCATTCAGCTTCTTGTATTTTATTATTTAGTAGTGGCTGGTGATAGAGGTGATAACTATTGTTTCCTGATGACTTCTTCTCCTGGCAGTATTTCAATGAAAATTCAATACTGGCTAAGGCACTCGGCTAACCCCATTCCCACAGTTGATCTGTGTCTGAGCTTCCAGTTGTTCTTGTTTGAGCTATAACTCTTATAAACTTGTGGTGATTCAATTCCCCCCCCCTCAGTTTAAGCACTATTTATTAAAAAGAGCAGAAAATACAGAGTACAGGCCCTAGGACAAGATGGAACAAAACAAACAGTGCAGGTATCTTTTACTGAGCATATATACTTGGTGACCCCTTGCCCATCTTGTTATTGATGGACATCTTGAAGGAGTGGTCAGACTGCAACTATGCAGCTGTTTTCTCTAAAGCCTCAAGAATAGGCACATGGAAATCTTTGGATTTGAGAACTCATCCAGGCACTTGGGCTCAAATATATGGTTCTTGTCTAAGATAACAGTTGAGAAAGTCCACAAAGGTTAGAGTTTTCCCTGCAAACCATGAGAACTTCCCCAGGAACAGTGGGGATTGTTTGGGGTATGTGGGGTGTGCCGTGGTATTGAGGCAGCAGGCTTTTGTGGTGGCTCCAGTTGTAGCAGAGCCCTATGAGTTTCACACAGAAATCCAGTATTTGGTTCTCCATGATGCCCACTCATGTATTTTCTTCTTTAGCATGTTTTGCTTGTCAGAGACATCATATCAGATGACACAACTCTGGGAAAGCTTGTTCTTCCCATCCATAAGGTAGGTTAGGAAAATCTAGATCTAGCTTGAATTTCATGTGTAGCTGTTGACTTCTGTAAAGTCAGATTTACTTCTGGGAGTCCTCTCGGCTCCCAGGCCCTTAGGAATAACCGACTGACAGTTTAGAAAATAAAGATATTTGTTTGGATTTTCCTTCAGAGTTTATGATGTCTGGGAGGGGGGTTACTTACAAAGGTGTGTACATGGACTTCTGTGGGCTTTTTCCCCTACATTTCGGCTGAGCTTCCTAGATCCGCTGGCGTGCCAGCCCCTGATGGCAAAGTTCCCTCCTCCTCCCTAGCTTCTTCCATGTCTATCCTTAGACCCTTGCCTCATGCAATTGAAGCTGACCAACTGGGTGGGAGGGGTTACCATCTCCCTCCCTTTCTGTGGAGTCTCTTAGGATTCAGACATCCAGCTGTTGCTAGTTCTTTTGGAGGACACACCTATCCAACTTCTTTGTACTCAGGAGCTTCCCCACACATTTTCTTTCTTCTCATGGTTCACATCAGTGAATTCTAGTTCAGAGGGCATGAGCAAGCCCAGAACCATAGACAACTCAGGCCACCTGGTAAGAAAGACCACATGGTAGGGACACCAGAGTGGTGCCTGGGACCCTTGGAAGATTCAGCCTGTCTCTTATTCCCAGGTTATATAGTGTTATTCTACCCTTTCCACATGAATCTCAATTCTGATAATTGCAATTATGTTTGTGTTGGTATTCTAGTTCATTCCTTAAGGTTTACCTTTTCAAGAACAATGAATAGTGTCAGTGTAACTTTGAATTCCATATGCCTGGTATGCTGTTTTGTGTTTTGAAAGCACTGGAATCGATGCACTAGTGAACAATGGTTACCTTTTACTGTTTTTCTTCTCATTTTAATTTTATTTGTTTATTTATTATATTTTTTATTGAATTTTTGTATATTTCATATAAAACATCTTAGTCATCTTTATACCCCCTCCCACATCTGCACCCTCCCACAGGTCCCCTCACCCCTGAATTTCATGCATTCTGTCATTTATGTTAAGGCCTATTGAGTCAAGTTAGTGTCCCCAGACATCCCTCAGTGCAAGTTCATCCACTCAGCCTAGTCAGCCTGTCTAGAGTTACTCCCTTAGCTCTCCCTCACCCAGCAGTAATAAGGTGCCAGTAGTTCTTCAGCTGAGATTGGGGCCTGTTACACATTTCCCCTGTTCTATGCTGGGACTTTTTCTGCTTGAGTTTGCATGGTCTCCTGCATGCTGACACCATTGCTTTAGATTCATATGGTCAAGGTCACAGAAGCCTGTAAGACTCTGTATCCATATGGTCATGGACTTCCTCTCCTGGTGCTTACAATCTTCCCATCCCCTCTTCCACAGTGGCCCCTGAGCCCCTAGTAAGTAGAATTTAATATAGGAGTCCTGTGCAGGGAACCATATTCTGCAGTCTCTTATTCTCTATGCTTTGGCCATTTGTGACCTTTTGTGTTCATAGCCTCTGTTGAATGTGGGAGCTTCATCGATGAGAGTTGAGAGGTGTGTTAGTATTCTCTATACCCCTTATTCCACTATGTTCCATGAACCTTAGGTGTTGAAGTTCTATTGTAGATGTGTCACTTAGGGTTGGGCATCTCACAGACACTTATTCTTTGTGTGTCACCGGTTGTGGAACTCTGTAATTGTCTCTGTCTTTTGCAAAAGAAGCTTGTTTGATGAGTGGTGACTGGCATACTTGTTTGTAAATATAAAGATCCATATTTAGAATATAGTAGGAAATTACATTTGTCTGGGGACAGCCTTGGGGTTTTCTCTAAGATCTGTGACCTCTCTAGCTATTTATATTTGGCTGTTTACAGAATCACACATGGGTTCTCGCCTATTGAGTGGACTTTAAGTTCAATTAGATAGCTGTTGATCTCCCCCAAGGTAAAAGGGCCATTACTGCTCCAATATAGTTTGCTGTGCTAATCATTGTTTTTCAGTAGGCTTTTGAACTAATAGATTTTCCTCAGGTTTTTCATACCTGCTAAGCATTATTTGTCTCTCTTCTCTCTTCCCTGTCTAACCCTCCTTCGCCCCTCCCCAGTTAAAGCACCCTCATTTTCCCCATTTCACCTTTGATAATACCTGTCTCCTATGGTCCCCCTCTCTTGAACTCCTTCTTCCTCTTTATACCCGTGGTTCCTTGTGCAACCTGTATAACCCTCCTTCCCCATCCCTTTTATTTCCTTCTGTTCCAGTTAAAGCACCCTCATTTTCCCCATTTCACCTTTGATAATACCTGTCTCCTATGGTCCCCCTCTCTTGAACTCCTTCTTCCTCTTTATACCCGTGGTTCCTTGTGCAACCTGTATAACCCTCCTTCCCCATCCCTTTTATTTCCTTCTGTTCCTCTCTCTCAGGCTCCTTCTTTCCCTTTACCTCCCTGGTTCCTTTCCATTTTCCTGGCTTCTGCAGTTACATCAGGATACATACAT
>NW_008335444.1:347297-350146 GCF_000622305.1 Nannospalax galili | reverse complement strand
TTTTGAGACAGGGTCTCCCTGTAGCCCCAGCTGTCTTGGAACTCATTATGTAGACCAGGCTGGCCTTGAACTCACAGAGATCTGCCTGCCTCTGTCTCCCAAGTGCTGGATTAAAGAAGGTGTATGCCATAACATTTTACCTGTTGTGCTCTTTTTTTTTTTTTTTTGACTAATTAGAAAAGTTGGCCATTATTTAGCCATTTTTGGTGCGTTTTCTATTTTTATCTTTTGTACATTTGGTAAATTGTAGGATTTTATTATATGTGTGTCAACCAATTACTTTCTAAATACTGATATTTTTTCAACTTAACAAACATCTTTTCATTTTGCTTAAGATGCTTTCATTTCAAATTTTAATTTTTTCTTCTTGCTGTTTGTGGTTTTTTATTATTTGTTTAATAACCACATAATTAAAGAAGCATTTCATTACAACAGCATTGACATATTCAATAACAATTTCCAAAGCTAAGATGCATCTCTTTCAAAATGAGCTGTAAATTTTCAGGTTTACAGTTGAATTAATACAGTTATACAATACTGTACTCAGTATAAACCCTATAAGACATAAAATTAAATGAGGTTTTAACCTTTAAAAAAAGATCTCCATTTCATTATTAAAATATACAATTTCACACAGAAAACTTCATTTTTAATGCAATTCACACTAAGATGTTTGCACATGCATTTCTAATCTCTATATATCTGATTATTACTAGTGATAGTCAGTTACTTTCTGAGCTCCTTGGCATCTGAGCATGGATATAAAGTCATCAGGTAGATTTCAATGGCAATGTTTTTCCCAACTACTAATTATTAAGGAGCAAATTTTTATGCTTTAAAGAATTATTATTTAAAAATTAAAAAAAATTTATACACCCACTCCCCAGGTAGCACCCTCCCATAGCCTCCCTCCCCCCACTAGAGCCCTTATACTCTGATATCCATGCTACTGTCTGCTATGTTGTCGGCACCCCAGCCATTCCCCACTACTTGCCCTTCTGATGAATCTAATCAGCCTATCTAGAGGTCTTTGTTTATATTCAGTAACACACTCCAGAGCAAGGATACATCTCTTTCAAAAGTGGCTGTAAATTTTTAGGTTCACAGTTGAAATAATACAGTTATCCAATATTGAACTCAGTATGAACCCTTGAAGATGTAAAATTGAATGAGTTTTTACCCTTTAAAGAAGATCTCCATTTCATTTTAAATGCTGTTTCCTACATTTTAAATGCTACTAATCCTTAGATGTTTGCACATGTGTCTTTAATCTCTATGCAGCTGATGATTACTAGTCACAGTCGGTTACACTCGGATCCTTAGTACCTGAGTATGGCTGTAAAGTCATCAGGTAGATTTCACTGGTAATGTTGATCACCTCTACTCTTTAACATGAAGTACATTGTTATGCTTCCTCCTCAAACATAAGTTTTTTTTTAATTTGTTGATTTTTCTGAGTGTATATCATATAGAACATCCCACACAGTCTTGTTCATCTATATACCCACTTCTCAAATGGCACCCTCCCATAGCCTCCTGCCTCCCACATACTGGAGCCCATATACTCTGTTTTCCCTGTTACCGTCCACTGTGTTCCCGACACCCCCAGCCATTCTCCAGTGCTGGTCCATCCGATGAATCTAGTCAGCCTATCTAGAGATCCTTGTTTTAGGAAGATCGGCTATTCCTCATCTAGCAGCAATCAGTTGTCAATATTCCTTTAGATAAGATTGGGGTCTGCTGTTCATTTTCCTAGTTCTCTGCTGGGTTACTGTCTGGAGTCTCTTGCGCCACTTTGGCCAATAACTCAAAGGAAGGTTTCTCCTGTCTGGCATTGTTTCTTGTTATGTAGTCTTTAGCTATACGTATGAACTCTTAAAAATAATATTGACCCTATTCAGTGTTGTCTGTCCACTTCCAAGCATGTTGTGAAGATTCTCTGTGCAAGTTGATCCAGTGATCAGATGCTCCCTTATATCTCCTTGGGAAATCCTGTTATAAAACAGAGAAAACAAATACCTGTTCTCTGTTTCAGATGACCCTTGAGTCTCGCTGCCCCACGGCCTCCTGTCAGAATGGCAACAGTTGTCACTGAGGAGCACAGACTCTGGAGCCAGAGTAGTCCTCAGTTCTCAGAGAAGCCATGTGATATCTGTCATAAAGTATTTTATTTCAGTGCACTCCTATCCTCAGGCCTCTTGGGGTAAGTCTAT
Source organism: Nannospalax galili (assembly GCF_000622305.1). NCBI lineage: Eukaryota > Metazoa > Chordata > Mammalia > Rodentia > Spalacidae > Nannospalax > Nannospalax galili. The sequence goes on along the minus strand of NW_008335444.1, from coordinate 347,933 downwards.
AGCACAGCCCTCAGCGACTTGACTCCCCAAGCCACCTTCACCCTTCCATCTCCCCCGCTGTTCGCTACTCCTAGTTTGGGACCTGCGCCATCCCTAGACTTGGGGCCCCAGACACCGGGGGAACCAATACTGCTTCCTGACCCTTCTCACCCAGACCATCTTAGTGCCTTTCTTGGGCCCCAGGGACACCGCTTCTGGATCTGGCCCCGCCTTCACCTCTCTCTACTTCCCTCATCCTGCAACACCTGCCAGCCTCTTGCTGGGGCTGACAGCCTCTTTCTGGGGCTCCGAGGCTTACCTTTCCTCTCCCTGATCCTTTGCATCCAGTACAACCCAACTACTCAATCCACTCCCTGGGAAATCTTGGGGCTTCTTCCCACCCCATCTGCCTTTGCATCCCTGTGTGGCGCGGCCACTGCCAGGGTCTCAGATCAGTCCCAAGTTCCTGAGGCCAAAATCATTCTTAGAAGATTCCAGACCTAAGGAGAAAGTCTGAAAACTTCTGACCCACATTGGAATTGGGCCACCGCGGAACTCCTGAAAACAAACAAAATCCGGCCACGACAATATAAAATCAAAAGACAGAACCAGAAGCTTAGATGAACCAGCTCTTCATACCCAAAAAGTAAACCACAA
>NW_008335444.1:343654-343911 GCF_000622305.1 Nannospalax galili | reverse complement strand
ATTTGAGGAACCTAGGGGATAAGGAGAAAGAAGAAGCTCAACAGAGGTAGGATCATAGGAGCAAGGGTATTAGTAAGGACGAAAGGGGGGGGGAAGTGCGGCCACCTTAAGTGGGTAAATCATGATAGAGGGGTGAGTCGATACAAGAGAGAAACAATGCCTAGCTGGTCACGAAAACCAGAGGGAACCATATTATTCCTACAATCTACGGACTAATTATACATAACAGATCAAGAAATATATCTCTAGATAAGGTT
>NW_008335444.1:331777-342506 GCF_000622305.1 Nannospalax galili | reverse complement strand
AAATAAAAAATAATATTAACCCATTAATCTTTGGTTATACTTTCCTTTTGGGTATTTAAGACCCTACAGTTGATCCACATAAAACAATTTATTTTTACTCTTAAGGTCATTTGCTGATGCGTTCCTCAGGGTCAAGTGGGCTTGGGAGGAGCCCCTGGATCCTTTCTTTTACCAGTTCGATCTATGTGAAGATAAGTCATAGTTCCTACTCGACCATGGCTGGCTTTGCTTGGAAGCGTGGAGGAAATGATTCCTCGGTGTTGACCCTCCTCTTTGTAGACTGGACACTGGTTCAGGTCCATCTAGTGTGGTCTTCATAGCCTCCTTGCTCAAGAGCAGGTGACTCACTACAGTTACAGGACATTTTGAGAGATGCTCATAGTCTTCTGGAACTTAGTCGTCCTAGGAGGGCAAGGAGCAAAATCTGTCCTTTATGTCCTCCTGACCAAATTAGTATAGGCCTCAAAGTATGGCTGTTAAACATCCAAGAAGGTTAGTTCCACCGGTCTGGTACTTTAATTACCATATGCCATGTAGATAGAGCTTGGGCAAAGACCAAACACTCTCGGATAAACCTTGCCTAGGCATATATTATATTCTTTGATCTGGTTGTATGTGTAATTTTTCAGTAGGTTTTTTGCCTATTATGGTTCCCCCTGGTTTTCTAAAACTATCTAGGCATTGTTTATCTCTCACATTGTCTAACCCTTCCACCATAGTTTCCCCATTTAAGGTGCCCCCGTTTTCCCCATTTCTCCCTTAATACCTTAATAATACCCTTCTCCTATTGGTTCCACCTCTCTTGACCTCCTTCTTTCCCTTTATCCCCTATTATCCCCTTGTATACCCCCCCCTTAAAATAACCCCATTATTATCCATATCTCCCTTGTTAACACCTGTTTTCTGCTGTTCTTCTCTTTCAGATTCCTTCTTTTCCTTTTCTCCCCTGGTTCCTCTTCATTATCATTATTATCGTAGTTATGTCTGGATACATATTCACTTATAAGGATTTGGTGCTAGAATCCACACATGAGGGCAAACATACGTCGTTTTTTTTTTTTTTTTTTTTCCTGAGTCTCTGTTACTACACTTAGTAAAACAGTTTCTAGTTACCTCCGTTTACCTGCAAATTTCATTATTTCATCTTTCTTTACTGCTCAGTAAAATTCCATCCTATAAATGAACCACATTTCATCATCTACTCATCAGTTGAGGGACAGTTAGGTTTTGTTATGTTGTATTGCCCTTTTCATTTACTTCCAGGAACACCTTTATTTCTTTCTTAATTTCTCTTTTGACCCATTCATCATTCAGGAGTGTGTTGTTTAATCTCTATGTGTTCATGTGGTGACTGGGGATTCTTCCGGTGTTGATTTTAATCTTTATTGCATTGTGGTCTGATAGAATGCATGGAATTATTTTATTCTTTTTGTGTTTGTTGATGTTTGTTTTGTGCCCCAGTACATGGTCGATTTTGGAGACGTTTCCATGGGGCACTGAATAGAAAGTATAATCTTTGGTTCTTGGGTGGAATATTCAGTAGATGCCTGTTAGGTCCATTTGATATATGGTATTGTTTAATTCTGATGCCTCTCTGTTAATTCTCTGTCTTGTTGATCTATCTAATGTTGACAATGGGGTATTGAAATCCCTACTATTAATGAGTTGGGATTAATCTGGGTCTTAAAGTCCTGTAGTACTGTTTTTATGAAGTTGGGTTCACCCGAGTTTGGTGAGTAATATCTTCTTGGTTTATCATTCTTTTGATCAGGATGAAGTGGCCTTCGTTGTCTTTTCTGTTTAGTTTTAGTTTAGTTTAGTTAGTTTAGTTTAAAGTGTATTTTATCAGATAGTAGAATTGAAACACCTGCTTTATTCTTAGTACCATTTGCGTGTTATTTTTTTTTTCCATCCTTTCACCTTAAGGTAGTGTCTGTCCTTGAAAGTGAGATGAGTTTCTTGTAGACAACAGAAAGATGGGTTTTGTTTTTTAATCCAATCAACTAGTCTTTGTCTTTTGATTGGGGAGGCCAGTCCATTGTTATTTAAAGTTATTAATGAAAGATGTGTATTGAATCCTGTCATTTTTGTTTCTGTTCACATTCTTGATATAGCTGTGTATTTCCACATTATACCTTCATTGAATTTCTTTCCATCACCCCTGTGTATAGTCGTTTCTTTCTTCAGCTCTTTGTATTGCTTCAAGAACTCTGTGAAGGGCTGGTTTGTTGGACATGAATTCTTTCAGCTTATTTATGTCATGGAAGATTTTTCTTTCCCCTTCAACTATGATAGACATTTTGGCTGAGTAAAGTAATCTGGGTTGGCATCTGTGGTCATTTAGAGGTGGGAGCACTTTGGTCCAGGCTCTTCTGGCTTTCATAGTTTGCACTGAAATTTCAGCTGTAATCCTGATGGATTTTCCTTTATATGTGATTTGTTGTTTTTCTTTTGCAGCTTTCAGTATTGCATCTTTATTCTGAATGTTTAGTGCTTTTAGTATGATTTGCCATGGAGTGTTTCTTTTCTGGTCCTGTCTATTTGGTGTTGTATATGCTTCTTGTATTTGTTTGGCCATGTTTTTTTATAATTTTGGGAAAATTTTTACTACAATCCTATTGAAAATCTGTTCCATACCATTATCTTGAGATTCTTCTCCTTCCTGTATGCCTATGATTTGTAAGTTTGGTTTTTTTATGGTATCACACAATTCCTGCATATTCCATTCTTTTTTTTTTTTTTTTTTTAGTTTTTTTATAATTTTTTCTTCAGTGGTCTAATTCGTCCACTTTATCTTCCAGTCTTGATATTCTGTTTTCCATTTCATTCATCCTATTGGTGAGGTTTTCTCATGTTGTTTCTAATTGGCTTACTGAGTGTTTCACTTCCTTTTTCATTTCAGCTTGAGTATTCTTCAATATTATAACTCTTCTGAATTTATTCAGAAGTTTATCCCTATCTTCCTCCAGTTCTCTGATTTCTTTCTTTGTGTTCTTTAAATTCACTGAATTCTTTTATCATGTTTATAATTGTTCTTTTGATTTCCATGTCCTGTGTTATACTCATTCTCTAGATGAGTATTGGTACTTGGTGGAGATATATTATTTTGGTTTTTTATGTTATTATTTTTTCTTTGTGACTTTGACATGTGGATTACCTTTGTAGTTTCTGATTCTTCTTGTGTGAGACTCAAGCCTTCCTTTGTTGAGTTTAGATCTGCTTCTTTTTGTGTACTTTATGTGTCTTTGGTTTACTTGTTGGGCATGAAAAGCTGGTTGGTCTAGGCTTCATGTTCTCTCTTTTGATTTTTATATTGGAGTGGTCTAATTGATTTTGTCTTCAGGAGGTCCCACAGAGGCTCATTTGAGATGAGGCTTAGATGATATCAGGCTTTCTCCTAAGGTATGTGTCCTTCCAGGAAAAACACTGCCCTCAGGAATTTAGGATCTGGGCTGGCCTGGGAGAAGGGCTCAAGATAGATTCTGGTCTTGGGAAGCTGGTGGCTGTGCCACCCAGGGAAGAGGGCTCCTGGGGGCCAAGAAAGGTGCTGGCACCAGGCCGCCCAGAGGCTGTGCAGCCCAGGTAAATAAAGGGTGTTGAGGGTGGGACCAGGCCCAGAGGGTTCCTTGGGATGGTATGGAGGAACTGGGTTGGTCAGGATGCAGATGATCAGGAAGCAGTGGTGGCTCTGGGCCCAGAGTTTGGCTCAGGTTTCTGGGCTGCTAAGACAAGAAATGGGCCTGTACCCAGCCTAGGAGAGACTGGTCAGGGGAGCTGGGAGGGTGAAAGAGGCTGGGGGAGTCAAAAAGTGCTGGGTTCGCTGGACTTACCCAGGGAAGGTACTGGGATCAGGACAAGGGAGGCTGTGCAGCCAAGGGAAGTAAAGGGAGGTGAGGGTGGGACCAGACTAGAGGGTTCCTGGGGAAGGTAGGGAGGAACTGGGTTGGTCAGGATACAGAGGATCAGGAAGCAGTGGTGGCTATGGGCTGAGAGGTTAGCCCCTTTGTCTGGGATGCCAAGACAAGTAATGGGCCTGTACCCAGCCTAGGAGGAGAAACTAGGTATAGGAGCTGGGAGGGTGAAAGAGGCTGGGGGAGTCAAGGTGCGCTGGGTGAGCTGGACTTACCCAGACAAGGTGCTGGGACCAGGACACGGGAGGCTGTGCAGCCCAGGGAAGTAAAACTCAAATTTTAATTTTTTTTCCAAATTAATCTCTGTGTGTGTGAGTGTGAGTGTGTGTGTGTGTGTGTGTGTGTGTGTGTGTATGTATGTGTGAGTGTGTGTATGTATGTATTTATGAAGCCAGAGGTAGACATACAGTGTCTTCCTCAGTCACTCTCACTGAACCTATGGCTCCCCGTTTCCGCTAGCCTGGCTGACCCGCACCCAGTGTGTATGTATGTGTGTATGTATGTGTGTGTGTATGTATGTGTGTGTGTATGTGTGTGTGTGTATGTATGTGTGTGTGTATGTGTGTGTGTGTGTGTATGTGTATGTGTGAGTACACGTCTATTCAGAGGACAGAGGACAATGTTGAGTGTTCTTTCTCAGAGGTTGTTCACATTTTTTGTTGTTCTGTTTTTTGTCTTTTGAGTCCTGTCTAGTCTGGCCTGGAATACACCAAGTATGCTAGGCGAGGCTGGCAGGCCAGGAAGCCCTAGGGATGCATTTGTCTCCACCTCCCCAGCACTGGGATTATAAGTGTGTCTTGCCATGCCAGGCTTTGCTTGTGTGGGTTCTGAGAGTTGGACTCAGGTCCTAGGGCTTCAATGACTGAAATATATCTACAACCCCAAATTCATCTTTTTAAATTTTAATTAATTAATTAATTTTTTTTTTTGAGACAGCTCTCTGTAGCTCTTGTGCTTCAGTGAGAGGACTTGGCAGGAGATGTTGTTTTGCAGCAGCCACTGGTGTTTGATCTTGATTTGAAAGAAGCTAGCTCTATCCACACATAAGATAATGATTGACTTCCCCTTTCCCCTTTTATTTGTAGCCTGGGGAAAGCCCAGGAAACAGTGTTTTTGTTAGGGAGAAAATACAGTCTCTATATGAATGCTTTGACTGCTTTTGTTATCAAAACACAGATGCTCTGTGTCTTTGCATATACTGGGTTCACTCACCACCCTAGAAATGAGCTTTGCTTTTCACTCCTTCCCTCTGAATCCTAGAGAAGATTTTTAGAAATCATAGAAACAAGTGATGACAAATGCTTGTCTAATTTGCAAAAGTGCAAAATTTAGTCTTTTCAGTTTGCCCTCGTCCCATTACTACCATAGACTTCAAGCCTAGAAGAACGAGTATCTAGTGTAGCTGAACAGTGGCTGTCGTGTAGCTTTTCACCTGTCACTTTTCCCTTTCTTGGCCTAAGCTCCTTTAGCCAAAAAGAAAAAAAAAAAAAAAAAAAAAAAAAAAAAAAAAAAAAAGAAAAAGAAAAAACAGACTATTTAATGTTCCGTGATGCTTAATTACTGTCATTTTAAGTATTTTTTTCCAACTAGATCATCAACCTACCAAAATTACTTTTGGTAATACTCACAATACATTGTATAGCACATTTAATATAATAATAGAAATTTGTTTGCACAATTTCAGTTCTCAAACTTTTTCTTTAATGTGTCTAGTGTTCCCTTTACTCTCATCCTTCTGTCTTTTTAATTCAGCCAAATGAAAACTAAGGACCTTTCAGAGACCTACATTGGCCCTATATTATAATCTGGCTCGAATCCATCTTTTTATATTAAAAACATTTTATTATTTTTATAGATTTTTTGTGATTTTCATACAGTATAGTTTGATGGTATTTACATCCCCTCTCCACACCTCCCCCCACTGACCCCTAGTCAATTTAGCTACTCTGCTTTATGTGTAAAATATGGCCAATAGACTCTGATCGTGTCCCCAAATGTCAGTGCAGGTCACATTTAACTGCACTCTTTGAAACTCTTTGCTCTGTTTCCTCAGTTGGTGCCACACTGGCCTTCTTGTTCTGTCTAGAACATGCACCTTTGTTTGCTTTATCTCATGCTCCTCTCCATTTGTCTGAGTAGCCAGTTCCTTTACCGTCTCCAAAGGTAAATTCATTTTCAGTGAGAGCTACTGTGATCAACAATTAAATGCTCATATTTGTTTTCAGGTACTCTTAATTAGATCAAGAATTAAGTACAAATTCAGGGCTGTAGTGATTGACTTTGATGACATATAATTAAATCTGATAGTACAGAATTCCATAGCATAGTTGGCTGGTACTTAAAATAATGCCTTAACACACTACATAATCTTAGCTCGGAAATAAAGGTCTGATTTATAGAAATCATTCAAAGCATTTCAAGTCTCAGCTGTGCTCTTTTAGAATGAACTCATGTACTCCACAACTATATCTTGTTTGATGAACTGACTATTTAGATGTTTTCCTCATATTTTCTTACTATGTTCTTTTCTGAGTTTCAAGTATCTATTTCTAACACTCTGAGAATGTAATAACTTTATCTGCATTTTTCTTCTAGCCTGTGTCTTATTCTTTAATTCCACATAACATCTTTCACAGAGGAATGTTCTTAATTTTGATCTTTTAGTTTTATTTTATTTTTTTAATTTAGTTCAATTTTGGGTTCACTTTTTGATTTCTTCTTTGATTCATGGTTTATTTAGAAGAGTATTGTTTAAGGTTCAAAATATTGATCAACTCTGAAAAGTGACCATACTCTGCATTCTGCAGTATTAAATATTCAGAATATTGAATTCTTTCTTTGAAAACACACAGCCAAGCATGGTGATGCACGCCAAAGTCCCAGCACTTGGGAGACAGAGGCATGTGGATCTCTGTGAGTTCAAGGCCAACCTGCTCTATATAGAGATTTTCAGGCCAGCCAGGCTACATTGTCAGACCCTGTCTCAAAACAAAATAAACAAAAGAGGCATATCCATGTCATTCATATAGAGTTTTGGTTTTGTACTTGATATATGGTAAAATTAGTGAATAATTGTTTAAAAATACATTTATGATTTATTATCAGAAAATATTTGATTTGTATACTTCCTTTATATACCTATACACTCAGGATTGTCTAAAAATTTCTTAGGTGTAAAGGAGCAATAATGGCAAAAGTTCAAGAAGCTCATATCTAGACATGCTTTAAAGTTTATGGCAGGATGTGTGTTGGTTGAGTGCAAATAATAATGCTGTTTTATAAGTGAGACTTGAACATCAGTGGTCTATCTATTAGGGTGTCCAGGGCCCATAAATAATGAGGAATTACTATATTAAGACATTTCATATGAAGTAGTTTCAAAGAGACACTCAAGGACTGGGCGTGTGCTTAGCAGCTATGAGATGAAGAAAGTGTTTTCAGAATGAGTAATACAGCAAAAATATGGCAGTGAGAAAGGAAGGAGTACGACTAACAGAACCTTGAAGAGCTAAGTCTGGGCATATAGAGAAGGCAAAGTCTTTATTACCTAAGGATAATTTCTGTGGCACATAAGAATTTATCATTTCAATATAAAAGATAGTAATTGAGCAAACCATTTTAATGTCTTTGAGTCTCAAATGAATAGATTTGGATTAAACATTTTAGGTTCCCTTTGATGCAAACTTTGACCAAGTTCAGTAAAAATTTTGATCTGTATGAATTCCAGAGAGAAGGGTATTTGATGGATCACCCAATCTTTCTTTTCGAATAGTACCTTGTTATTAGTAAAAATCTCAAAACCTAATGTGAATGTGTCACAGCTCATGCTAAAGTGAGTGTAGATTGCTGGGCAACTTCCCATCAATGTTTTCTACAGGAAGTGTGCCCATCCCATGGAAAGAGCTCACAGTAGGGGTTGTTTTTTTCCTAATAAATGTGATAGCAAGCCTGAGTTAATACTTACCTTGAACTTTTAAATTTTATATTCTTTCTTTCCTACTAAAAGCCAGGTTATCTTATACAACCCTTCCTGTGGAGCTAAGCAGAATTCTCAGGTAATTAATTAGAAAGATCTTGAAGTAGATGTGTTTTATAGAACATATAGCAGGGTAGAACCACTCTACCTCTAGTATTTCCAAGGCTATACTTGGTACTCTTATCACTGAGAAACAAGTCTGACTCTAAACATGTAGAAATACTTCAAGATTCTGTACTTTGAAGTTTGAATGTTGAGCAAGAGGAGAGAAGGAACTGAATTTGGGGAGATGACTGTCAGTTATGTGCTTGCCTTACAAGCATGAGGCCCTGATTTTGATTTCCAGAGCCGGTGTGAAAACAAACAAACAGAAAACCAACCAACCACCAACCAACCAACCAACCAACCAACCAACCAACCAACTAACCAACCAACCAGGTCTGGTGTTGTGTAACTGTCATCCAGTGGTGGGGAAGCAGAGCCAGGAGGATTCTGGGGGCTTACTGGACAGCCAGTCTTTTAGAATCAGTGAGCTACAGGTTCGGGGAGAGACCTTGTCTCAAAAAAATAAGATGCAGAGTGATTAAAATACCTGATGTCAGCCTTGGTCTCTGCAGTGTATGTGCATGCACGCATACAAAGTTCTGATATGAAGTGATATTTCCATTTTGAACCAATGTCATTTTTTCCCCCAAGAGAGAACTGTATATGTATTTTTCTCTGTCCCTTTTCTGGAGAAGAGAGTTTGTTGGTTCATCCATCTGTCCACCCACCTGTCCATATGTCTGTCCATCCATCCACCCATATTAATTGTCTGCCTATTTTGTTCTAAATATTACTAGAGGTGAGTTTTAGAATTAAAGCCATTTTGAACCAATGTCATTTTTTCCCCCAAGAGAGAACTGTATATGTATTTTTCTCTGTCCCTTTTCTGGAGAAGAGAGTTTGTTGGTTCATCCATCTGTCCACCCACCTGTCCATATGTCTGTCCATCCATCCACCCATATTAATTGTCTGCCTATTTTGTTCTAAATATTACTAGAGGTGAGTTTTAGAATTAAAGTTATTCTAGTTTCCAGATTTAGCTTTTTTTTTTTTTTTTCCTGGTTCTCCACTTTCTTCCTCCTGTGTGTTCTAGGATAATCCCCAAAGATGTTTTTGTGAATCAGCTTTCAAAGTTGCCCAGTTATTTAGTGGTAAATTTTAAAGAATAAAGATCAATCTGCTGGGAGTTGAAATTCTCCAAATATAGAGCCTTCAATAATATGGAAGTCTAAAAGCAGAAGGTCTGGCTGAGGGCACTGTTCTGTGAGATTACTCAGGGGTCCATGTTTCTTTTGTCTTTTTTTTTTGTTGTTATTCTCTAGGCTGTTATTCTTGTCTGCTGTGTCAAAGCTAGGAAACTAATTCTGTCCAAGTTCAAGTCTGTTAACAGACAAGAGTACTTCAGGCAAGAAATTTCTTCTAACACCAGACAGGGAAAGTTTTGATACTTCTACTTTCCTTGCTAAGAACTTGGTTACTGGTACTTGTTAGCATCACTTAATAGCAGAGATTGGAAAATGGAGCTTTTCCTTCATTGACCAAGTGCTGAGGAAGGGAAGAGCTTTATGGTCAACAGGTAATTGACCACTCACGCCTGCATTATTGAACAGGTGCCACATATAAATTCAGAAGCTCACTTTAGTTCAAGGCATCTGAGAACTCACGTATGAATAGTACATTCTTGGTCCCCAGTGGTTTTATGCTGTCTTTTGTTCTTTGTTCTTATATTTTTATCACAGTTATTTATTCATTTTTAAATTAATTAATTGTGTCTATATGTGTGCCATGGCATGTGTGTGGAGGTCAGAGAATGACATTCAGGGCTTGGTTTTCTCCTTCTCCCATGTGTAGAAGTACTGGGGTGGGGGGAATCAAACTCTGGTCATCTGGCAGCAGTGAGTTCCTGTGCCTGCTGAGCCATCTCATGCCCCCGCCTGCGGGGACCCTGTACAGGTAAGGCTCGAGGGGGACCACTCCCTGAAAGGAAAAACGGGCGAGAAAGAGGAGACAGAGCCCAAGCAAGTCCACTTGTCAAGGGCCACTTTATTGAACTGCAAGCTTTCCTTATATACAGTTTGTATTTAGAAGGGCTTAAGGGAGTTGGTCAAAAAGGTTACAGCATTCTTATGGGTATGGGAGGGGGACTGAGCAATTCAGTAACGTGACTGACTGCCAGGTGTTCCAAGAGATTACTGCATGACTCATTTTTTCGAGAACTGTTTGCAAGAGGAAGAGAAAGATAACCTTGCCATAAATTCTTTCTCAAGGTTACTTGTGCAAGCAGAATTTCCTGCTTAAGGCAACTGTTTGTAGAGCTATTTTATATTTTTTGGTAATGATTGTTGTTTCTCCAGCTCCCGACATCTCACCCTTTATTAATAACTTTAGCGAATGAAGGATCTGTCTTAGGCTATGTGGTGGGTCTCCCGAGTCGGGATTTTTGTTTCTTTTGGTAAGGCCCCTGTCTTAGGCTACACAAACTGTTTCCATGTTCAGTACCCGCAAGTTTGGGGTATGCCCCTGAATCATGGGTTTGTGCTATTCCCAACATTGAGTACCTTACAGCTGAGAATCTGCCTCCAATCTCTGGCACCACAGTATTCCCGTCATTGATCTTTTCATTAGCGACTAAAGTTCCGCCGAGTATTGGGTGGGTTAGCAAGGGTGGAAAAGTCTAAGGGTGCTGAGGGGGATCCAAGGGATGTGTCATACTCACTACCCTCTGGATCTTCAAGCTGTAGCCGATGGTAGTGGATAGAGGCCTTAGTGGCCAAATCAATTTGTTTTTTAATAAAGT
>NW_008335444.1:318866-328932 GCF_000622305.1 Nannospalax galili | reverse complement strand
GTAAAAAGAAGACCAAACAAACAAACAAACAAAAAAAAACATTCTTTAAAACAAATGGTTTTGTTCTGTATGAAACACAATGTTTTAAAATGAAATGGAGATCTTTTTTAAAGGTTAAAACCTAATTTAATGTTATGTCTTATAGGGTTTATACTGAGTACAATATTGAATAACTGTAATAATTCAACTGTAAATGTAAAAATTTGTTTTGAAAGATGAAAGAGGTGCATTTTAGCTGTGGAAATTGTTATTGAATATGTCAATGCTGTTGTAATGAAATGCTTCTTCTAAGTAAAAAAGAAAAAAGAATGTGAATACAGTTATCTTTTGACCTGCGTTTTGATCAGTCTTTTCAATAATAAATATCATAATAAAATTTCTAATGAAAAGTATTGCAAAAATTACAAATAAAAGACTGTTGTAATTTTTTGCTTAGGCAGATTCTTTTAAATGTAGGAGATTAGAATGTCATAAATAAGCCCGTACATTATTTTAGGAGAGGCAAGCCTCTGTATAGAGGAAGGGGTTTTTGTTAGCCAAATACATCTACTAACCCATGTGGGAATTGGTGTTCAAAATTGTTAAAGCACTGAGTTCTGAAAGTTTTTCTCTTATCTTTATGTTAAACAATGGAAAGTTTTACCATATGATCAAATAACATCTTCATCAGTTTCTCAACAGGGTATCTTAATTTGCAGTTGAGTGCTTGACTGGATTTTCTCTTTGGTTAGCTGGTTGGATGGGAATGTAGACACTAAGAGGCCTGTAGACATTGCCAGGCTTCACAATATCATTTTTGTGCCTGTTGAGTAAGAGCAGCTTCCTCTGATGTGAGATTCCACACCCAAACAAGGGACAAAGACATAGCCTTTGTTCTTGAGGAGAAGAGCTAATCCCACAGCAGGAGACTGTGAAAAACCTATTATGAGGGGTTGCGGTGGGGGTGGGTGAGAGCTTAAGAGCTAGGAAGCAAGCAGAGCGCCGATAAAGCAAGAACAGGTGCCAAAGACGGGTTGCCATGGAGGGTCATTGTCAAGAGGGTACAGAAGGATTTTGTGGGTTGAGGCATGGAGGGTGAGCTGGTCAGTTCAGTTGACCCACCCATCTGGACTGAAGTTTTGGTCACATCCTCATGTGCAGCTTCCAGGCAGCTGTGTAAAAGGAGAAGCAATATGACAAGAAACCAGACCAGGAACCAGAGCCCTAAACACTTCTGTCATTTCTGACCATCAGCCAGGACAAACCCAAGGATATTTCTGGCTTCTGACCAAGGACAGGAATCACGGTCCCTGTCTCTAAAGCTTCCTGACCAGTTTCCATCTCCCGTTCTCTTCTTCATGATACCCAGGGAGCATATTTAACATACTCTCCAGCTGCATGCTTCTCAAGGCTAAGATGAAGATTCTGATTCAACTGCTTTGAGACTGAGCCACAAATTCTTGCATTTCAAACAACTTTCCAGGTGACATTGATGCTACCGGTGCCTGCAGTCACATTGGAGCAGCAAACACCTCAGCAGGTTCAAAATGTCTTCCCTGTAACAACTAGTGGGATGGGCAGCTTCACCCAGAAGCTTGCTGGAGAGAAACTTTGGAACTCCTGTTCAGCTCTTTTGGCTCAGAAACTCCCCCATTGTTTGAGGAAGCCCACTAAGCAATGCAGAGGAAAGTCTAGGAATCACCACCAGGCCTGAAGAACCACATCTCTGACCACGGCAAGGCCCATAGAGAGGACACCTGGCTCTCTCCAACCTTGTTCCCCAGGGGCCCAGTCCCAGGGAGCAGGAAGCAGACCTGGGTTTCCCAGCACATCTGGAAGCCAGCATGAACTCTGTTTCCTGATAAGGTCAGGGGCAACTATATGGGTATCATTATGTAAATATGCAAAAAGCAACATTCTTGAAGGAAAGCCCTTTGTGATTTTAATGAGTGCTGGCTCAGGCCAAGCTCCAGATGTCTATTTCATGAACAGCTGCCAGGAAGATAAAAAACACATCTAATTTGTTTGTTTTCTCTCTATTTAGTGTGCCAGTTTTTAGAGTTTAAACATCAATTTCTGGAAAGCTGTTGGATTTCCTTTGGGCAATCCTGCCCCCGCCTGCGGGGACCCTGTATAGGTAAAGCTCGAGGGGGACCACTCCCTGAAAGGAAAAACAGGCGAGAAAGAGGAGACGGAGCCCAAGCAAGTCCACTTGTTAAGGGCCGCTTTATTGTACAGCAAGCTTTCCTTATATACAGGTTGTATTTAGAAGGGGTTGAAGAAGTTGGTCAAAAGGTTACAGCATTCTTATGGGTATGGGAGGGGGACTGAGCAATTCAGCAACATGACTGACCACCAGGTGTTCCAAGAGATTACTGCATGACTCATTTTTCCGAGAACTGTTTGCAAGAGGAAGAGAAAGAGAAAGATAACCTTGCCATAAATTCTTTCTCAAGGTTACTTGTGCAAGCAGAATTTCCTGCTTAAGTCAACTGTTTGTAGAGCTATATTATATTTTTTGGTAATGAATGTTGTTCCTCCAGCTCCCAATAATCTCACCTGCTCTTTCTTTTCTTCTTTATCCTTCACTTCCTTGCACTTTCTTCTTTGTCTAATTTCTAAATGTAAGCTGCTGTACTTTTCAGTTACTTAAAAACATTACTGGTGAAAGAGTGGTGGAATGGAGTTAGTCTTCAGATTCTAGTTCAGCTGACCTCAGTGTACAGTTACACTTACAGTAGATAAACTCTCAAACTATGAGCAAGCTTTATAAGGATGCCAGACTAATTCCATTCCCACCACTCTTTCACTGGCAATGTTTACCTTGATGTATATTCTGTGTTCTTTCTTACATTCTCCTCTGAGGACTTCATCTTCTTCACATATTTCTCCTTTATTTACTTCCCTTTCTACACTTATCCTTTGCTTATTTCCAGAATGATTTATTAATTGTTATTTTTTGGTCTTTTGAGACAGGGTCTCCTTGATGCCCCAGTGGACTTCGAACTCACTATGTAGATCAGACTGGAATTGAACTCACAGAGATCCGCCTGCTTCTGCCTCCCAAGTACAGGAATTAAAGATGTGTGCCACCATGCCCAGCTTAGAATGACCTATTTTTAAGCATAAGATAATTTTGAAAATCTGGGATGTTGAGGCATGTTTATAATGCATGCTAGTCAAATCATGGTAATTAAAAGTCTGTCTCTTTATCATTATTTTGTGTTTGCAGCTTCTGAATTTCTCTCTTCTAGTTCATGAAATATATAGTAGATTACTGTGAATTGTAGTTACCTTACTGTATAGTAGTGCTGGGATCTGTAGTTATTGCACTGTGCTCTAGGACATCCCAAACTATGACTTTTAGCAGGGTCTAGGTATCTTACTCAGTCTCCCTCTATGTGTCCCCACCCCTTCCCTTCCCAACTGTAGTGGTTACTTCACTGTTCTCCATATAAATGAACATTTTTCAGGTGCCATCTATTAGAGAGAACATGCTGTATTTGTCTGTCTTTGTCTGCCATAGTTCATTTAACAGAATATCCTGCAATTCCATCCATTTTCATACAAATGAAAAGATACCATTTTTATTTATGAGTCATGTTCCACTGCATATATTCTCTTTTATTTATCTGTTCATCTGTTGATGGGCATCTAAGTTGCTTTCACTGTCTGAGCTACTGTGAACATTGCAGCATCAAATGGGGTAGGGCAGGCCTCTCCTTCATATGCTGATCTTACTTCCTTTGAATCATATGGTAGTTTTTAGACATTTTTGGTGTGAGAGGAGAGATACAAGGACTCTGACCCCAGGGGCCTTGTGCATGATGGCAAAGGCTCTACTACTGAGGTACATTCCCAGCCCTATTCTTAATTTTTGGAGAGACCTCCATGCTAGTCTTCAAGGTGACTGCACTAATTTACATTCACACCAACAGTGTTTAGGAGTGCTTTTACTTAGTATTCTTATGAACATTGTGTTTTTAAAAATTATTTTATTTTTAAATTCCAAGACTGTGATTTTTTTCTCTAGAAGTTCAATTAGGCATTTTACATTTTCTGTAGGGCACAGGTGAAGGCACACTGGGGCTGTAGAAAAATAATAGAAAAATGATGGAAAACCTCTTGGTGCCTGGGAATGGGAAAGGTCCAACATCAAGGTCTGGGTGCCCAGGAGCACGTGTGTAGTCAAGACCATACCTGCCATCAAGGGAGGTGGGAAATTTATTCCTGAGAATCAGTCCTCCCAAGACTAGATTCTGCAGATTACAGAAACTTCCCCTGTCCCCAGTGTAAATCCAATGCAGAGATACAGCCTCTGCTGCGCACAACCTGGGACCCTGGGGGGCGGAGATTGTGGGGAGTGAAGCCACTCAGAAAAATCTGAAACTGTTGCCCAACATTAGGAAGTCCTCCATTCTCCAATCTCTCTGCTCTACCATAAGCCTACCACCAGAGGAATGTGGAACTGTGGCTCGTACTTGGGGACCATAGCTCCATGCTCATGGAAGGGGACCACACTTCCAGGTTCAGGAGAGGACCATAACCAAGGCTCATTGGAGGGGACTATAGCTCTAGATTCATGGGAGAGCTCATAATTTCAGTTATGCTGGTGCCTACAATTTTCGGTCTCCATCGTTTTGTCCATATGATTATATTTGTGTTTAAGAAAGAACATTTTGGTTTCTGTGTAGCAAACTGAGGCAACAGTTACTTGCTGACTTGAATTTCTCACTGGAGTGACATCAATATTGGAGGAAATCACTTCACTCTTGCTCAAGGAAACAGATGACTCAAGTGTTTTCTTTTTCATGGTTGAGGATCTAGTTGGCTTTTTTGGTGTCTACTGTTTTCATATCTTCCTCCCTGACCAGGGGGAACAGGGGATGAGACATCTTCTTACTTCTTAGTTTAAGCAGTAGTACAGTCTATCATGGCAGGGAAGATGGCAACAGGAGCTGAGGCAGCTACATCTGGCACTTGGTGGGACTCTTTCATCTCTATGATATCCCTGATATAAACTCTTGCAAAGGATAGAAACACAGGACCCACCCCCCACAAAAGGGGCGATATCTCTTCTTCATTTTGGGCTGGATTCATTCTGCATCAAGAGGCTTGTCTTTCACAGTCTGCTAGACCCGAAAAGCTCTGCTTCAGAGTGAAGGCTCCAGAGGGAGCTCTAATGGGTGGGTCCAGAGAATAATGGCTGTGCACTTGTTGGGCTGAACATTGTGTTTTGAATATACCTGTAAATTTTTTAAAAATGCACTGTGTCTTCTATGTTGCTTCCAAAATTCTGGGCCCTAGTGTTTTTCCTACTCCATCCTCCCAAGTAGCTGAGCTTACAGATGTGCAGCACTATGGCCAGTGTAATGTTGACTTGGAAAACAAGTCAATCTGCTATCTTTCCCCTGTCATTACACTTGGGAGATAATTCATAGAGGGCAAAAATAAAATGTTTGGTATGATAGACCCATTCAGTTTTAAAACTGTACCATTTGTACCATTCTGTATCACAGAATTAACCAAAATTTACTTATAACTGTATGATTCATAAAATATTTTACTTTTAAATTTAAAAAAGTTTTTGCACTTTGTTCTACTCTGCACTCAAATGCTTTTCTTTTCCAGGTGTAGGTTTGCCCATGACTCTTAAAAGAATGAAAACATACCTAAGCCAGACATACATCTTCTGTGTATAAGCATTGACTTGTTTTTCCCCAAGAAGACATTTCTTTTGTAATTTTTATGCTCATTACCTCTTGCAATCATCATTATAGATTTTTAAAACAATGTTTGTTTTCCTAAATGAAAAAAAAAATTACAGGCAGAGACAGGATATAGGTCATAAGTCGCCAGGAGTTGACAATCACTGAAGATGGGCATTTACAGGATAGGATTTATACTATTTTTTCAACTTTTGTATATGTTTAAATTTTTCTATAATTAAAAAATTAAAGGGAAGTAGAAAAAAGGGCACAGATACATCCCCCAAACAGAACTAGGCTGGTGGCTGTCCATGCTGCATCTGGACACAGGACAATCAGAAAGTCCTTCAGAGCCACAGCCTTCTGGAAGGTCATGTGCTGCTGGGCAGAGACTATCTTCTAAGCACCACGTCCAATGTCCTCAGCAAAACAACCTTTGAAAAGTGCTCTAGAACTCTTCAAAATGATTCTGGTGGGACCCAGCTGCTCCCTTGGCTTATAATACCTCCACAAATCATCGCCCCAGCCTCTTGGCACTATGAGAGCCTCCACTTCCTCTTCCAATCGACTGTGTTGAATAATCCAGCTACTGAAGGAATCTTGGGATGGCAGACAGGCTTGATGAGTTGGGCCTCCCTCTGGATATCAGATGCAACCTTTAAAGAGGGAAAGGGGCACTTCGCTATCTCCCCTTCCTTTTCCCTTTCACCTCAACTTGCTCCTGATCAGAATTTGCATAATGACCTAAAGTGAAGTTTTCCATCTTCAAGACAATGAACACATTGGGTTGTGTGGTTCTCTGTGGTGAAGGAGTCACAGTCCTGTGCATCATGGAATGTTTGGCAACATCTTTGGTCTCATCCCACTAACTACTAATAGCATATAGGCCATTCCCAGCTGCAACAACCAACCACGTCTACAAACCAAATGTCGGGGTTGGGGGTCACTAGGGTTTGCTGGGAAACACCAGCCTGACAGATATTGAAAAAAACAACACCGAAGTTGTCGTGGCCAGAGAGAGAGAGAGAGAGAGAGAGAGAGAGAGACAGGAGGGAGAGGGAGAGGGAGAGGGAGAGGAAATATAGTTTGTTCCCATATAATTAGACAATATGTTTCGACCTATGACTTTGTAAATATGAAGATTTAAGATATGCTGCATTCAAAGCCAGAAATATGTAAATTAACAAAAGAAAACAGCATTTGCAGCTAAGAAAATATTTTTATTTTATGTGTATGAATGCATTGCTTGTATGTATGTAAGTGTACCTGTGTCATGCAGTGCCCATGGAGGTTAGAAGAGGGCATAGGATCCCCTGGAACTAGAGTTATGGATGGTTGTTAGCTGCCATGTGAGTGCTAGGAATCACACCTGGGTCCTCTGGAAGAACAGCCAGTGCTCTTAACTACTGAGTGCTCTTCGGCCCTCTACAATTTGATTCTTAAGAATTAATTATACTCATGCCTTACATTAATTATCTATTTGCATTCTTTGTAATTATTCCAATTATTTTCTAATATTTATGTTTTAAATTATTACTGTGATAGTTTTGGAAACAGAAAAAAAGATTATTTAACTACACTATAAAATCTACTTTTGAGTATTCCCTTTTAAACTCAACATGAGCTTATTTAATGTGGCTGAAATCATATGATATAGTTTTTACTTGATAATTTTAAACATTGATTGTTTCCATAGATGTAAAATATACAGTTATATTAAAAAAAAAAACCTACTGGCCTTCCCATACCACAGTAAATATTCATGAACTTACCCATGATGACATACTTGAGAGAATCCTTCTTTTACTGCCTCATATGATCAGATTTTTTTGGTATGTTCAATATTTTATAGATTAAAATAATTTAAAATACTTTTCATAAATATGGCTTGCCTGCTGTTTTATTCCCCTTCTAAATGTAACCAAATACCTGTGTTTGGTAATTATTTCATCTTTATTCAACATTTGAAATTTTGTAAATTAATATTAAGAATGTGATAAAAATTGGGTTAGTTTAAGGGAGGGGGGAGGGAAGGGTATACAAGGAAACTAGGGGATAAAGGGAAAGAAGGAGCTCGAGAGGTAGGACCGTAGGAGAAGGGTAAGGGAGAAAGGGGGGAAATGGGGGCACCTTAAGTGGGAAAACCATGATGGAGGGGTAAGATGATGCGAGGGATAAATAATGCCTAGCTAATTTTGAAAACCAGAGGGAACCATATTACTCCTACAACCTACTGACAAATTATACATAGCAGATCAAGAAATGTATGTCTAGGGAAGGTTTATCTGTGAACAATTGATCTTTGCCCAAGATTGTTCTACATGGCACACAGTAATTAAAAGTACCAGATTGGTGGAACTAACGGATGTTTAACAGACATACTTTGAGGCCTATACTGATTTGTTCAGAGGGAAATAAAGGACAGTTTTTGCTCCTTGCCCTCCTAGGTCGACTAGTTCCAGGGGACTATGAGCATCTCTCAAAATGTCCTGTAATTGTGGTGGGTCACCCGTCCTCTTAATCAAGGAGACCGAGGAGACCCCACGAGATGGACTTGAGCCAATGTCCAGTCTACAAAGAGGAGGGTCAACATAGAGGAATAATTTCCTCCATGTTTCTGAGTGAAGCCAACCGTGGTCAAGCAGGACCTTTGACTTATCTTCACATAGGCGGAACTGGTAAAAGAAAGGAGCCAGGGGCTCCTCCCAAGCCCATGTGACCCCTGAGGAACAGATCCTCAAACGACCTTAAGAGTAAAAATAAATTGGTTTATCTGGGCCAATTGTATGGCCTTAAACACCCAAAAGGAAAGTATAACCAAAGATTAAAGGGGCCAATAAAATTTCTTAAGAGTCCATATGCATAGCTAAAGGCTACATAACAAGCAACAATGCCAGATAGGAGATACCTTCTTTTGAGTTGTTGGCCAGGGTGGCCCAAGGGACTGCTAGATAGTAACCCAGCATAGAACTGGGAAAATGAACAGCAGACCCCAATCTTATCTAAAGGAATATTGACAACCGATTGCTGCTAAATGAGGAACAGCTGACCATCCTAAAACAAAGACCTCTGGATAGGCTGACTAGATTTACCAGATGGACAAGTAGTGGGGAACAGCTGGGGGTGCCAACAACACAGCAGACAGTAGCTGGGATATCAGAGTATTAAGGACTCTAGTTGGGGGAGGGAGGCTGTGAGAGGGTGCCATCTGGGAAGTGGGTGTATAGTTGAATAAGGTGGTTTGGGACACACACACACACACACACACACACAAAATCAACAAATTAAAAAAATATGTATTATTTTTGAGGAGGAAGCATGGAAATTTATGTCATGTTCATTACTAGAGGTGATAAACATTCCCACTGAAATCTACCCGATGACTTTATAGACATACACAGGTGCCAAGGATCCAAGTGCAACCAACTATGACTAGTAATAACGTGATACATACAGATTAGAAATGCATGCTCCAGCATCTCTGTTAGTAGGAAAAACAATGAGTCTTTCTGCAAGGAACAATATATTCTAAAATGAATTGGAGATTTTTTTTTAAAGGTTAAAAACTCATTCAATTTTATGTCTTATAGGGCTTATACTGAGTTCAATATTGTATAACTGTATTAATTCATCTGTGAACCTAGACACTTGCATCCACTTGTGAAAGAGATGTTCTCTTGCTCTGGAGTGTGTTACTGAATATGTTAAAGCTGTAGTGAAATGCTTCTTCTAATCATGGAATTATTAAAAATTAAAAAAGATTATATAATAATATCTTCAAAGCATAAAAATTTTCTCCTTAGTAATTAGTCGATGTGAAAAACATTATCATTGAAATCTACCTGACGACTTTATATCCACGCTCAGATGCCAAGGAGCTCAGAAAATAACCGACTCTGACTAGTAATAATCAGATATATAGAGATTAGAAATGCATGTACAAACATCTTAATGTCAATTGCATTAAAAATGAAATTTTCTCCATGAAACTGTGTACTTTATTAATGAAATGGAGATCTTTTTTAAAGGTTAAAACCTAATTTAATGTTATGTCTTATAGGGTTTATACTGAGTACAATATTGAATAACTGTAATAATTCAACTGTAAATGTAAAAATTTACAGCCAGTTTTGAAAGAGGTGCATTTTTGCTCTGGAAATTGTTATTGAATATGTTAATGCTGTAATGAAATGCTTCTTCTAATCATGTGGTATTAAATAAACAATAATAAATAATTTTTTTTTTTAAAAAAGAGCTGGGTGTGGTGGCACACGCCTTTAATCCCAGCACTTGGGAGGCAGAAGCAAGTAGATCTCTGAGTTTAAGGCCAGCCTGGTCCACATAGTGAGTTCCAGGACAGCTGGGGCTACAAGGAGACC
>NW_008335444.1:313908-318622 GCF_000622305.1 Nannospalax galili | reverse complement strand
GGGGGTGGGCAGATGGGGAAGGGACACAGGGTGGGACGACAGAGCCAGACGTCTCTTGGAAGGTGAAGGGTTAGCAGTTTAACCTCTGACCATAAAATCATCCAGAAAAAAAAGGTAAGGCAGAAGAATAAGATAAGAAATGTTCACCAAGATCTGTATGCTGTGCTTATAAGAGCAGGTCAACTAGATCGCTGTCAGGGATAGATACTGAATTCTAATAATATATGCAGATTTAAAAATGTGTCTTTTGAATTATTCTCAGCACAGTCATTTGACTTCTACACTGGAAGATTGTATATAGCAGAGGATGCCATAAATGCAAAGAAGTAGAAGCACAACATTTGTCTTTGGCTCTTTCTTTTTAAGAAACCTCACTGTAGATGTTTGTCAAGTTCTGAATATTTACTTTTTACTATATGAGAATAAAAGCTTGATGACCCATTTTCTTTATTGTTTGTCCCACTGTCCTTAATATGATTGTGTATCTTCCTTTTTTGTGTGTGTGGGGGTTAGGGTTAGGGGGAGGGTTTATTTGGCTTCCATCTCCTGGGTCACAGTTCATCAGGGAGCCCAAAGTAAGAACTCAGGGCAAGAAGCTGGAGGCAGGAACTGAAGCACAGGCTATGGAGGAATGCTGCTTACTGGCTTGCTCCCCTGGCCCATGCTCAGCCTTTCTTTCTTTCTTTCTTTCTTTCTTTTCCTCTTCCTTCCTTCCTTCCTTCCTTCCTTCCTTCCTTCCTTCCTTTCTTTCTTCCTTTCTTTCTTTCTTTCTTTCTTTCTTTCTACAAAAACTTTAATGAGAATTTCATACATGCATATAAGATGTTTTGCTCAAGTCCATGCCCACTCCCTCCCCTCCAACATTCCCCCCTCTGAAGAGGTAACCCTAAAAAATCGTTTAAGGATTAGATACAAGCTCCAAAGTACTTTTGACATTTTTGGCCTTGGAAGAGATTATGTTGCTAAGAGGCCCAAGGACATCTTGACTTTTAGACAAGCAATTGGCTAAATTTCTTTGGGTTCTTTTTACCCTACTGACTAGCCAATTCCTACCTCCTATTCTTATCACACCATTCTCTGAAGGGGTTACCCAAATTGCCAATAGGGAATAGGGACGCAGACCACTCCGGCTTCTTCCATGCTGAGCAGGGATGCAGGGTGAGGCAATTGGAGTACCCCTTCAGTGGGTCTATCTAAAGGACTCCCAAATTGCATAACTCTTGTCTCTAAGGGGAGAAGAAAGTCTTTGAATCATGAATGGGAGATGTGAAGGAGAAGTAATGGCAAGAGTAATTAGCATTTACAAGTTATAGACAGGGAACTAGGAAAAAAGTCAGAAGACGGCAATTTTCAAATGTTTATATGAGAGCCCACTGGAGTTTCTTAACAAGGACTTCCAAAAGCATCCCTCTGTTGGATTCTTCCTCATTTTTCTTTTGTCTTCCAAGCCTGGACTAGTTGGCTGGGAAGAGTGGCCGGATACTCAGGTGTGGGTCCAGTGACCCTGCTTGGCACTCCTTTAATGAATGAGCACAACTGTTAACAAGCCCAATTGTGACTATGTTTACTGATCAGGCTTAGCCAAAGTCATCATGATGGTAGTTATTTCATGCAGAAGGAACTGCTGTATAGCATCATCTTATGTATCTTTATAGCAATAAATGAGTAGAGTATCACAAAACTGATCATATTAAGATCTCTGATTTGGTTTCTGGAATTTTGGTCTCTATTCTGTTAATACAAAGGTCTTCAAGAGGTCAGTGCTTATTATACAATTTTTTGGGGGGGTCTTTTTGAGACAGGGTCTCCCTGAGCTCAGCTGTCCTGGAACTTGCTGTGTAGACCAGGCTGGCCTCTAAGTCAGACATCTGCCTGCCTGTGCCTCCCAAGTGCTGGGAGTAAAGGTGTGCATCACCATGCCCAGCAGTTTAAGGGACGCTTTAGTTGCAATTTTAGCATATAAAAATCTGGAGACTCCTTTCTGAACATATATTGGTATTATGAATACTGTTTATAATTATAACTTGTTAGAGTTATAATTTAATATAGTTATATATAGTTAGTATATATAACTATACATATATTATTTGGTGTATATATTATATATAGTTATAACTTATTTTAGAACTGATGGAAATTAAGTTGTTAATCTTTTGTCACCAGCATCCATGAATAGACCAATATGAACAAATTGTTTTCCCATCTGCCAATGTAAGTCCTCTTTCGATATGAATTTTGGGTAATAATGAAGGTTTTATGCAGTTGGCCCCCCTGCTTGACTACACTAAAGTGTATCCCTGAGAATAACCATGTATAAATGGGGGCTAAACAGTTTCAGTTCTATCCTAACAGAAGATGATCAAAGGAGGCAAAGAACATCAGAGGAAGTGAGGAGGAGAGAGATGTTCCTGGCTGTCAGTAAGAATGTCATATGGGATAAAGTAGAAGTTGAGAGTGATTTGCGAGGAGGAGAACTGAGGCGAGATACAAAGTGGACAAGTTAGGTAAGAATGGTAACTAGAGTACAGTGCCCTAAGTTTGAACCTAAAAATAGATTATAAATATAAAAATCTATTAGGAAAGCTGCATGTGAAGTCACGACACTTGTAATTGTGGCATTTATGCTGAAGTAGGAAGATCAGAAATTCAATGCCATCCTGGGCTACATAATGAGACCTATATCTCCTCACCCCAAATTTGTTTGGGACTTATTTAAGACAAAAGTGCCAAAGGATAGTGCTATATAAACAAGTGACCAGACTTGGGAAGGTACTTGGTGAGGGAAAGTAGACATGTGTGAAGAGATAGGAATGATAGTAACCTGTCATTTTGTCTCCATTCACCATGGCCAGATTTGCATACCTGTGTCTTAGCATCATTCTCCTCTGGCCTCGCAGTTCTGAATGCTAAGTATGGCTAGCAGTGATAGAAGGTTTCCTAGGTTTGGTACAGCTCTGTGCAGTACATGTATGCATTTTTGTAATCACCATTCATCGAACAACATCCCTCAAGGAGGGTACTACTTTATGAGGAGGAAATCAAGGCACAGAGTATTAAAACTTGAGAAGGATCACATCCTACTAATGAAGTAGTGCGTGGCATGTCCACATGGAGTCAGACTTCAGAACTCCACCCTCTACCTACTGTGCTATGAAGTCTTAAGTAATTCTTTGAATATATAATCAAATACAGTCTAAAATGTTAAACTACACATGATAATTCCTCTTTTATAACTTCATTTCCTAAAGAAACTTACTGCACAGTTTTCTAGACAAATGATTGTTGAATATACAACTGAATAAAAGGATATTTTTGATTATATCTCATGGGTTTTAAATTTTTCTTTTTTGTCATATTTTCTTCATATAAATTTTAGTTGATAATTACTTTTACAAATAAGTAAATTGCTCCAAATAACGTATATATCTTTTCTTCTGATCCTTTTACCAACCTGGTTTAATCTTTTTGGCCATCTGGTTTGGTCTTTTATTTCTTCCAAGTTGCAGTGTGACTACTCTGCAGACATGATAAAGGAGGATTTGCTATTTCTTAAAACTCCTCAGTGATTAGTGTCCTATGAGTTTTTAGTTGTCCTTTATATTGAATCATGGAAATGGTGTATAATATTAACATTTATGAGACCCAGTACTCCTTTACAGGATAATAAACTGTATTGTGGGATATTTTCTTTATTAAATGTCTATAAAATTAATGCATCTCAAAATATCAAGTTCCTATAATATAGGGATGTGCCTACTGTAATTAAACAATGTATTTCTGACTATGAAAGGGTTGTGGTTCAAGCTGAACTTGGTTTGTTAATATCCTTTTTTTTTTTTGGTGTGTGTGTGTGTGTGTGTGTAAAAGATTTTTTTTTTTTAGAAAGATTTCACTGTGTATTCCATGATGGTCTTGAATACAGTATGTAGTTCAGGTCAGTCAGGAATGCACAGCAATCCTTCTGTGTCAGTCTTAACAAGTGTGAGGATTATAAGCATGTGCCACCATGCTTGGGTGTTTAATTTTAAAGTATAATTCTAATATCAGTAAGATTTAAAGTTATACTCCTGTATTTAATGTAAAATATTTATATGAATTTGGATGAAATCAACGTGGAATATTTAAATGAAGTAGGACAACCAAAACTGTCTTGATTTTAAAGTCCAGAGAACCAATTATAAAAAGATTCAAGTATGTGGTTGTTTGCTTTTTTTATTAATCTCAGGGAATATTTTCTGGACTAGAGAGATCCTCAGCTGTTAAAAGAGTCCTTGCTGCTCTTGCAGAGGACCTGGTTTGTTTCCCAGAACCTGTGTTAAGTGGTTGAGAATTTCCAGCAACTCCCGCTCCAGGGGATCCTACACCCTCTTCTGGACTCCATGGCCACCTACACTCATGTACTGATACCCACATATACACATAATTAAAAAATAATGAAAAAAAATCTTCAAAAAAAGAATGTTTGACTTCTAATTTAATCGGTCAACAGTGAGCTCATGTTTCATGAGTAGACTGGATAATACTTGCCGCTTTGAGAAGTGGCTGGAATCTGTTTTCTATGGATTCCTTGCATTTTCTATTGTACTCTGCAGGTTACTCAGTTCATTTACATTAACCCAAGCATGTAGGGACACCTGCGTATATACTCCCAAAGCATTTAACCTTGAAATCATCCATTTCCTTTTCCTACCTATAAAGAAAGAGTATATTTTTA
>NW_008335444.1:302652-313859 GCF_000622305.1 Nannospalax galili | reverse complement strand
GTTACAACAGCATTGACATATTTCAATAACATTTTCCAAAGCTAAGATCCATCTCTTTTAAAATTGGCTGTAATTTTTTAGGTTTACAATTGAATTAATACAGTTATACAATATTGTATTCAGTATAAACCCTAAAAGACGTAAAATTAAATGAGGTTTTAACCTTTAAAAAGAGTTCCATTATTAAAATACACAGTTTCATACAGAAAAATTCATTTTAATCCAATTGACACTAAGATGTTTGCACATGCATTTCTAATCTCTATATATCTGACTATTACTAGTCACAGTTGGTTTTTTTCTGAACTCCTTGGCATCTGAGCATGGATATAAAGTCATTGGGTAGATTTCAATGGTAATGTGTTTCACATTTACTAATTATTAAGGAGCAAATTTTTATGCTTTGAAGAATTATTTTAAATTTAATAAGTAGATTATTAGAAGCATTTCATTACAGCATTAACATATTCAGTAACACACTCCAGAGCAAAGATACATCTTTTTTAAAAGTGGCTGTAAATTTTTAGGTTCACAGTTGAATTAATATAGTTATACAATATTGAACACAGTATAAACCCTGTAAGATATAAAATTGAATGAGTTTTTACCCTTTAAAGAAGATCTCCATTTCATTTTAAAATACGCTGTTTGCTATATTTTTTAATATTTTTATTTTTTTTAGAAGAATCATATCATTACAGCTTTAATATGCTCAATAACAGTTTCTAGAGCAAAGATACTGCTCTTTCAAAAGTGGCTAAAATTTTTTTAGGTTCACTGTTGAAATAATACAGTTATACGATATTGAAGTCAGGATAAGCCCTGTAAGACATAAAATTAAATGCGTTTTTAACCTTTAAAAAAGATCTCCATTTCATTTTAAAATATACTGTTTCTTACAGAAAGACTCATGGTTTTTGTTACTGAGATGTTGGCACATGTGCTCTAATCTGTACATATATGATTATTAGTAGACATAATTGGTTGCACTCGGATATCTGGCTCCTGTATATGTCTATAAAGTCATCGGGTAGATTTCACTAGTAATGTTTATCACTTCTAATTAACATGACATAAATTTTTAGCTTACCCTTCAAATATAATACATTTTAAAAATTAAAATACATTTAAAAAATGTTTGTGTGTGTATCACACAGAACATCCAAACCATCTTACCCAACTATACATGCACTTCCCAGATGGCACCCTTCCATAGCCTCCCTCCCCCAACTAGAGCCCTTATACTCTGTTATCCCTGCTACTGTCTGCTGTGTGTTGTGCACCCCCAGCCGTTCCCCACTACTTGTCCATCTGGTGAATCTAGTCAGCCTACCTAGAGGTCTTTGTTTTAGAAAGGTCAGCTGTTCTCCATCTAGCAGCAATCACTTGTCAATATTCCTTTAGATAAAATTGGGGTCTGCTGTTCATTTTCCCAGTTCTGTGCTAGATTACTATCTGGCAGTCCTTTGAGCCACCCTGGCCGACAACTTAAAAGATGGTATTGTTGACATTGTTGCTTGTTATGTAGCCTTTAGCAATGCATATGGACTCTTAAGAAATTTTATTGGCCCCTTTAATCTTTGGTTATACTTTCCATTTAGGTGTTTAAGGCCATACAATTGGCCCAGATAAACCAATTTATTTTTACTCTTAAGGTCATTTGAGGATCTGTTCCTCAGGGGTCACATGGGCTTGGGAAGAGCCCCTGGCTCCTTTCTTTTACCAGTTCTGCCTATGTGAAGATAAGTCATAGGTCCTGCTTGACCATGGTTGGCTTCACTCAGAAACATGGAGGAAATGATTCCTCTGTGTTGACCCTCCTCTTTGTTAGACTGGACATTGGTTCAAGTCCATCTCGTGGGGTCTCCTCAGCCTCCTTGATCAAGAGGATGGGTGACCCACCACAATTACAGGACATTTTGAGAGCTGCTCATAGTCCCCTGGAACAAGTCGACCTAGGAGGGCAAGGAGCAAAAACTGTCCTTTATGTCCGTCTGACCCAATTAGTATAGGCCTCAAAGTATGTCTGTTAAACATCCAAGAAGGTTAGTTCCACCAATCTGGTACTTTTAATTGCTGTGTGCCATGTAGATCAATCTTGGGCAAAGAATAATTGTTCTCAGACAAACCTTACCTAGACATTATATTTCTTGATCTGGTGTGTATAATTTGTCTATAGGTTGTTGGACTAATATTGTTCCCTCTGTTTTTTAAAACTAGCTAGGCATTATTTATCTCTCACATTGTCTCACCCCTTCATCATGGTTTCCCCAATTAAGGTGCCCCCATTTTCCCCCTTTCTCCCTTAATAATACCCTTCTCCTATGGTCCTACCTCTCTTGAGCTCCTTCTTTCCCTTTATCCCCTAGGGTTCTTGTATACCCTTCCCCCCCTCTCTCTTAAACTAACCCAATTTTTATTCATATCTCCATTATTAATGCCTGTTTCCTATTGTTATTCTCATTCAGTTTCTTTTCCTTTACCTCCCTGGTTCCTTTCCATTATCTTGGTTCTTGTAGTTATGTCTGAATACATACTCACTTATCAGCATATACATACTCACTTATCAGGATTTGGTTCTAGGATCCACATATAATGGAGAACATATGTCGATTTTTTTTTCTGCATCTGTGTTACTTCATTTAGTATAACAGTCTCTAGTTCCATCCATTTACCTGCAAATTTCATGATTTCATCTTTCTTTACTGCTGAGTAAAGCTCCATCCTATATATGAACCATGTTTTCATTATCCACTCATCAATTGAGGGACACTTACATTGCTTCCATCTCTTAGCTATTGTGAAATGAGCAGCAACAAACATATATGTACAAGTGTCTCTGTAATAGGATGAGTTCTTTGAGTATATGCCAAGGAGTGGTATGACTGGGTCAAATGGTAGGTTCATTTGTAGTTTTTTAAGAGTTTGTCACACTGCTTTCCATAGAGGTTGAACAATTTTCCAGCTCCACCAGCAGTAGGTGAGTGTTCCCCTTTCCCCACATCCTCTCCAACATTTGGTATCATTTGTTCTCTTGATCTTTGCCAATCTGACTCGGGTAAGATGAAATCTTAAAGTGGTTTTCATTTGCATTTCCCTAATTATTAGTAATGTTGAACATCTTTTAAGAAGTTTCATAGCCATTTTTACTTCTTTTGAGAACTCTCTGTTCAGCTCCTTAGCCCATCTTTTCATTGGGTTACTTCTAATCTTGATTCTCTGTTTTTTGGTTCATTATATGTTCTGGATGTTAAACCTCTGTCAGATCTGTCACTGGTGAAGATTTTCTCCCATTCTGGAGGTTTTCTGTTCACTTTCTTGGTTGCCTCCTTTGATGTACAGAAGCTTTTTAGTTTAAGGAGGTCCCCTTTGTTGATTCTTGACCTTGTTCCTGAGCAATTGATGTCCAGTTTAGAAAATCCTTTCCTACACCTATATCTTTTAGGTTTTTGCCAATGTTTTCTTCTAACAGTTTCAGAGTTTCAGGCTTCACATTGAGGTCTTTGATCCATTTGGAATTGACTTTTGTGCAAGGTGAAAGAGAGGGGTTTAGTTTCATATTTCTACAAGTGGAGATCCAGTTTTGCTAGCACCATTTGCTGAACATGCTGTCTTTCCTTCATTGAATGTTCTTGCCCCCTTGTCAAATATCAGGTGGCTGAAATTGCATTTACTCTTATTTGGGTCTTCAGTTTTGTTCCATTGATCTACGGGTCTATTTTTTGGGACAGTACAATGTTGTCTTTATGACTATAGCTCTGTAATACAGCTTAAGATCTGGTATAGTAATCCCTCCAGTATTGCTCTTAGTGCTCAGGCTTGATTTGGCCATCTGAGGTCTTTTGTGTATCCATATGAATATTAGGATGTTTTTTTTCCAATTCTATGACAAATGTTTGGGGATTTTGGTTGGCATTGCGTTGAATCTTTATATGGCTTTTGATAGGATGGTTATTATCACCATATTAATCCTTATAATTCATGAGCATGGGGGTGTCCTTCCATCTTCTAATGTCTTCCTCAGTCTCTTTCTTTGAAGATTTAAAATGTTCATTGTAGAGTCTTTAATGTCTTTCGTCAGGTTTATTCCAAGATATTTTATTTTTTTTGCAGCTATTGTGAAAGGTTGTGTTTCCATGTGCTGTTTCTCTGATTGCTTGTTATTGGTCTTTTGAAAGGCTATAGACTTTTTAAAGTTAATTTTGTAACCTGCCACTGTACTGAATGTGTTAATAATTTCTAGGCATTTTCTGGTGGAATTTTTGGTGTCTCTTAGATATTATATATATATCTGCAAAAAGGGATAATTTGATCTCTTCTTTTCCCGTTATTACTTCTTTAATTTCCTGCTCTTGTCTTATTGCTCTTGCAAGAGTTTCAAGCACTATATTAAAGAGAAGTGGAGATAGTGGACAGCCTTGTCTGGTTCCTGATTTCAATAGGAATGCTTCCAGTTTTTCTCCATTTAGAATGATGTTGACTGTGGGTTTGTTATACATGGCATTAATTTTGTTGAGGTATGTTCTCTTCAGTCCAGTTACCTCTAGGACTTTGAACATAAACGGATGTTGAATTTTTGTCAAAGGCCTTCTCTCTATCTATTGAGATGACCATGTGGTTCTTGTCTTTGAGACCATTTATATGACTTATGACGTTTATGAACTATCCCTGCATCTGTGGGATATAGCCTACTTGATCATGGTGGATTTATTTTTTGATGTGTGTCTGTTTGCAGTTTGTAGGTATCTTTTTGAGAAGTTTTGCATCTGTTTTCATTAAGGATATGGGTCTATAGTTTTCCTTTTTGGTTATATCCTTACCTGGCTTTGGTTTTAGAGTGATGCTGGCTTCATAGAAGGAATTTTGAAGTTCTCCCTTTATTTCTATCTTTTTGAATAAATAAAGTAGTATTGGATGTAGATCTTCTTTAAATGTCTGATAGAATTCTCCTGTAAATCCATCTGGTCCTGGGCTTTTTTTTGTAGGGAGGTTTTGTATTACTGTTTCAATTTCTTTTTGTGTTATGGGTCTGGTTAAGCTGTTAATCTCTTCTTGGTTTAGTTTTGGTGGTTCCCATGCCTTATATATCCATCCATTTCTTTTAGGTTTTCAAATTTAGCAGCATATACGTTTTTAAAGTATTCCCTTATAGTGTTCTGCATCTTTCTAGTGTCTGTTGTGATGTTTCCCCTTTCATCTCTGATTTTGTTGATTTGGAGGTGCTCTTTCTTTCTTTTGGTTAACTGGGCTAGCAGTCTTTCAATCTTTTTATCTTTTCAAAGAACCAGCTCTTGGATTCCTTGATTCTTTGTATTGTTTTCTTTCTTTCGATTTCATTATTTTTTGCCCTGATATTTGTTATTTCTTCTTGTCTGCTGGGTTTGGTTTTCAGTTGTTGTTGCTCTTCAAGTGTCTTGAGTTGCAATTTTAAGTCATTTATTTGTGTTCTTTCTGAATTTTTGATGTAGGCACATAGAGGTATAAACTTCCCTCTAAGAACCGCTTTCAGCGTGTCCCAGAGGTTTTGTTGTGTTGTATTGTCCTTTTCATTTAATTCCAGGAATACTTTTATTTCTTTCTTAATTTCTCTTTTGACCCATTCATCATTCAGGAATGTGTTGTTTCATTTCCATATGTTCAAGTGGTGACTAGGGCTTCTTCCAGTGTTGATTGTAAGCTTTATTGCATTGTGGTCTGTTAGAATGCATGGAATTATTTCAATCTTTTTGTATTTGTTGAGGTTTGTTTCGTGCCCCTGTATATGGTTGATTTTGGAGAAGGTTCCATGGGGTGCTTAGTAGAATGTATGTCCTTCGGTGCTTGTGTGGAATACTCGGTAGATGTCTGTTAGGGCCATTCGATATATGGTATTGTTTAATTCAGATGTCTCTGTTAACTCTCTGCCCTGTTGACCTATCTAATGGAGACAGTGGGGTACTGAAGTCCCCTACTATTAATGAGTCGGGATTAATCTGGGTATTAAAGTCTTGTAGTATTGTTCTTATGAAGTTGGGTGCACCAGAGTTAATATCCTCTTGGTTTATTGTTCCTTTGATCAGAATGAAGTGGCCCTCTTTATCTCTTCTGATTAGTTTTAGTTATAATTCTATTTTGATAGGTATTAAAATTACAATGCCTTCTTTTTTCTTATTATTTGCTTGGTATATTTTTTTCCATCATTTCGCCTTAAGATAGTGCCTGTCTTTGAAAGTGATATGAGTTTCTTGCACACAACAAGAATATGGGTTTTGTTTCTTAATCCATTCACCTAGTCTGTGTCTTTTGACTGGGGAGTTTAGTCCATTAGTATTTAAAATTATTAATGAAAGATGTGCATTGAATCTTGTCATTTTTATTTCTGTTTACATTCTTGATGTAGTTGTTCCTTTCCACAGTTATACCTTCATTGAATTTCTTTCCACAACCCCTTGGGTATAATCATTCCTTTCTTCAGCTCTTTTTATTGCTTCCAGAACTCTCTGAAGGGCTGGTTTTGTCCACATGGATTCCTTCAGCCTATTAATGTCATGGAAGATTTTTCTTTCCTGTTCGACTATAATAGACATTTTGGCTGGTTATAGTAATCTGGGTTGGCATCTGTGGTCATTTAAAACTGGGAATACATTGGTCCAGGATCTTCTGGCTTTCATAGTTTGAATTGAAAAGTCAGCTGTAATTCTAATGGGTTTTCCGTTATATGTGACTTGTTGTGTCTCTTTTGCAGCTTTCAGAATTGTCTCTTTGTTTTGTATGTGTAGTGGTCTTAAATACTTTTGTCCAGGCTCTTCTGGCTTTCATAGTTTGCACTGAAAAGTCACCTGTAATCCTAATGGGTTTTCCTTTATATGTGACGTGTTGTTTCTCTTTTGCAGCTTTAAGTGTTGTCTCTTTTTCTTTACGTTTAGTGTTTTTTGCTATAATGTGCTGTTGAGAGTTTCTTTTCTGGTCCTGTTTGTTTGGTGTTCTATATCTTTCTTGCATGTCTTTCTTTAATTTTGGAAATTTTTCTTCCACAATTCCGTTGAAAATCTCGTCCATGCCATTATCTTGGGATTCTTCTCCTTCCTGCATGCCTATGATTTGTAAGTTTGGTTTTTTATGTTGTCACACAATTCCTGCATATTCCATTCTTGTGCCCTTTTAAATTTTTCATAATCTTTGCTTAAGTGGTCTAGTTCGTCCACGTTATCGTCCACTCTTGATGTTCTGTTTTGCATTTCATTCATCCTCTTGGTGAGGCTTTTTCCTGCCATTTCTAATTGGCTTACTGAGTGTTTCACTTCCTCCTTCATTTCAGCCTGAGTCATGTTCAATATTTCTAGCTCTTTCTTTTCTGAATTCATTCAGAAGTTTATCCCTATCTTCCTTCAGTTCTTTGATTTCTTTGTGTGTTCTTTAAATTCACTGAATTTTTTTATCATGTTTATAATTGTTCTTTTGAGTTCCGTGTCCTGGATTATCTCTAGGGGGTTCTCATTGTACTCCTCAGAGGACTACTGGTATTTGGTGGGGATATATTATTTCGTTTTTTCATGTTCTTATTTTCCTCTGTTACTTTGACATGTGGATTTCTTTTGTAATTTCTGGTTCTTGTGAGAGACTCACGCCTTCCTTTCTCGAGTTTACATCTGCTTCTTTTTGTAAACTTTATGTGCCTTTGTGGCTTACTTGTTGGGCATGAAAAGCTGGTTGCTCTAAGTTCTCTCTTTTGATTTTATATTGGAGTGGGCAGATTGCTTTTGTCTTCAGGCATTCCCACAGAGGCCCAAGTCACATGAAGATCAGATGCTCTCAGGCTTTCTCCTAAGGTCTGGATCCCTCCAGGAAAGATTTTGGCCTCTGGAATTTGAGGATTGGACTGGCCTCAGAGCAGGGTCTGGGAAAGATGCTGGTGGCTGTGCTACTCAGAGATACAAAGGAAAATGGGGGCGGGAAGGGGCCTCAAGGGCTCCTG
Source organism: Nannospalax galili (assembly GCF_000622305.1). Lineage (NCBI taxonomy): Eukaryota > Metazoa > Chordata > Mammalia > Rodentia > Spalacidae > Nannospalax > Nannospalax galili. The sequence goes on along the minus strand of NW_008335444.1, from coordinate 305,905 downwards.
GGGACTGTATGGAGGAACTGGTTTGGTGTGGATACCAAGGATCAGGCAGTGGAAAGGTCAGCCAGGGTGTCCAGGAAAGATGCTGGTGGGTTGTGCAGCCCAGGAAAGCAGAGGAAGGTGAGGGCGGGACCAGGCCCAGAGGGCTCTTGGGGATCTTGAGTAGGAACTGGGTTCATCTGGATGCAAGGGATCAGGAAGCAGTGATGGCCCTGGGGTGAAGGGTCAGCCCAGTCATCCAGGAAAGAGGTTGGAGGGTCCTGTAGCCCAGGGAAGCAGAGCTAATAAATTATTTTTAACTGTGCCCTAATTACGTTCTCTTGCTGTGATAAAAACTCTCACCAAAACCAACTTGGGGAGGAAAGGATTTATTTGGCTTATAGCTCACATACTCCACCATCAACAGAAACCAACACAGGAACCTGGAGCACAGACCATGGAGGAATTCTTTCTGACATGCTCCGCTGGCCTTTGCTCAACTTTCTTATACAAGCCACCCAGGACCACTTGCCCAGGGGTTGCACCACCCACAGTGGCCTGGGCCCTCCCTCATCAGTCAACAATTTAGAGAATGCCCCACAGACATGGCCATAGGCCAGTCCAATGTAGAAAATTCCTCAATTGAGGTTCCCTCTACCTGGTTTGTCAAGTTGACAACTGAAAATATCTATCACATTCTATTTCCTAAATTCTTTTTGTCATGCCTGCCTGTGTTTCTCAACTTACAGTATGAGTGCTATGAGGTTCCTAGTGGTTCTTCATTCTTTCAGGTCAAAACTATTTTCCTAATAATGCTGAAACATTATTAGGCTTTTCTACCTCCATTTTTTTTTAAAGATCATAGTGGACTTTCCTAGAGATTCACTCACATGATGAAGTTATTACTTTTATGACCAGTGAAATGTCTGCTTAGAAACTTTTGTATTTTGTTAACTTCTAAGTTTTAATTTTTAGTATTGCAGATTTCATTTTTTTAGTTCATCTAAACACAAGCTCTTTCATGACCACAGTGATATCTAAGATTGTATAATCAACTCTGAACATACTATGATGTATATTGGGAGGCTAACTAATAACATGTCAGGGACATTTCTACATAGTTACTATTTATTTTCCCATTTCTTTCATGAAGTGTGGTGCTTTCTTAATTACTCATGGCTTTTCCATGTAATGTGCTTGCTATCTTAAGATAACATGGTGAAAACACAGGGTGGAATGCTGTCTGTAGCATCCACTTACCATAGTTGACTTCATTTAAATTAAAAATTGATCAGGTATCCTTAGATCAGGTACTTCTCAAAATAGGTAAATTAAGATATAGTTACAAACTTTGCTTTAAATAAATGGAGTTTTAGGGGGGAATTATAAAAGCTAATTGAACAGAGAGTGAGGAGAAAATGTTCACTTATAAAAACTGAAAATGCTACTTTTATAAACATCAAGGATGTGAAACACGATTTTTGCCATTGGAGCATTAATTATAAGAAGATGCAGATGAAATATTTTAGTAGTATGATGATGCAATACCATGTTTTACTTAAGTGACTCAGGCAGTATATATTTCCTGGAATGGGATAGGCTGAAGTGTAAGGGTTGGAAGGCCTCGTGACATAAGTTCAGAGTAGTGCATGGAACTCAGAAAAATGGACAAAAAGGTACATAGGATCTATAAAGGGGTTTAGTATCTTTTCAAGTACAAATCCTCAGAATTGGGAATAAATGTTTTATTAAAGGCAAGATCCCTAGACTGAGCAGACAGGTGAGAAATGCACTTAGATAGGAAGGATGGACTCAGGAGTCATTAAAGTTCAAGCAGGATTTGCTATAATTAATTGGTTATACTATATGGAGTTAATTATTGTTAAGATTTGAATAGCTTATTAATTAATTTAATGCTTTAGTAGTTTTAGGAGTTTCTGTTCAATTAACAGTAGGCAAACCGAATATTTTTCTGTGAAGGAGAACATATTCCACTCTTAAGATTAATTTCATGGATTGAGTAAAGCTCAGTGTCAGGAAGACTAGTCAGGTAATAAGGATTTAAAGTGGGATGAAGATGGAAGAGGAGGCATTGGTGGGAGCTTCGTTTCAAAGGCAAGACACCTGCAACAAGGATCTGGTTAGATAGTCAGGGCAAAGCTGATGCTGAGTTTTTTAGCTTTGGTGCTTGATTCCATTCCAGCCTTTCTGTGCTCGTTTGTTTGTTTTGAGACAGGATCTCACTCTAGTCCTGACTGGCCTGCAACTCGTTATGTAGACCAGGCTATCTTGAAACTCACAAAGATCTGACTGCCTCTGCCTCCTAAATGCTGGGATAACACATGTGTGTCACCAAGCCTGGTCCATGGTTGACCATTCTTTGAAGTGCTTAGGACCAGAAGTGCTTCAGATTTTGGAGATTTCAGATTTTGGGATGTCTGTATAGACTATTCACCAGCATTCTTAACCCAGAAATTTGAACTCCAACATGCTGTCCGAACTGAAATCTCCTGAGTGTCTACCCATCATTTTTTGTTTTGAGTATGGTTTCAATAAGTAGTTGAAATTTGAAGACTATGAAAGTTCTTCAAAGGTTTGAGGAGAAGCTTTCTTTACAAAAAGATTAAGGCAGTGATTCTAAGCACAAGCTGTACATGAGACTCACTTGGGGAAGTAAAAAAATTACAGATGGTTAATAATGTGGATAGTGGGCCACATTTTAAAAATCATGCTCCTTAGGTAATCCTACTAAAAAAATTGAGAAGTACTATATTTATATATAGGAAATTGTGAGGGATGGGAAATGGTTATAAAATACTGAGTTTGTTTTAAATTACATATGGAAATTACCTACTGTCTGCTTGACCATTTCAGGCAGAGAAAGAAAAGAACTAAATTCTTTTTTTAAAAAATTATTTTTATTTCATGTGTATGAGTGTATTGTCTGCATGTATGTGAGTGCACCCGTGTCGTGCAATGCCGTGGAGGTCAGAAGAGGGAGTTGGATTCCCCTGGAACAGACATACCTTGAGATCTATACTAATTGGGTCAGAGGGATTCAAAGGACACTTTTTGCTCCTTGCCCTCCTGGGTCGATTAGTTCCCAGGGACTATGAGCATAGCGCAAAATGTCCTGTAATGGTGGTGGGTCATCTGGCCTCTTGATCAAGGAAGCTGAGGAGACCCCACCAGATGGACTTGAGCCAGTGTCCAGTCTATAAAGAGGAGGGTCAACACAGAGGAATCATTTCCTCCATGCTTCCAAGAGAAGCCAACA
>NW_008335444.1:296977-301527 GCF_000622305.1 Nannospalax galili | reverse complement strand
ATATATAAAATAAAAAAAATTATTTTTATTTCATGTGTATGAGTATATTGTCTGCATGTATGTGAGTGCACCCGTGTTGTGCAATGCCGTGGAGGTCAGAAGAGGGAGTTGGATTCCCCTGGAACTGGAGTTATGGATAGTTCATAGCAATCATGTGGGTGCTGGGAATCGAATCTGGGTCCTCTGTAAGAGCAATCAGTGCTCTTAACCACTGAGCCAACTCTCCATCCCCAAGAACTAAATTCTTTTATGAGAAATTTGGTTGAACACTGGGAAGAACTTTCAGTCATCATATTTATTAGGCATTTTAGGTGAGAGGTTGGGAGATTTGGAGCAGTCTTTGCGTGTGCAGAAGATAAATGGATATACTTGTTTTCAGTGGCACATAAAGGGGTCTGTCATTCAGGGCAGGGTCTCATGTGACCTGCTGGCCTATGACCTATAGTATGTGATTATTATTTTTTAAAAATATTTTATTATTTTTATTGTATGTATATGAGTATGTTGCCTGCATGTGTGTAAATGCACGCATGTTGTGCAGTGCCCATGGAGGCCAGAAGAGGGTATCAGATTCCCTGGAACTGGAGTTATGGCCAGTTGTTATTTGCCATGTGTATGTCGGGAACTGAGCCTGGGTCCTCTGCAAGAGCAGCCAGTGCTCCTAACTGCTCAGCTCCAATGTGTGTGTGTGTGTGTGTGTGTGTGTGTGTGTGTGTGTGTGTATGATTATTTTTATCTGTTAATCTCACATGATCAGGTATCCTAAATTGGGTCTTTCTTCTTTCAGGGTCTGAGAGGTAGAATGCAGTCTAGTTGACTTCCAAGCCAGTTCCTGTTTTCCATTTGAATACACAGCTAACTCTCTTATATTATAATCCAATAACTAGATGACTGTTGGTGTCATATTTACCAATCATAATGCTGGACCCAAAGGTTAATATTATATCCATTTTTAATTTAAAAAATTCTAGTTGCATTATGAGAAGGTTTTAGAAATCAGCATATTTAATTAGGACAGAATAAATTATTCATACCTCTTTCATAATATTTTAGGAAAGACCTGAAACTTTTTTTTTTTTTTGGTCCTTTTGAGACAGGGTTTCCCTGTAGACCACACTGGCCTTGAACTCACAGAAATCCACCTGCCTCTGTCTCCTGAGTGCTGGGATTAAAGGCGTGTGCCACCATGCCTGGCGACCTGAAACTTTTTAAGTGTAATATTTAGGTTATGTTCACTTTACCATTAAACTTTTTTCTTAATTTTTTTAGTGGTGCTCAGTGTCAAGCCCAGTGCCTTGTACAAACTTGGCAAGCGCTCTTCTAATTGAGCTATATTCCCAGTGTAAGATTACACTGATGAGTCAGTCCTTGTCTGCTTTGTAACCTCTTTTGAAGTATTTATTTTCTTTTAATATTTCTGCCATTCCTCAGGAACATCTCATGGATGCTGAATAGTTGTTCATCTACCTCTGCTATGTCTTTTCTCTTAATGTTTCATTGCGGCCATTTCCATATCACTGATGCTATCTTGTTTCTAGACCTGGTATTCATACTTTGCTTGGAGCAATGCTGGTGACACTGGTTATATCGATAGTGACCTCATCTGGGGCCACACTTTAGGGTGTGCCCTCTTTCATTGCTGCTGCTTTTGGCCCCCAGACTCTGTCATTCATGATCAGTGCGCCAGTCACAGTTCTTTGCACTTTCAATGCCACTTGACCCTGTGCTTCTTGTAAAGTAGGTCAGGATAGTTCTTAATCACCCATGGTAAAGGAATTCTGAAGGATGAGACCTCATTTTATTTTATGAAATGCAGTCCTTCCATTCCCAGAGTACCTATATGCCACCAACATCTTTTCCTTGAGTCCAGATTCATAAAACAGATACTTTATTAGGGAAGCGTCTTTTTGACTCTTACGTCTGATTTCTTGAGATGACTTCTGTCTCGGAAGGGTGGATCATCTTATGAAGCTTTCATTATCTGTTTACCTCCATGCTATTTCCCTACAAATTTTCCATATATGAATGAATTCCAATAAAATGTAAGATGTGACTTCTTTTCCTAGGAAGTTTATTTTAGTATTATTTACACCGTTACAGTAGCCTTATAATTGAGTTCATTATTTTGTTAACTTTGGTTCATTATCAACACAGAAGTCAGATGGATTCTGTCACAGTGTGTCAGATGGTATCTCCTCTATTTAAACCTAATGTGCATTCTTTTTCCAGAGTGTAAGCCATGTTCCGTTTTATGAGTCTTAAAAAAAAAATCTTGTCTCCTTGTTTTCATTTAATGCTGTGTTTTGTAGATTTATTTTAGATGAACAAATATAATTTCAAGACCAGTTTTAAAAAAATATTTCATATAATAATGGCTTATTTCATAGAATAATGGCATTTTTTGTTAATGAACATTCAGATTACTTCCAGGACTTTATTAATTATCAACAGTACTTTAGTAAACACATAGAAACACATATGTACATGGCTATAATTTTACATATTTAACACCTTCACAATTCTTACTGGAAATTTTTTCTTTTTTAAAAAAGATTTATTTTTATTATTTTTAAATTATATGTATGTGTCTATGTCTCTGTGTGGGTATGATCTCATGAATGCTGGTACCCACAGAGACCAGAGGAGGATGTTGGAGGCATGGGTTTTCTGGAAGAGCAATAGGAATTTTCACCTCTGAGGTATAGCCCAGGATTGGCCTTGAGGTCATGACACTCCTCTTCAGCATGTCCTACAGGTTTCTTTTTCTCCTTTTTAGTTTTAGTTTGCTTTTTTTTTTTTTTTAATGTTACAGCCTATAATCACTATTTACCCTTTATCCATTTTAATTTTCTCTTTCTGAAAGTATTTTTATTTTGGCTACATTCCTGTTCATATTGTTTTTGAGTGACAAACATTCTTTTTAGAGAGTTTGAATTTACTTACTTATTCATTTATTTTTGAGACAGGATTGCACCATGTAGCTCTGGCCAGTCTGGAACTCCCTATGTAGACCAGGCTGTCTTTGAACTCACAGAGATCTTCCTGCCTCTGCCTCCTGAGTGCTGGGATTTAAGAATGTATGCCAACATATCTGGGCTAAGTTTTGAGTTATTATTCCACTGTTTTTGTCTTTCAAGACAAAAGAAGTCTGATGTCAGAAATATAAATAAAATACAATTTTTTCCTCTCTTAGATGCTTTTAGAGATAGCTGTATCTTTTTGGATTTTTGTAGTTTCATTATGATGCCTTTATTTGTGTCTCGAAATCCTGATTAACTTTGTTGTGATTTCTTACTGTGTCTCTCACCAGGTTTGGAAAAATTAGTTTTTAATTATTCTCATATGCTTCCCTTTTATATGCACTCATCTCTTTGATTTGCTATTTTAGAACTCTAAGTAGATTTAGTTACCATTCTGGTCTTTATTTTTCTTAGCTTCCTTTTTCTTTTCCTCTTCTTCTTTATATCTTTCTTTCTTCCTGTGTCTGATTTGTCTATGCTTTCTTAAATATTAATGCCTTTTATGTCTGACTCAGTCCATTATTTGTCTTAAGTTGTATATGATTTGCTGTTTATTCTATCTTATTTATTTATTCATTTATTTTTGTGTGTGCATGTGTGTGTGCACTTCCTGGTCACACATTTGAGAGTCAGATGACAACTTTCTGGAGGCAGTCCTCTCCTCCTGTCATGTGAGTATAAGGGACTGAACTCAGGTTGTCAAGCTTGGTGGCCAGTGCCTTTATCCACTGGTCATTTTGCTGGCCTGGTTTGCTGTTTGTTCTACTCACTGAGTTTCTAATTTCATAGTCATATTTTCCAAAAGTACAGTCTTATTGTTTGTTTATGTTTGTTTTGAATCATTGTTATTATTTAGAAATTTCAAGTATTTTTATCATATATGCTGTTAACAGATAATTTAAATTTCTGAAGCCTTCAGGGGATGGGCGGAGGCGGGTGGCAAGCAAAAGTATTTGGCAAGATCTGAGTTAACTATTGCTCCTTGCCTAAGATCACAGGGTCCAGGCCTAGGCTTGGTAAATACAAAGAAAAATGAGATAAATAATTATTGCAGTTACAGAAACTGTTGTACTGAATTTCAGTGTTAAAATTATTCTCCATTTAGCTTGATTCTAACTTGGAAGTATTCTGGAAAAAAATGTGCTACATGATTTAATTTGGTCAATATTTTATTATTGGTGTATTTGTCTACTTTAAAATTAATCTTATATATTTCAGGAATTAATGCAGACTGCATATCTTTTCATTTTTGTAAATGTTTAGTAATTTTTAGTGTGATTGCAGTATAAACTTAAGCTCATTTCCGTATTACTCATTACCAAATACTGAAGCTGTATTTGTTATATTTAAGAGTTCTAGGAGTCTATTGTAGTTCATATTATTTTTATATTAAACAAGAGTTTTGACTCTGATTGTACTTCAACTTGTAATTTTTGGTATAATATGAAAATTATTTTAAATATCTTAATAAATTGAAACTGCTTTATGGCAGGTTAATTTTTTACTGCCATAAAACAGTGAAATAATTTT
>NW_008335444.1:287309-296646 GCF_000622305.1 Nannospalax galili | reverse complement strand
GGATGTTCATGATTAAGCTATTTTTTGTAAATGTTTTAGTGCAAAGATTTAAATATAATGAATATTGTGAATAAAAATATATCTTTAAAGCCGTATCCTTATATTAATTATTTAAGAAACTAACAGGCTAAGCATTGCTTCTTACTTTCTTTAAGGAAATCAAGAAGAGGTACTGTGGAGTCTGTTGAACTATTAACTGAGTATCAAGGGTATATGGCAGACTATCTTTTACAAGCCACCTACTCACTTTTCTTCTGTGTTCTTATAAACTTTTGTGTTGGCATTTAATGATTGGTATCTGAAAAACGTCAAAACATTGAATCTCAGTTGTAAGCTCCTTGTCGTAGATTAATCAAGATTGAACATCTATGGTACAGCATTTCTTTCCCTTTTGTTTTGTTGATTTAAAAAATAAAACAAACAAAGCAAAAAACCCCCGAACTCTCCTGAAGGGCCCTTGGGACAGATGGCCCCTTACTGTTGATGGTTCGATTACCATGATCACCCACAGCTTCAGAGGAGTGCGAAGAAAAGAAATTGCTTTCTTTGTCAAGGTGTTTTCAATTCAATTCTCACCCATTAGCCCTGTTTGGTTAAGTTTGGAATTACTCTTATCAGGTGACTGATGAGGGTTTTCATTTTATCATAATAGGTCTTCTTTAAAAGGCATGGAAGAAGCAACATGATGTATCTAACATGCTGTGCATTGGGTTTCATTTTCTTAAGGGTCTTTGAAGTTCTATTTTCATTTCTTCAGTTGGAATTTGCTAAAATATACACAAAAAGGGCTTCCTCATTTTGAGCTGTGATGCTAATTTTAGATCATTCTGTAAGAACATTTAGAAAGACTAGAATTAAACATTTGTATGGTTGGAGTTTAAAAGCACACCAAGTGTTTTATTGGAGTAGTTTGATTTTCTAGGTAACTGTTTAGATGAGAGTGAAGTCAATCACTGGGAACATTGAATTAGACTTCTTGTGACAGTTACTTGTGCACATTAGGAGGGTGAAAAAAAATAGACATGTTTTAAAATATGTATGTGAAGTACAAGTGGAAGTGTGGTCTGTTTTTGAAACTGACTGTTGAAATCATTGAAATAAAGTTTTTAAATATATAATTTAAACATATTATTAAATGATGAATTATATGAATTCCAGATTGAGACAGTGTTTATTTGAGTACTGTTAGTGGTAACTATACTTTTCTAGGTTTCTCGGGAATTTCCTGTGTTTTTGTTTTGTTTTTTTTTTTTTTTTTTTTTTTTTTTTTTTTTTTTTTTGCAAAAGCAATTTCAATAATTAATTGCTGAAAATATCTTCTTGGAGATAATTACAAAGATGTCTGCTTGTGAATATATTTTTAAAACTATAGTCCAGTGAATGAACAAAGAGCAGAGTTTGTTTATTTATTTTGTGTAGAGTGCTTCATGTGCTGTAGTGGTCAGTGTCCTTGGAAAGAATGTCCTAGTGGAAGCAAGGACACCTGCTTTCTGATCCTACAATGGTGTCTGGGGTGTCCTAGTGGAATGAAGGACACCTGTGTTTTGATCCTGTAGTAGTGTCTGGGACATCCGAAGGACACTTTCACTGTAATCCTGCAGCAGCATCTGGGGGGAGGGGCGCTGGTGGAAGCAGTGATACCAAGTTCTGATCCTGCCTGCAGTAGTGTCTGGTAAAGACATAGTGGACAGATAACTTTCCTAAGTTTGTGTGGAGAATTGGAATGTTTTAAGAATCTGTCCACATACCATGAACTTTTTCTTGAAAATATAAATAAATAAATAAATAAATAAATAAATAAATAAATAAAGAGGTCTGAAATGTTTTTATACCAACAGATGTCCTTTCTGTGGATTTATCTTTCTGTGTGTTAAAATGGAGCTGTATAAATTGTATGGGGAAAAAAATCAGCCTAAAAAAACAGAGATTGTAAGGTACAAAGAGATCCATCTTGATAACGTAGATGTTGGAATACTGATATATTTGTATATCTGACAGTGATAGAGGGAACAATAACAGGCATATACACATATAACTTTGTAACTATAGCTCGCCACAGTTCTGCTGAAATCATGTAGTTCCAGTACCGTCATAGTTCTGTTTTGAGGCAGTTCTTTTCATTGGGCTGTGGAGATAGAATTACAGTGTTAGTATGTATTATCATAGAAAGGCTTTAAATTATGTTGATGGTCTTTTCTTGTAAAATCATCTCTTGATATAATTGGCATGATTGTTTTCCTAGTTTCATGAAGATAATATGTCTGTATGTATGTAATAAAGGGAATTCTAAGGGCTGGAGAGATGGCTCCGTGATTAAGAGTACTTGCTACATAATCAGGAGGACTGGAGTTTGGATTTAAGCACCCACACAGCAAGTTGGGTATCCCACAAACACTTGTAACTCCAACTCTGAGGATACCATCCGCCATCTTGCCTTTGTGTGTGTGCCTGTGTATATACTCTCATACAGACACATCATATTCACACATAAATAAAAAAAGGAATCTTTAAAAAATAAAGAGGATTCTGAATTATTGACACAGGTTTAAAGTATTTATTGCTAACAACTATTAAATTCTTTCTTGCTAATCTTTGTGAGATTAATATGGTCTATGCTATTAGTTCTTAAAGTGTGGTTCTTATTAAAAGTGTGTAGCATCTGTACCACCTGGCAGCTTGTTAGAAAGCAGGTCCATGTAGGCATACTAGATTAGAAGTTCTATGCATGGGATCCAACAATCTGGGTTGTAATAAGAGCTCACCTTACACTTTTGTTGCATACTAAAATTGAGATAATTGATCATTAAATCTGTCTTTAAAAAGTTAATAAAATTCTGTATTCTCTGTATGCTCCTAAACTATATTTTAGTTGACACATAGCAGTTGTACATAGTTTTGGATTGCTGGTGTCTTTCCACAGTGCTGTAAATACGTGTTTTGCTATGGTACATGCTAGGGAAAAGTGCGAGGTAGTGGTTGCCTTGTCTTTGGCTTCACTAAGATCCTAAATAACTGTGTGAAATATTTCCTTAAATCCTCTTTGCAGTCAGGTTGACTATAAATTGCAATAATTATGAATTTGAAAATGGTTTTGGCATATCTAACATAAATTATAATTCTAACTCTTGTTATCCAATGACATGCTTTTAAATCTTTTTTCACACAACATTGCTTGTACAAAGATGATATTTATATGGTATACTTAGATAAGCAGATGAGAATGCTCTTCATTTAACCCGGAGAGAGAAAGTGGAGAAAGATTGGGGTGGTGGATCTCAGTACCTGTCTCTGATCATAGACAGAGATTTTATGTTATCACTGAATAGAGAGTCAGAACTCTATCTCCTTATTCTAAAAATACTTTTTTTTCATACTTTTCAATTATAAAGTCCTCAGATATCTGTAGATCTTTAGCTGAATGTCTTTTAAAAATCCATTTCTATGGTTTGGTAATAAAGCATTGAAGGATTTTATCAAAAAAGTTCACTTCTTTTTTAAAGTAATAGTGTTAAATAAGTAATTTATGGCAGTAATCACTATAATGTTTGCTATTTTTTTCATAAGTTATGACTGATAGAAACCTCATTGTTGACTGAATCCACCAGATGTCTCTTCTGTCTTGTCTGTTGGATTATGATGGGAAAATCTCACTTTGTTGGTCTTCAGTGCCAGATTAAACAGTTAACTAGACCAAATACTTAGTATTACCTTAACAAGTAGTTCACAACTCCTCCTTAAATGAGTTTTGCTTCAAAGAGCTTCCTATACCATAGGTCAGAGGAACCAGCAGTTTTTATATAAGCCTCCACTTTACAAGACATAGCCTCACTTTTTCCTGGAATTATGCCCCTGACCCCCTTCCTGTTGCAGTGGAAATCATGGTGTAGCTTCTGTCCAAGGCTCATCTCATTGTCCTGATTAGGCTCTCAGTCTTCCCTGCCTTCTTAGGGATCTTGTATTCCTTCTTTGCTGCCTTTCTACCAGGCATTATTTCCTGTCAGCATGTTCTTATATACTGTTCTCAAAGGAAAAGGAATCTGTCCAGTGGCATCTTTCTGTCTGTCTTCCTTCTTGTACAGCCTTACTTAGTTCATTTGCCTTGTACAGGAGACCTCCTTTTCAGACTCCCCTCACAGCTCCTTAAGTCTGCCTCTTCTTGCCCTTTCTCTGAAGCTGCTCTTACTGTCATAATGTCTCTAAATATGGTCGTCATTCTTCAGTCATCCTTCTGCATGTCTTGCAGCATTCGCTTGAATTTTTCTTTTTCATTTTAAAGGTACACCTGCTCTCCTTGCTGCATGGGTTCCAGTGGAGTTCTTCCTCCTTTCTGGCTCTTTATGCTTTGGTGGTCTCTCCTCATCCCTTGACAGTGCCCCCCCCGCTACTTTATAGTCTGGATACACTGGATTTTTATTTTTTAGTTTCTAAAAGGTACACTTTTTTTTCTTATATTTTCTAGGTCTTTGTATGTATTGTTTCTCTAGTCCAGAATATTCTTCTCTGCCTACATCATTTTTACTGGTCTATATAATGTCAGTTTGTGGACTCTGTGTAAGTCCTTCAGTGATTCTCTAAATTACATTAGATTTCCTTAGTATGTGCTCTTAGAATCTTCTATCCTTTCAGTATCATAACCTACATTTTATTTCATTTCATGTTTAATGCTTCTTTTTTTTGTAGATAATAGGTGTCCTGTTTTAAGTTCATTATTGTCTCCACAAGTAAAGTAAAAGTCATATACTTTAGAAAAATAAAATTTCTCATTTTATTTAATGATTTTGCCCATTTATGTTCAAAAGGCTTTCCTCCTTTAGCAACATTTCTTGAAATTCTTGAATGAATCTTCAAGTTGAGTTTAAATGTTTGGTAGTGTACCTTTAAAATAATGCTCTTTGCACAAAACCTAGACAGTCTTTAACATGCCACAGATACTATGGGGAATTCGAGGCAGGGAGTTTAGAGTTTTGAATGAAATAGATTGAACTTAAGTTACGTAGACCATAGAAGGATCAATTATTCAGAAATAGTTAGATAAGGTCTCTGTAATTCTTGGCTAAGAAAGCTCCACGCTGCTGTGAGCCAGCTATGATGAGGGGAAGAGGTTCCCATTTGATCTGTTTCCTTATACATATCTGTGTTCTACAGTGTAAGTGAATTGATCATAGAAAAGCTGGATGCAAGCAAAATGCAGATTTATAGTCTACTTTCCAAAAGTATATAGCCTCTGAACTATGATTTTCTAAATGCATAATTACAAAGATACTGTGTATTTAATTCATCTTTGAACTCTCAAAATTAAAATTTATTTATGGAAACACAAAAATTAAAATAACTTGCAGATACTCATGTGATTATATTAAACTATAAAAAAAACTGTAAAAAATCTTACTTTTTGTTTCCTGTTACGGTCTAGAAAATGTAAAATTTCAGATAAAATTTATTGATTTAACAAAAATTTGTACACTTACACTATGATAGTTTTTTATTAAAATAAAACAATTGAGAGTATTAATATGAAAGTGAAGTTCTGATTTTTTTCTGTTAGCAGCACTGTTTTAAAGTAAGGACATGGAAGTCTTTTGGAATAACTACCATAGAGGGAAGAGCTCAGTTAGTGCTCCCGGTCAGCTCAGTGCTCACAGTCAGCTTAGTATTCCCAGTCAGCTCAGTGCTCTGGGCCAGCTCAGTGCTCCCAGTCAGTTTACTATTCCCAGTCAGCTTAGAGCTCTCAGTCAGCTCCGTGCTCTGGGTCAGCACTGGCTCCGCGGCTCCTGCCAGCAGTTCTTATCCTTTTACCCATAAAATCAGCATAAAATTGGTCTAACTTGGCCAGATCAGACAGAGTATCTGAAAAATAATCTTCAGGGAAAAGAATATTCAGGTTTTGTTTGAAGTTTTAAAATTGGATTTTTTTCTTTTCAGATCTTTTTTGGTCTTTTGCAGTACTTCTTAAAAGTTGAGATGATGTGTGATCTAAATATAACCACATAAGCAGTAACTAGCTTAATCCATCCCAAAATATGGAAGCACATGAGTCTAATACATGTTTGCGTGCTGCTGAAGGATAACAATTTGTTTAATGAAAAGAAATAGGATCTTTTCCACTAGGTGATTAATCCAATCAGTGTTCCCATGTAGTCATTTTTTTTCCTTCTGTGAAAAACAGTATATAGAACAGGAATGAATGAGAAAGACATGAGTGAAGAGTGAGGAAGAAAACCATGTGTAGCTAAATGCTGCGGACAATCAAAGCACACTGTAAGAGCTGCACAGTCGGTCAGTGTCCTACTTAAGACTTGTTGTACATACTCTCAAGGAGCAACTAACTATAAAGCTGTGGTTGATAAAAAAGGATATTTTATTTCAATGCTGTGGAGGTCAGAAGAGGTCTTCAGATTTCCCTGGAACTGGAGTTACGGATGGTTGGTAGCTGCCATATGGGTGCTGGGAATCGAACCCGGGTCCTCTGCAAGAGCAGTCAGTGCTCTTATCTGCTGAGCCATCTCTCCAGCCCCATTTGATATTTTAAATATCCACACTGAAGCTCATTCTGTGGTTTGTGAGGAAATACTAGCCTATGTTTTTGTATAATGATTTGTTTTTATGACTATTTACTTTAGCATTAATTTATTGGCATTATTTATTCATGAAGATTCTCCTGTACAGCCCTTATTTTGGTAAAAGTGCAATATAAAATTAAGCATGTCTTTGCTAGTTGAGAACATGGTTATCCATAGGATCTGCAAGATATTGCTGAGGCTCTTGAATTGATCTTTGCATCTCACATTAATTTTAGAAGTGTAAACACTTTGTTTTACATGATGATGACCTAATCATCTGATGTTACCTTCATAAATTTGTAATGTATTATTATTATTTGTGAATATTTTATTTATTATTTTTATTTTATGTATATGAGTGTATTGCCTGCATGTATGTAAGTGCACCTGTATCATGTAGTACCTGCAGAGGGCAGGAGAGGGCATTGGATCCCTGAACTGGAGTTACAGATGGTTGTTAGTCACCATCTGAGTGCTGGGAATCGAACCTGGGTCTTCTGCAAGGGCAGCCAGTGCCCTTAACCACTGAGCCATCTCTCCAGACCTTAATCTCTCCAGACATTTATGCTAAATGTTTAAAATAGCTTATTTATATTGATTAATGTATAAAACTTTAATTCTTTATTATTAGTAAGTAAAAAGTTTGTGACTAGCATGCTTTCATATTTTTTTAAGTTAAAATATTGAAATAAACAGTCTGGTTGAACTTAAACTTGAAGATGCTAGAGTAGCCAAATCGTGCTTAAAATGTTGCTAGACATATGTTGGATTTGGGGGTTAACATTTAAGAAATTTTCACCCTAATTTTTATTTTTAAAAAATGCTTTAAGGAGCTGGAGAGATAGTTCAGCGGTCAAAAACATTGGTTGTTCTTGCAGAAGACCTGGGTTCGAATCCCAGCACCCACCCAGGGGATCCGACAGCCTCTTCTGACCTCCGCGGACATTGCACAACACAGGTGCACTGACCTACATGTGGGCAATACACATACACATAAAGTAAAAATAATAAATAAATTAAAAAAAGCTTTAAAATTGGGGCTATTATTTTCTATGTCTGTAATTTTCTACTGATTAGGCACATAGAGTTAGTATCTTTGGTCCATCAAGTCCCTTTACTTGGGGTAAAGTTTAGACTTGTCAAACTGGAAGTACTTGCTATATTACTTTATCATGGGCTTTCAGTTTTTTTTTGTCAGAAATAATATTAATCTTTTGTTAACAATGCTCTAAAAATTCATTTGAAATATGGAGGTTCA
This sequence comes from Nannospalax galili, assembly GCF_000622305.1. Taxonomy (NCBI): domain Eukaryota; kingdom Metazoa; phylum Chordata; class Mammalia; order Rodentia; family Spalacidae; genus Nannospalax; species Nannospalax galili. Next base: position 288,828 of record NW_008335444.1, on the reverse strand, counting down.
TTTCTGACAGTTAAGAAGTAGATGACCGAAACATTTACTATTGCTTAGTAAGGCTGAGAATGCCATCCTAAGCCACTTTAAAAGAGGGTTATGAGAAACATGGAGTGAAAACTCACATGAATATTTATAACATTGTTGATTTATATATTCTATATTTAGACAGTAATTTTTTTATTTCTTGACATATCATTTAAAAACCAAATTTGTTTATAAAACCTGCTTTAAATCTGCCTACTACTTTATTACTTAAACAGTTATTCTAGAGTTTAAATATGAGATTGAAAAAAAATTTTGATTTGTTTATTTTTATTTTATGATGTGTATGAGTGTTTTGCCTGCATGTATGTAGGTGTACCATGTGTGTAGTGCTCACAGAGGCCAGAAGAGGGTGTAGAATTTCCTGGAAATGGGGTTGCAGATAGTTGTTAGCTGCCATGTGGTGCTGGGAGCCAAACCTAGGTCCTCTCTAAGAACAGCCAGTGCACTTAACTGCCAAGATATTTCTCTAGACCCCAAATAGGAGATTTTAGAACTGATATAATAGCAAAAATGTTTATTGTTTTCATAAATTCTTAATTGTGATTTTAAAATGGAGATTTAGGCCATTCAGCTTTGATCTAGACTCTGAGTCTATATTTGATTGTGTGCTTATTATATTTATATTTTTATTTTCAGTTAAAACCAAAAGTTTTATAGGTGTAGTTTAAATTGAAAACATAATGTTTAAAATTTTAGAATCTGAGGTATTCAAATAAAATGAGCTACTGAAAAGTTTCATTTTTAGTAACTTGAGCACGTTATGAATTTCACTTGACCCTATTTTAAAGGTCACTTACACCTTTAAATGTCAAAATATTTAATTTGATAAACAGAAAAATCTGACAGTTATATTAAAAATTGATAATTTTAAGAGCATTGGCAAAATTGTTTCTTTGTCTTCTTATGTTCTTTTAATGATATATTTCAATTGTTTGCAGATCCTGTGGTGTTGTGGAAATTCCCAGAGGACTTTGGAGACCAGGTTGGGAACAGATAATTTAAAAACATTTTGAATTAGAGCATTAGAGTTATAATGAGAATATATTATTACTTTTAACTGCTACAGTTAATTTTTCTTGATCAACTGTGAAAAAAGCAGGTGTGGAGAATGTATGGAGAATTTTTAAAAGTGGCACTTGGTTAAGAAGCATTTATTGAGAATCATAGAACAGAAGCTGGATGCTTATGATGTCAACAGAGTTTTACACTTTCATCTATGGAATATTATTTTGGAACATTAAAGAATGTTCCAGTCATAAAAACTTGATAATATTAATTCCTTGTTGGATATGCTCATTATCTGTTTATACTTAGAAATAACATTAACTTCTATAAGTGAGTGATCTGTTTTTTTCTCTGTCACAGCAGTTTCTGAGCCAATTGTATTTAGAAGTTGACTTATGAATGCTTTCCTCTTTCCAAGTAATTCTTACACCTTCATGTTCTTAGAAAGCTAAGGCATAGAGGGTGCTTCATGGAT
>NW_008335444.1:231001-284421 GCF_000622305.1 Nannospalax galili | reverse complement strand
TTTTCATTTTATGTGTATGAGTGTATTGTCTGCATGTATGTGAGTGCACCCATGTCATGCAGTGCCTAGAGTGAAGAAGAGGGCATCGGATTCCCCTGGAACTGGAGTTAAGGATGGTTCATAGCCACCATGTGGGTGCTGGGAATCAAACCTTGGTCCTCTGCAAGAGCAGTCAGTGCTCTTAACTGCTGAGCCATCTCTCCAGCCCCCAGGATGAATGAGTGTATTGCCTGCATGTATGTGAGTGCACCCATGTCATGCAGTGCCTAGAGTGAAGAAGAGGGCATCGGATTCCCCTGGAACTGGAGTTAAGGATGGTTCATAGCCACCATGTGGGTGCTGGGAATCAAACCTTGGTCCTCTGCAAGAGCAGTCAGTGCTCTTAACTGCTGAGCCATCTCTCCAGCCCCCAGGATGAAGTTTTTTGGTTGATGAATTTTTTAATAAATTTTATAGTTTTCTGTAGTTCTTTAAATATTTATTGTGACTAAAATAATGAAATATTTTATAAGATGTATGAACATAAAATATTTTGAAGCTTATGTTGTAGGAATATCATTTTGAGATTGAGTTATATATGATTGATAACACTAATTTGTTTTTGATAAAAGTATTTTTGGTTGATTACCTAATAAGTAGATTCTTTTGTCTTAAAAGAAATGAAGTAATACAGTCTTGTCACTATAAAATTACAATACTAGCAACTTATATTTTTAAGTTCATGGATACAATTCTCACAACTTACAAAAAGTAAATCTGATAAAAGTATATCTTTAAAAATGTTCATTTGGAAATAGTATACAGTTACATAATTTTGAATAGTATGAAAGAATAATTTTCTAGATGAGAAGGTCAACCTGAAAGACTGAGAAATTATGAGTTCACTTGAACAAGTGAATTAAATGGTCATGTTAGGAACCTTTACCATGACTTCAAAGAAAAAGAGGGTATGCATTCTTAAATTGGTTTTATCCTTTAAAGAAAGGATGGATTTATAAATAGCTTAAATATTTAAAAGAAGTCCCTACAGTGAAGGCATGGGTTGGAAATGAGTCTAATCTGCTTTGTTCCTGTCATGTGTAAGGAACAGAGCTTTTCGGACTCATGTTAAAAATGCTTATGTCTTGGTCTCCTCTCGCTCTCTTTTCTGCTAACCTACAATAGCTTCCTGTCCTTTCAAGTTGACTTCCTGTGTTCATATTTATTTCTACCTCTTAAACTATCCCTTAGAGTTCTTGAGGTTCTGGAGAGCTCTCACTTTGGGATCAGATGTGAGGAACAGATACTTGTCAGTCCACTGTGCAGACTTCAGTGAGGTCAGCAGCTTTGGCCGCTGCTCTTGGCTAAGGGGTTTGTAAGTTTTCAGTTGGGGTTGAGGTCAGTAGTACATCAATAAGCTCTCACATACTTAAGTCAAGGTTGTAAGCAATTCACTGTGTGATGGTGGTGAACATCTAGAACCCTTGGGATTCCAGTGCTCAGCAGTCCTCAAAGTCCTTTTGAAGGTCAGAACTAAAAGGAACTTTAGATACCATTTTGTAAACTACCATCAAGTTTTAGGAGTATTCTAGCAAAGGGCTTTGAAGAATGGTTTTACTGTATGCTTCTTGGTGAATGTACTGATTACTGCTGAAGACAGCAAAGAAGCTGTGTTTATTTCTCGCCCTTCTTACTTTTTCCTGTTTCTCTCCACTTCCTAACCATTCTTTTCAGTGGATTTGAGATGGCCTCAGTAATAATAATTAAAAGCAAATTATATATCTTTATTTTGCTCTTACTGTGTATTATTATGCACTACTAGGTGCACTATGTCTTAATTCACTTTATCTTCAAATCCTCTCAGGACTTCTGGGAGATAGTATCATTACTCAGGGAGAGACTCTTGAGTTTTAACGATGGTTTTTGGCCACTATATGGGTGCTGGGAATCGAACTTGGGGTCTCTGCGAGAGAAGCCAGTGCTCCTAATCTCTGAACCATCTCTCAAGGCCCACTAATTTCTTTTTTTAAAAAATATTTATTTATTCATCTTATTTATGTGTATGTGTGTTTGTCTTTGTGAGTTTATGTGTACCATTGTGTGTGCAGAAACCTGTGGAGACTGGAAGATGGTGTCATATCCCCAGGAACTGTAGTTTCATGTTGTTCTGAGCCACTATGTGGGTGCTTGGAACTGAACCCCGGGTTTCTGCATGAAGAGTGAATGCTCTTTAACTACTGAGCCATCTCTCCATCCTCATCAGTTTTGACTTCTGATAGGAATCAGTAGATATATGTAAACTGACAGTTCAGAGTGTTTAATAAGTCTCAAGAACACAGAGTCAAAAGGTTTAAACAAGGTAAGGTCAAGAACCCCCAAGCCACCCCCTCAGGTAAAATTGTTCTTTATTTGTTGATAACCAAAAGAATATACCCAACACTATTCTTTTGATAAATGTCTTAAATACAGTGATTCTAATATTTAACCCAAGCATCTAACTTTCTGTTTGACAGAAAACAAAACCAAACCTGAGGGATGGGTGACAGAACCTATAGCTATGGGCAAACATTTTATAAGTAAAATCTCATGAAGCAATTTAAATTTCTCCAAGTGTACATACTACCTTTACATCTTCATGAAATTGGAAAAATGGCCGTGCTTGTTAACATGAGTCATAGGTTTAGCTTTTGTTATAGCATTCAAAAATAAGAAGTCAATGTTAGTAATCAGTTTTTTTCTATTTTAGAAATTATCCATAAATTAACTCATTTTAATATCAGTTCAACTTTTTTAAAAAATATTTTAAAGACTGTGTTCTAGCAATCATACTACATATATAACTTTAATGTTAAAGTTTAGCCTAATAATGACTAAATGTAGTTGAATGAAAATTTACATTTTATGTAAACTAAATATTGTGTCATGTTAGTTTATTTGTTCAGTAATCTGTAGATGTTTGGGAAAGTACATTCTAGAATAAAGTGTGTGTTTATGCTATACTGGTGCTTGCTACATCAGAGGAGACAGCTATTTTTTTTTTATTAAACTCAAATTATAAAATTTGACAAATTAGCCAAAGATTTATAATGTGAATTCGAATTCTATAAGAATTATTTTTAAAGTCTAGCCATTTTAAATATTAGAAATTTAATTTCATTATTTCATAGGACTTTAAAGAATATTCAGTGTATATACATTTCTTTGTAAACCAATCAGAATAGCTTATTTAATTTGTGAGGCTTTATACTAGTTTATTCACACTCTTGAGAAAAGGAGAAACATTTCATGGAAATAGCAGCACAAACCTTTCTAAGTTAAAATCTCACAGACTTAACAAATACTGGGATACTTGTAGGTATGCTCACAGTAAATAGATACTGTAGATATGTAGGAGAGTTGAAGGATAGATTTATAAAAGAATCATGATTTTTTTCAAGGCTTTTAAATTTAGTTTTGATTATTATTTATAACCTAGGCAATTGTTGTGTAGCTTTAATGTCCTTAGGAGCTGAAGTTATTTGCTGAGGCCTTTCTCCAAAGTGATAATCTGACCTGTGGCTACTGCTTGCAGGAGCAGATTAGGGACAGGGAGATTGGAGTGGGGATCAGGAGTGCACTGTTACTCTGGCCCTCCTTCTTGCATGAGCACATCACTGGATCTGTGGTGATGCCAGTGGTATAGAGTGCTCAAAGGAGATCTTTAAGCTTTGATCACTGATATTTTCCTCTTGATGACTCTCTTCAAGTGAAAGTGGAAGACATTGGAATATTACCAGGAAAGAGAATGAAAAATCACATTACTTCATCATTTGAATTTGAGACAGTGGTAGGGATTTTAAATGTTATTTCTTGCATTTAATTGAAGCCACATAATTTTTTTTAACTATTTAGAATTTCTAACCCTGTCAGTTATATGGTGTTTGTCATTAGAAAATATTGTCTGCCATGAACTTCAGCTTTGTCACAGGGTTTATGTAGGGTTAAGGTCTGTTTGATGCCCTGGAGTAGGCATTCAGTACATGAGTGAATGGCAAGATTAAATTTCCACCCTGCTCAGTGCCTGCCTTTTCTCAGCTTCTGTTTCTTTTCTTGTGGAATTTAGTTTTAACTTTTTCTTTTCTGTTTCTTCTATTCTTTGCTCTATTTTTCAAACCTCAGCTTGAAAATTAATTCTTCTTTTAAGCTTTCTTGAATTTCCACAGCAACCTGTGTGTAACTTTATAGCCTCTTATGTACTTCAAGATCCTTACACCTTCCCTTCTCCCTCTTTCCTTCCTCCTTCCTTCTTTTTTTTTTCTTCAGTTTCCACATCTACGAGGGTAATTGGCACATGATAAAGTCTGAAAAATGATGGTATGACTGTCTTGTTGAGTGAGTGGCAGATGAAAGGAAGTGAAATAAACTTATGATAGATTATCTTAATCATTGTAGAAAAAAATAGTATCTAATGTTCTATGAAGGATGATTTCAGAAGTCCTGTGTAAACTTGTTTAGAAAGATTTCAGGTTGTTATGAGAAATATGATGGAGTTTCATTAAAATATAAGTGAAAAGATGTTTCTTGGCATAGGTGATGAAAAAATTAAATTTCAATATATGCTGATAATTTTGTGTATGTTCTCATACTAGGTGATAAAAGTACATTTAGAAATACTGTTAGGAAAGTTCATATATCACATACATATTTTACCTAAAATAGTAATTATTCATTTCATTAAGCAAATCTTGTAGAAATTGTCTGTAAACAGTTTTAATTATAATTCTAAGTATATCATATTGAAAATATTTTAAGTTGTACTTTCCAGCTGTATTACTATGAGGCTTTTATATATGGAGGCCTCTAGGGAGCCACCTGACAGTGAAACTGAGCCTGTACTTTTCAACTTATTCCATTAGCTGTATATTAGGGTTTAGGAAGAACACTTGTTTGTTTATTTACATATGCTGTTTTTATTTTTATGTATCTACCATTAATTTTTCCTTTTACTGATTTAAAAAGGATTTAGATAATACAAAGTTCTTCATGATTTAAAACCAAGAAATATTGATATCTTGATATTTTATGATTTTATTTCTTCCATTAATCATAAAGATATAAATTATTGAGAAATAATTTATTAAATTCTAACATTAACAAAATAATTGTAAATAATTATGGACTTAATAAAATAAAAATTTTTACTTGCTTGGGCTTGCTAATGCCATTTTTAAATATGAACCAATCTGTCAGACCAATTAAAAACTAATCTAATTGAATTCAATATCAACATATTTTTTCAAGTGGAAAGAATGAAATGTCATAAACTCATTTTATGTGATAGAAGAATTTTGTTTCACTAATCCTATGAGAACATAGAAACATACATATGCATATATATGACAAATTGAATTATCAATTTTTAAGAATATAAAATTTTGTAAAGAGAGATGGATAAGTGTAAGAAAATTATATCATAAAGGCTTCCTTTTTTCATATTCTAGACATTTTATAACTATTTTAGTAACCTTAAAATATCAATTATGTCTTATCAGTCTGCTTTTAGTAGGAATATGGGCATATACAACATTATGTTTTTGTTATATTGCCATGTATCAAAAAGAAGAACCAGAATATGAAATACTGTAGCAATGTCTGTGGCAAAGTGCATAGAAAGAAATTTTAGATAGTTACTGTGTTTTTCTTTGTCTTCATCTTTATACCAATTAGTTTTGTTTCCTTTGTAGATGAGTGTTAGGAAGTTTAATATAAAACATGATCATACTCTTATTTTACTGCATGCTTGTTTTGTATTTTGCATAGCTGAAATTAAAAATTTACATTGCAAAAGTAGGAAGCTAATTTGGAAAAGCAATGGTGTTTTAGAAATTTTGCTTTATGGTTGAGGTATTTGCTAGACAATGGAACTAATGTTTTTTTTTTCATGAATTCCTAGTGAGAAAATACTTTAATGCATTTAAAAATTATTTGAAGTCTTCTGTGAAAATTGCCTGCTTTTCTGCTGTAGGGTGAAAAGTTGTACTTTAATGTGCTTTTAGAGGTAGGATTTTAATATTTGTTTTAAGGCAATGAAGTTAGTATATTTTTCCTGTACAAATGAGAGTCTAATTTGGAAGGCTGCTATTGCTTAGCAGCCTATACAAATGAAGTCGTAAATGATGCAGATTAAACCAAATAAATGTGGTTTCACAGAAACTTACTTTTTTTATTGACAAAAGTAAAATTGGAATTTAGTTCTACAGAGTGTTTGAGAGAGACAGAGTGGACAAATGATTTTTCCAAAGTATAATCTAGGCTGATGAATGAGAAACAGTTCTCCCCAAGCCAGCAAAAAACAAATTGAGCATTATGCAATCTTAAGGAAGCATGAGACCTGCTCTGACAGTTCAGAATTTTAGATTAAATTTGTTCTCTTCTTTTAAAAAACAAGTTAAAATTAGTTGATTGTGAAATAAAAGATGAAAGATAATGTTTAGATGTTACTTGATACTTGTCTTTTAAAGTTGACATAAAGTCATTAATTCACATAGACTGTGTTACTTTGCATCAGTCTTGCTTATAACTGCTCACTGATTTAAAAATGAGTTTTAAAATATTCTTTAAGAATAGGTTTAAGTTTGGATGTGCAAGAATGAGTCTTCACTAATTGTTGTTTCACCTTTGTATTTGGTGTTTTGTCGCTCCCCTGTCAACACATTATTAATAGATAAGACGTTTGAAAGAAATGTTGTTGATTGTTCATCAGTGTTTAAAATTCCTACCTGAAATATAGTTGGGGAGAACAAGTAGACATGAAGATACTTCACTATTAAAAAAATCTTAAGTTTTAAAAAATATTTTACATCAGCTAAAATACTGAACTTGATCACCATATGGTACTAGCTTGCCTTATCCCCACCCGTTCTTTTGTTACTTATTATTGTTATAGGGCTTAATGACAGTTTTAAGCCATAGTTGTGAATGTGGGGGTTAGTCCACCCTGGGGAGAAGAGGGGTAAACTGCAGTGTGGATTATGGAAATATGGACTGATCTAAAAAGAGACCTCTTGTAAAAGAATGGAGCTCAAAGAAAAGCTAAGAGTAACTGATGAAAAGATGATGGAATATGATGGAAAAATGATCTCTTGAAATCTTTTCTTTCATTCACAGCTGCTATATATTGAAGAAAAGAAATGCATTTGTATATTAAGGGACAGCTAAAAGAACCCAGATGAATAGTATTATTAGATATATTTTCATGTTGATTCAGATAAATTATGTGCATTTTAACAGACTTTGCATATATTAGACGTTTTAAATCTTTAAAAATGTGTTGAATATTTAATATAACTATTTTAAGTAGAATACTAAATTTGGCCTTTTTTATAAGGACCGTTTTAAAAAACCAGCTTCCTGTTCTTACATATATCAAATAGCATCTTATATATGACTATTATAGCTGATTGTAATAGTGAATATTTTAAGATATGAAACATTTTCTGTTTCCTTTTAGCTTAATTATTCAGGTGTACAGTTTGACATTTGTTCTTATGTGTTTTCTCAGTTAGTAATGAGAACAGCTTGTATTGATTTGTATTGGCTGATAATATATATTTTTGTCCTTAACCTGTTTGCCCAGATAAAAGGATGATGAAGTCCAGTAGCAATTTTTTTTTCACAGCATGCAAACACAGGGTACATGTTAGTTTTTGATATACTTATGCACAAAGAAAATGAAATGTGTTTCATAATTCTAAAGTTTAAGAAATTTGTTATTAAGGGAAGTTTAGTTTTCAAGGGTAGAAACAAGGCATTTGGGAGGAAGATTACATTTCTAAGAAGCAAGATATTTCAAATTTAGGTATGCTAGGTATTCTAGTAGGAATATCTTCCAAGTAGTAGGAAATGTTTTACTGGAGGTCAGAACAAGATGATGTTATAGAATTTACTAGTACAATTGAATTTGCCAATGTAAGGTTTATGAACAAGGATCTCAGAGAACATCTGCTTCTAGAGACCCTAACATATTTCTATAAATCCATAATAAGAAATTCAGTTTTGTTATTGTATTTGTGGTAGCTTTTATTACTATTTTGTTTATAAGAGATTGTTGGGGACCCTTGCTGTTTAGGGTAGCAGTCTCCCCATGTCCGGATAGCCACAAGCTGGCTCAGCGCGAATGGGGAGACTCCCCTTCTCAGCGGGGCGCCTTCTGCTCTCCTCCCTGACTTACTTTTGAAATGCCCCTCACAAGATACATGCCCTCCGGCACTGGAGCTACCAGGTTTTAATCAGGCGTTGTCTGATAGCCTGATAGAAGCCCACCGCCCTATGTAAATGAAGCATTCCAGGAGTACCTATCAGCTAAGGCTTCTTCTACTGTCTCCACACTATAAATAGTCCTAGTTTTACCCCAATAAAGCTGGAGCTGGAGCTGAATCACTGAGATCTAAGCTGAGTCACTTGTCTGAAGCTGTAACTCCAGTCTGGGGGGGGGCTATCCTTCCGTCATCGACTCACGAAGACCCTGCTTTCGCTGTTTCTTGCACCTCCCCTCGTGACCTGGTGGCCAACAGGTCTTGAACTTAGAGAGTGCATGGTGGAAATTGAAACGGAACCCTACCGGGCAGCTGACAGCGGTCCTAGAGCCGCCAGCTCCGGTAGCAGAGACCCACGGCAACGAGGTGCGCTAAACCCGCGCACCCCAGCGGCGGAGAGCCAGGGGCCCGAACAGCAGACGTGGCCGAGGACCCGCTGCTCTCCAGCGACGTGTGGGAGACCGTCGCCACGCCCAGCAGCTGGTGCCCTGAGATCCCCGCAGACCCATAGAGATGAGTAATATATCTCACTTCCTTTATTTTTGTGTCTTTGTAGATGCCTGCTGGTCATCTAGGATCATTTAATATGTTTTGTATTATAAATTGCAAGAATTGAAAAAGTTGCGTTTGATTATTTATGGACTTAAAGCAGGGGAAAAAATCTTTGACTTGATTGTTGATAAGTTACAGCAGAATTTCCTTTTAAAGGCCAAGTTATATTTCACTGATTATGAATCTCATATGTGCTTTATCATTTCTTCCGTCAATGGGCATTTAAGTTGTTTAAATATCTTGGTTATTGTGAGCATAGAAATGAACAAAGGAATGTAAATGTCCTGTTAAGGTCCTGATTTTAATTATTTTGGATAAATTTTCAGAAGTAGAATTACTGGGTCATATGGTAGTTTGTGGCAGATGCCATAATGCATCAATGCCTGATTCAGGAAAGACTAAACTGGAGTCATTTCAACTAAGAGTGAGGGGCTGGAGAGATGGCTCAGTAGTTAAGAGCACTGACTGATCTTGCAGAGGACCCGAGTTTGATTCTCACTCACATGGTGGCTAACAACCATCTGTAACTCCAGTTACAAGGAATCTGATGCCCTCTTCTGACTTCCTTGGGCATTGCACAACACGGGTGCACTAACACACATGCAGGCAATACACTCATACACATAAAAATAAAAATAATAAGTAAAGGGGCTGGAGAGATGGCTCAGCAGTTAAGAACACTGGCTGTTCTTGCAAAAGACCTGGGTTTGAATCCCAGCACCCACATGGCAGCTAACAACTGTCTGTAACTCCAGTCCCAGGGGACCTGACAGCCTCTTCTGACCTCTGCGGCATTGCACAACACGGGTGCACTCACCTACATATGGGCAATACAAGCATACACATAAAATAAAAATAACAAAAAAGTAAAATATTAAAAAATTAAATAAAGTAAATTGAGAGTGAACTGGAACTGTTCTCAGAACTATTCCTTTGCTTTTCTAGAAACTATTTTTCCAACTGAGGATGCACTTTATTTATTTAAACAGTATATGCAGTATAATATATGAAAGAAATGAGGAACTTCGCTTTATCAGGGAAGAATTTCTGACCCTTACTGACACAGAGCAGCATATAAAATCTCAAACAAACATCCACCTGAGCCCACTTGTTATTTTGCAATATGTAATATGGATAATTCTTGTTTTCAACATGCTTCCAAGGTTGCTGCTTTGAAGAATGATATTTTCACAGTGCACACACACACACACACACACACACACACACACACTATTCTGGGTCAGGCCAAGGAAGATTATGAAGGAGAAATAGGGAACATAGTTTAAGATTAAAACTATGTGTTTAGCTTGTTGATTACAAGGGGAGCAAAGGCCTAGTAAGATTGTTTACATTTTTTTTTTTCTTAAATGCTAGCTAAACTGAAGATGATTTTACAGTAGGGAGGAAGATTGAGTAGTGCTAAAGGATCTCAAAAGGAGATTAAATTTGGTTACAAGTTTAGGTAAGATAGGAGTCATTTCTATAATAGTTATAGCTTTAAATTTTTTAAGGAACTGTTTACCAAAGATTTTATACTACTTTGAGTTCACTTCAACAAGGTGCAAATGGGAATGCAACTGATTTGGCATTTGTGTCTTGTATGGAAAAAATGTTGAAATGCTTTGACCAGTTTTCAATCATGGTATTATTTTTTGCTCTTGAGTTGTAGGAGTCATTATATATTTTGGAAATAAATGGGTGCCCTACAAATGGCTAAAAGTTTTTTTTTTCCAATTCTATAGATTTTCATTTTTTAAAAACTTTGTCTAAACTTCTATGTACAGTGTGAGAAAAGTGTCCAGTTTTATTCTTCTGAATATATAAATCTAGCTTTCCAAGCACCATTAGTTGATGAGACTACCTTTTCAACATTGTTTGTTCTTGGCAGCTTTGTTGAAAATGAATTTCCCATTCATGCAAGGGAGTATTTCTTGGCCCTATTTTCTGTTTCCTTGGCTTATACATTTATCTTTCTGCTAATATCTTACTGTAGCTTTCTTATATATTTGAAATCACAATGTGTGATACCTGTAGCTTTATTTCTTCTCAAGATTGATATGATTCTATAAGGTCCTTTGTGGTTCCATGTGAATTACAAGTTGTTCTCTTTTCTTTCTTTTTTTATAAAAAGGAAAGACACGGATATTGTGTGTGCATGTTTGTGTATATATGTGTACACATGTGTGCAGGTATGCCTGCATGTGTGTGCTTGTGCACATGCATGTGCATGTAAGCCAGAGGTGTTGTTCTCTAGGCACTGTCTTCCTTGCTTTTTGAGACAAGGTCTCTAATTGTCCTTGGTCTTGCTGATTAGGCTAGGCTGACTGGCCAGGGAGATCCAAGGACTCAGGTCCTTATGTTTATAATATAAGTACTTTATTGGGTGAACTATCTTATCAGGCCCCAATGAAATTTTAGTATGAATTGCATTAATGTGCGTATGGATATGTGTATGCTATATGGGCATTTGAATGATGCTAAGTTTTCCAGTCCACAAGCTCAAGATATCATTCTACTTTTGAGCCTTTTAATGATTTCTTTCAATGGCCGTGGTGGCGCATGCCTTTAATCCCTGCTTTTGGGAGGCAGAGGCAGGCAGGTCTCTGTGAGATCAAGGCCAGCCTGTCTACATAGTGAGTTCCAGGACAGCTGGAGCTACAGGGAGAACCTCTTTCAAAAAGACCAAGAGAAAAAAAAAAAGATTTCCTTCATCAATGTTTTATAGCTATCAATATTCATTCTTAAATATCTTCTTCTTTTGATTGCTATTGTAGATGTGATTGTATGTGAATGTGGGGAGGTCAGAGGACAATTTCAAGTTAAAGTCACCTTCTTCCTTGTTTGAGACAGGATTTCTTTGTTGTTTACCTTTACATGTGCCAGACTAGTTGGCCCATGAGCTTCTGGGGGTCCTCTTGTCTTCACCTTCCATCTCAGCATAGAAGTTCTTGATTACAGATGCAAGCCAGTGCTTTACATAGACCTGGTAATTATTATTTATGAAGTGGATTGATAAGTGAGTATGTGAATGAAAGGAAGAATATTATTGTCTTTTTAAGATGCAAAATGTTTATTAACATGAATCTTTGAAGAATTTGAAAAGCTTTATTTTTATTTTTGCGTGCGTGTGTGCGTGTGTGTGTGCACATCTGTGTGCCTGTGCATGTAAGCCACATGTGTGCAGGTGGTCATAGGCCAGAAGAGGGTTTCCGATCTCCTGGAGCTGGAGTTACAGGCAGAAGTGAGCCATATCACATGGGTGCTGGGAACTGAACTTAGGTCTTCAGGAGAATTAGCAAGCTCCCTTAAATGCTGAGCTATCTCTTCAACCCAAAGATTTTTTAATTTAAAAGAAGCAGCTTCTGTGACATCCCAAAGTAAGGTTCTATACTTACAGAAATCATTAGACAGATCTGTGGAGATGGCCTTCTATACAGGCACGAGGATCTTGGTTTAGATCTCCAGCATCTATGTAAAAAAATGGTGTCAGTAACTAGATTAGGGGCAGCTAAAGGCAGATGGATCCCAGGGCTTACTGGCTAGCCATTCTAGATAATTGGTGCAATAGAGACCCAGCTTCAAAAGATAAAAGTGCAGAATTGAAGAAGACACCTGGTATCACCTGCTGGTCTTCATATGTAAGCACCTGACCCCTCAAGAAATCATTAAAAAAAAGTTAAATAAGATAATAGATAGCATTTGCTTCTGTTATGTTTGGCTAAAGTAGTAAAATATATTCAAGTCAATGTACTTGTGTCTCTTCCTGTATCTATACACACCTACATAAAATATATGAAATATCTTCAAAGGAGGCACTTAACTTTTCATCCTTTTTTAGCCTAAATATGTTAAAGTTCTGGCAAGAAAACACAGTATCTTTAATATTGTAGTTAGCTCAGTATTTTTTGAATAAAGAACTCCATTTGAGTTCATATGCACATTATTAAAACGAGTAACTAATTAATATACGTACTAACAGTTGTTACTGGGTTTCATATGAATGAAATTGCCATAATCATTTTACATGAATTTGTTTAGTCCTCTCCTCAAATAAATCTTCCTTTAATCCCATGAAGGAGATACTAATTTTTGCCGATTTCTTAGCTGAGTTAATGTGATTTCTTAGACAATTGTTTGCGGAACTAAGATTGACTATAGCTACTTGATTCCAGAGCACTGTGTATTTGGTGACTCTGATATACCAGGTATTCTGTGTGTGCTGGTGTGTATGTGTACATGTATCTATTTTCTAAAAAAAAATTGATTTGAACTCTCTCTAGCTTTGAAAACGAGGGGTCATATTTTCTTTACCCTCCCCAGCATCTAGCTGTGTGAGAAACCCTGTAGTTGATCAGTTCATTAATGTAAACCTTTCAAAACTTCTGCTTTGTAATTTTAATTGATTTACATCACTTTTAAGTACCCCAAAATCTGCAGATGCAAATAAATATTGTGCTAATGGTGTATTGTATTTATTTAGTTTGATGTAGAAAATCTTGCTAGTTAAAATAGTAATGAATGAAGCAAAGAGTAGACATGTTAGTTTGAGTGTATGGAAAGTTGTATTAATGGGGATGTAGTCAGTGGTAAAGCTTCTGCCTGTCATGCACATGGCCCTGGGTTCCATTACTTGCACCACACATATAAGAAAGAGAGTGAGATATGAAGTCGTCTTAAATGGATTTTTAAATTTAAGTGTTCTTAAATGAGGTTTATTAATTACTTTTCAAATTCTTGCTTAAAAGCTATTGTTATTCTAGAGGTAAAAATCTGATAGGAAGATGGTACACAACATACAAAAACAGTCTGCTCTGATATCTAGGGGATGAATGAGGAAAGTTGAATAACAGCTATCAGAAGAGGTGGGTGATGCTTGAATATCTCTAGCTTTAATAACAGTAAAATAGGAAATGTTACAAAGCAGGAAAGTCCAGAGTCTTTCCTGAAGGGATTTGTTGGGTTTAGGGAGCCCCCCCCCCCGCCATACTTACAGGGGAGTACCAGTAGCAGACACCAAGCCATGCTCAAGTCAGAGACACTCAGGAAATCTGCAATGAGCTTTCAGCCATGGACTTTTTAAAGGACAGAAAAAGTGGGTGTGAGAGGAAGCCAACAAAAGGTGCATGGCAGTGGCACTGTCAGAAACTGGAGAGACACCAGGAAAATTGTGCACTTGATTTGAGCAGCCATGGGATACCATTTTTATAAGACCCCTGATTATGAACAGACAGATTATAAATGGGAGAAAAATCTTTGCCAGCTATACCTAGACAAAAAGTTAGTAGCTAGTTGTAGTAGACTATAAAAGTTAAATACTCCAAATCTCAAAACTGTCAGTCAATAAATGGGTTAATGAAATGAGCAGATTGTTTTCAAAAGAGGCACAAACATCCAATAACTGTTCTAACCCGCCCCCAGAACATCTATAACCACAAGGGAAATGAAAATTAAAATCACTTTGAGACTCCATCTCACACTAGTCAGAATGGCTATGATCAGGAAAACAAATGACAACTATTAGTGAGTATGTAAGGAAGTGTAAGGAAAAGGGAATCCTTACTTTCTCCTGATTGGATTGTAAAATCAGTACAGCCTTTATGGAAATAAGTATGGAAGCAGTTTCTCAAAACGTAAAAAATAAAACTACATATGACCCAACTATACCACTCCTGGGCTGTACTCAAAAGATTCTGTACCTTATTACAGGGATACCTGTATATTCATGTTCTTTGCTGTTCTATGTACAATAGCAAGGAAATGCAAACAGCTTAGGTACCCATAAAAGGATGAATGAGTAATGAGATTGTGACATATTATATATTTATATATACACATATGCAATTTTACTCAACTGAAAAAACAAAATTATGCAAATTACAGGGAAATTGATTGATCTGGAAAGTAGTATATTAAATGAGGTGACCCATACTCAGAAAACTAGAAAGAAGTCTCATGCTCTCTCAGGTATAGAGCCTGACTTTTAAAGTTTATTTATATGTCTTAAGTGGGTATGAAAGTAGGTGCAGGCTGTGAAACTAGGTAGGAGACTATAAGGGGGTGGGGGAAAAGTGGTGTTGAAGAAGGGGAAAGGGCAGAAAGACATGTTACATGGGAACTCAGGAGGCTACCACTAGGGGTAGAAGGGTACAAGGTGGGAATGGATGAAAAGCAGGGAGGAGAATCAACAAAAGAAAATTTTGTTGTTTGCAAAATTCATAATTAGGCCTAATATTTTATCTGCTAATAAAAATTTTTAAAAACAACTGAACTAATAAAGATCCCTGCTGAATCAGGTAGTCCCTGCATAAACTGCAACTCTTAGAAAATGTACAGCAAATGTCCCATGACTATATACTGAAACCTGGCAAGAAGAATTCCCCTAGCCCTTAGGGAAAAAACTTTGAGTAAGAACCATGTAGTAGGGCTAGAAAGATGACTCAGAGGTCAAGAACGCTGTCTGTTCTTGCCAAAGACCCAGGTTTGAATCCCAGCACCCACATCGCAGCCAACAACTGTCCGTAACTCCAGTTCCAGGGGATCCCACACTCTCTTCTGTTCTCCGCAGGCATTGTACGTTTTATAAAGTGTAAGACTGGGGCTGGAGAGATAGCTCAGCGGTTAAGAACACTGGTTGTTCTTGCAGAAGACCGTGGTTCGAATCCCAGCACCCACATGGCAGCTGACAACTGTCCGTAACTCCAGTTCCAGGGGATCAGACAGCCTCTTCTGTTCTCCGCAGGCATTTCACCACACGGATGCACTTACCTACATGCAGGCAATACACACATACACATAAAACAAAACAAAACAAAACAAAATAAAAGAATCATACAGTATTCAGCACAGTGAAAGCTTGGTCAGAGCCAGAGACTGCAGCGAACATAGATGGACAGTGGGAAGGACTTCACTGGGGTAGAGTTACCATTCACAAACTGACTCATGAAGATGGGACCAGCATCTGTGTGGCAACCTCTCAGAGGACTAGCCAGGGCTAGCATTCATTCATGGCGGATGTATTTCTTTTTATTTTTCTTTTTCTTTTCTTTCTTTCTTTTTTTTTTTTTGTCATTTTGAGACAGGATCTCCCTGTAGTCCCAGCTGACCTGGAGCTTGCTCTGTAGACCAGGATGGCCTTGAACTCACAAAGATCCTGCCTCTGCCTCCCAAGTGCCTTTAATAGGTGTGTGTCACCATGCCCAACTGACTGATGTATTCTTGAAGGATTGCCAAGAGATATGATCTATATGTGTGAACTGACCTCACAGAGGAATGCCCAGGTGTGTGACTGGCATTTGTGAGACCAGAAAGAACTGCCCAGGGACTAGAGACTACAAGCCAGACTGCATTCATTCTCTATGCTCTCATCCAGCTCTCTCCTCTTCACATTCGTTTCTCCTTTATTTAATATCCAGTGTCATTTTATCAGGCCATCTCTGTCCTGCTCTGTTCTGGTTCTCTGTCTAGTTATGTTTTTTAAAATCCCCTTTTCCCCTTGGTGGTGGTGGGGTTCTTATAGATGTACTGTTTCAGACTGAACACTCAAATCTCTTATACTCAGTACTTTGACTAGTTATGCATCTGTCTATTGATTGCTGTCCACTACAGAAAGAAGCTTCACTGACTTAGGTTGAGAGATGTCCAGGTCTATGGGTATAAACATAAATATTTTGAAGGCAATTTGACAACATGACCATTTAACAAAATAACAATAGCAGGATACTTCCTAGGACCCATGACCTCCCCAACCATGGAGTTTTTTGTTTTTTGTTTTTTTGCTCAAGATTACAGTACTAGACATGAAATTCCCTCCTGTAGAGCAAGCGTCAAATCCAGTCAGAGAGTAGTTATAACAGTCATGCTGCTGTTGCACTAGTGGGTACATTTTGCCTGGAAGATCAGTATTACAGCATTCAGGGCTCAGTGTTTGGTAAGACCATTGATGTCTTTTCTTTCTCTGTATAGTGTCTGGTACTGTGGAAATTAGTCATCAGGGAAGATGTTTCCTGGTTGGTTTGAGATTAATTTCTCTACATTCTATAGCCAAAGTTTATGGTGTCTTCAGCAATAGGGTTTTATCATGTAGTTATGGTAGGTAACCAAGAGAATGGCAATAGCCTGTGTTGCTTTGGAGATCTCTGGCACATCTTTCACTAGTAACTCATAGGGAGGTATCCTATACCTTGTACTGTGATTTTCATTTAATAACACATGCCTTCTGGGAGTGATGTTGTCTACCTTTTCAGGGTAATTCCCTTCAAACTCTTTGTTTTTAAGTTGTATTTTGAAATTAACTTACTATTTGGTGAGTTTCCTTAAGACCTTTTCATAATCTTTAATTTTAGTTCATATACTGTTCCCTTCTCTCTCTGTTTCCTGGCCGCATCCCTGCTTAATCTTTTAAGTCCTAGTATTCCCCTTTCCTGTTCTTTTATTTCATGTGTGTTTTACTATCATTTCTTCTTTTTTTTTTTTTGGATACATATCACTATTCTTGGCTGGCCTGGAACTTAAAGTGTAGACCAGGCTGCTCACAAACTCCAAGATCTGCCTGCCTCTGCCTCCCACATACTGGGATTAAAGATATGCATAATGATGCCAGGTCCTTCCATTTATTTATTTGTTTATTTATTTATTTATTATTTATTTATTTTGAGATAGGGTCTCCCTGTAGCCCCAGCTGACCTGGACCTCACTATGTAGACAGGCTACCCACAATCTCACAGAAATCTGCCTGCCTCTGCCCCTTGAGTGCTAAAAATGTGTTCCACCATTCCCATCCTCAACTGTGTTTTAATTCATTTATTTTTATTTTATGTGTATGAGTGTTTTGCTTGCATGTATGTAAATGCACGTGTACAGTGCCTACAGAGGCCAGAAGTGGACGCCAGATACCCTGGAATTGGAATTACAGATAGTTGTTATCTGCCATATGGGTGCTGGGGGCTGAATCTGGATCCTCTGCAAGAGCACCCAGTGTTCTTAACTGCTGAAATATCTCTCTAGCCTCAGTGA
This sequence comes from Nannospalax galili, assembly GCF_000622305.1. Taxonomy (NCBI): domain Eukaryota; kingdom Metazoa; phylum Chordata; class Mammalia; order Rodentia; family Spalacidae; genus Nannospalax; species Nannospalax galili. Next base: position 266,584 of record NW_008335444.1, on the reverse strand, counting down.
TTGTGGGTTTTTGGTTTTTTGTTGTTGTTGTTGTTGTTGTTTTTTGTTTTTACCCCTCTCCTTTTATTCTACCTTTAGGCAAAACTGCCACCCCCACCTGTTACTTCAGCCCCTTCTATTTATGTTTTCCTCCAGTACTTTTGTCCCTGCCAATAGTTCTAAAGGACTTTAGGAAAAAAGAAAAAAGAAAAGAGAAAAAAAAAACCATATGGAAACCTACTACAATTGAAGCTACTTAAAGTATATACATATATATCATAGAGATGAAAAGGAGTTGTATTAATGGGGACGTTGCCCTTCTAAACTAATGAAAAAAAAACCAAAACACCAAAACCCTTGATGCCTGGAATCAACTCCCTCTCTAGAAGCTGTTAACCAGGGGTCCCATAGACCCTCAAACAGTACTGGACATTGCTTCTGCTCTTGGTTAGCCATCAGAACTGGATTAGTAAGACCCTATTGCTGAAGACAGTACATTCATAAACTGTAGAACAAACAAGGAGAAATCAAGCTGGTGCTGACTTCAGGATCTCATCTCCACTGACTACTGTTCATACTGCTGGAAGGTGCTATGCATGCTACTGGAAGGAAAAAATAGTCATCAACGTCACCCAGTTGTGAATCCTGTGAACTACAGTAACGACTGGCCTAGCAAGATATGCCCACTGGTACAATAGTGGCACAAATAATATAGGGGTAAGCAGCTACTCTAATTGGATTTAAGGTCCACATCCTAGGATGGAGCCCACACCTGACAGTGATATCAGGCCTAGAAACCTGAAGCTAGATAGGTCACAGGACATAGGAGAGAACCTAATACTAGTTTTCTACTACATAGTTACTATATTAAACTGAGTCTTTAGGACTTACTGCTATATCTGTAGTAATGCATCTCACAATTCTCACCAGGGAAGTTTCCTCATGCAGCAGATGATATTGCCATGAGACCATGTATAGATCAGTGGAATAAAGGTTCCAAATGTAAACCTACATATCTACGCTATCTGATATTTGACAATGATGCAGGAAACACATGATGGTGAAAAGACCACCTCCTGAACAAATGGCTTTGGGATATTCACATGAAGAAGAATGAAGCTAAATCCTTATCTCTGACTTTGTCCAAAAGTAAACTCCATATGGACCAAAGATCTTGACTGGAAACTCTAAAACTGTTAAAGGAAAAAGGAGAAATATTTCAAGATATCAGCACAGGATAGGACTTTCTTAAAAGGACTCTAGTTGCTCAGGAAATAAGGGCAACACACAACAAATAGGACCTCATGGAATTAAATGACTTCTGCACATCAAAGGAAGTAGTTAATCAAGTGAAAAGAGACTAAAAACAAGATTATTATCTTGAATATACAATACAAAGAACTAAAACAACAACAGCAAAAACCAACTAAGCAGCAAGAAAATAAAGCAGTCATAAATTGGCTAGCAAAATAAGCAAACAGTTCACAAAAGATAAGATAGAAATGGAAAATAAAAATTTGAAAAGATGTTCAACTTCACTGACATTGAGTATTTGCAGATCAAAACTTCAGTGATATTCCATCTTACCTCAGTTGGATGGCAGTCATTAAGAAAACAGGACATGAGGGTGAGCAGTGCAAAGGGACTCTTATGTACTGATGGAGGGAATATAGCCAGTTCAGCTACTATGGAAGTCAGTATGGAGACTTAAAAAAAAAACTAAAAATAAATTTACCATATGATCAGTTACATAATTGGTGGGCACTTGCCCAGAGTTCAAGTCAGGGTACCACAGAGATAATTGCATATCAGTGTTTACTGAAGTTTATTGAAGCATTATTCAGAATAGCTAAGTTATAGAACCAACTTAGGTGTCCAACAACATAGGAATAGATAAGGAAAATATGGAATGTATACATAGTGGAATTTCTGTCAGCCATAAATAAGAATGAATGTATGTCTAATTCAGGATAATGGTTGCAATCATGTTAAGTGAATAAAGCCAGTAGCAGACAACTGCATGTTTTCTCTCAATTGTGGTTCCTAGGTTTCATATAGGTAGATAAGATACATGTCATATGATATGAAAGCAGAAGTGAAACTATTTAGGGGAACAAAGGGAATGAGGGGAAGGGAATGAAACAGAAGGTTGGGGAAATGGGGGAATATGTCCAACATACAGTATATACTTGTATAAAACTTTAATTTTTTTTATTTTATGTGTACGGGTGTATTGCCTTCATGTATGTAAGTGCACCCATGTTGTGCAATGCCTGCGGAGGTTAGAAGAGGGCATCAGATTCCTCTGGAACTGGAGTTACAGACACTTGTTAGCCACCAAATCAGTGGTGGGAATTGAACTCTGCACGAGCAGAGCCATGTCTCCAGATCCTTGTATGATTTTAAAGAACAAAAAGTTAAATGTGTTTTATGAATTTTTTTTTAGGTCTTTTTGACAGAGGGTCTCCCTGTAGCCCCAGCTGATCTGGAACTCACTATGTAGACCGGGCTGCCCTTGAATTCACAGATATCTGCCTGCCTCTGCCTCCCGAGTGCTGGCACTAAAGGCATGCGCCACCACAACCAGCTTGTATTTTATAATTTTTTTTGACAGAAAGATCTCTAGGTTCTCATTTATTTTACAATTCTTTCATGTTTTCTAAATCTTTCTCTTACTAAATGCATGAGAGGAAATGAATTACGCCTTTTATTTGCCAGGTACAGAACTTTTCTCTTTTTGTGAGTAAGCATGTTTTGGATTGTACTGCTTTTGACCCAGTTGTCTTCACTGGCATTAGATCAATATGACATGACTGGAGACTGCAGAATCTCACTGTAAGATTGATACATAGTCACTGTCCTCAAAATGTACTTCACACAGAATTTCCTTAGCTGAGTGCATTTACTTTATTAAAATAAGTCACTCAAGTCTTTAATGATAAAAATTCATTTTGAATTTTCAGTGTATTTTTTATTGAATTTTTGCGCATTTTATAAAAACCATCTTAATCATCTTTATACTCCCTCCCCCACCATACCCCTTCCTACTCTCCCCCAGCCGGATTTCATGCATTTTGTCATATATGTTAAGGCCTATGGAGTCATGTTTGTACTCAGATGCCCCTCGGTGTGAGTTCATCCACTGGAATCTAGTCAGCCTTTCTAGAGTCACCTCCTTAAAGAAGATCAATTCTTCCTCACCCCACAGTAATCAGCAGCCAGTTGTTCTTTGGCTACGCTTGGGACCTGCTGCCCATTTCCCTAGTTCTGTGGTGGGTTTTTGTCTGCTTGAGTTTGCATGGGTCTTGTGCATGCCGACACCATTGTCGTAAATTCATATGAGCAAGTATCCAGAGGCCTGGAAGACTGTTTCCTTATGATCATGCACCAACCCTGGCTCTTACAATCTTTCTACCCCCTTAACTGCAATGGTCTCTGAGCCATGGGTGGGTGAGTTTTAATATGAGTCCTGTCCAGGGACACACACTTTGCAGTCTCTTATTCTTTACACTTTGGCCAGTTGTGGCTTTCTGTATTGATTACCCTCTGTTGCATGAAAAAGCTTCACTGGTGAGAGTCGAGAGATGCATTAGTATTTGCTCTACTGCCTGTTCCACTATGTTCCATGAGCCTTATGTGTAGAGGTTCCATTGTAGATGTGTCACTTAGGGTTGGGCATCTCTGAGATGCTTATTCTTTGTGTGTAATCAGTTGTGAAACTCTGTATTAGTATCCATCTGTTGTAAAAAGAAGTTTCTTTGATGAGTGGTAAGAGGAAATCCTGTCTGTAAATATAAGGATACATAGTTGCTATACAGTAAGAAATTACATTTTTCTAGAGCTATAACAGAGATAGGTTTTTTTTTTCCCCCTAGGATTTATGACCTTTGTATTTGGCTATGTTTACACACATGAGTTCCCTCCCATTAAGTTGGCCTTAAGTCCAATTAGATAGCTGTTGATTATCCCCAAGATAAAAGTGCCACTACTGAACTGCTAGAGTTTGTCGTGCCAGTCTTTGTTGTGGTTCTTAGGCTTTAAAGATGGGGCTGCACCATTGATTAATTTTTATCCCTTATCAGCTTGCATAGTATTCTCTAATCTATGAATGGTAGTCTTCAGGGAGGAGGCTTCCAGGTCAGTTCCAGCTCCATTGCTCCAAGTCCTGTGTCCAAAGTATGTCCTGTTTTAAGCAATTGAATTTTTGATATTGAAAAGAACTAAATCAGAATTAACAGTCTAAACAATATTAATATGAAGACTTGTTGTTTTGTAGTGTTATCCGTGACTTGAGGAGGGGGTAAAAAATTAGTTTTCTTTCTAATTTAAAAAAACACAAAAATGTGAAAATTGAGAGGAAAATGCCACATTGGACTTAATTATCTTGATGTTTTTCTTTGCTCAAGTTTAAAATAGAACTCTTGGGGCTAAAGAGATGGCTCAGCAGTTAAAAGTATTAGCTGTTTGCTCAGAGGATCCAAGTTCCATTCTCAGCACCCACATGGTGGCTAACAACTGTCCTTAGCTATAGTTCCAGGGGATCTGATGCTCTCTTCTGGTCTTCAGTGGCACTGCACGACACAGGTGCACATAGTACGTATAGGCAAAACACTCACACACATAAAATAAAATAGCTTTCTTAAGTTGAAAAAAACCTCTTAACAAAAAGGAGATAATTGAATAGGCTTTCCATCATTTACTATATTATATAGTCCTCCCTGTTAGTAATGTGCATCCCTGATTTGGTAACTCAGTGGTGTTCCTGTGTCCTCTTGAAAACAGAAATTGTGCCTGGCAGTGTCCCTGGCAGTTTGCTAAAATGTCCTAGAGCCTCAGTGTAGGTTGTAGGATCTATCTGTCTGTTCCCAACTGCTGTGGGTGAGTAATGCATGGCTGTGTTTTAGAGTTTATCGCTCCTTTTTATAAAGCCCAGATTGGTTGAATGATTGCATGCTATTCATTCATATTTACTTGAAGAGATGGTATTTAATTATCATCTTTAGAAAGTCATAACCTTTTTGAGAAATTTGGATTTAATATAGGCAGATAGAACTTTTGTAGCTGCAAAATGGTCTTGAAAGTGTTTTTCATCCAAATAAAATTGTGGGTATTTGAAAACTGCCCTCATATATTACTATGTTATATTTACCTTGAGAACTTCAGTGTAACTATGTCTCTACTTTTATTGTGAGGATTCTTAGAAGTGTTAATTCACTGAAGTATCTTTATAATTACATGCTCTCATGATTATTTGAAAGCAACATGTCAGAATTCTGTTCCTTTAACTTGACTATGGCAAAATTTAGTAAACATAGCCATTTCCTTTCAGGAATGAGTTGTGACCCTGAAGTTAATTAGATGCAATGGGAAAGCCAATGGTGAAGCTTTGGGGAGAGGTAGGAGAAGAGATGCTTCCTTCACTGGATACTATGACACTGCTGCTGTGTCCTCCTGTGATGTTGCTGAATGTTCATGACTCATTCTGTGACTACTGCAAAGCAGTCCCTGAATGAGTTTGCCTTGCTACTCTGCTTATGAGAGTGTAGCTGCTCTTTATCTGCATTGAACACCCTGTTGCTGAACTCTGTTCTCTGATGAAAATCTTTCCAATGTTCATCAGTGCAGCTGTGATTACCTACAAGAGTCTTTCAAGATCAGGCCTGTTGACCTTCAGAGAAGATGGGGAGGGTCATGAGACTCTTGCCCAGAGATCCAGTTACTCCTGTCCACAACTCTGCCAGCTGTAGAAAATTCTGTCCTAGCCCCATAAAGTCTCAGGAGGTTAATTGAAGGAGCGACTCCATTCAGTGCAGCTCTGGGGAGCAAGATAGGTACAAAACTGAGTTAAGGGACCTGAAAGGACTGGTTATATGTGGGAGTTGGGGAAAAAAAAGGAGTCTACATGATTGCCATGTTTTTGGTTTGGGTGTCTATGGAAAGGATGGTGACACTTTAGATGTTAAAGGCTATAACTTAGTAACTTCAGTTTTAAACATCCTGAATTTGAGGTGTTGGAACATGCATAATGTGATACTAGGTAGAAGGTAAATGTGAATCAATAGTTGTGGACTATAACACTCAGAAAGTATGTACTTGAAGCCATTGGTGTAGATAGGATTACCTAGGCAGATAGCCCTTGTTGAATAGTAAAGAGAGAATGTGGAACCTCAGAGAGCACCAACATTGACTGGGGAGGAAGTGGTTGAGAAAGCAGAAGTGTGATTACTGACACCAAGAATCATGTCTTTCATCTTACATTCTTTTTCAGAGACGTTCCAAGACCTTTATTGCTATGAAACTTTGATCAGATAGCTTTATGTATTTTAATGTATTTAAAAAGTAGATTCTTTCTGAAATGCTTGTTTTGTCTGATCAACTTACAGTGCTACAGGGTAGCTTCTTGGTTAAAAACTGAATTTAGCCTTTTAACTCTAATGTTTACTGTCTTGCCTTTTACAAGGAGAGCTTCTTTATAATGCTTATAGGAGAGCTGTATTGATGAGGGACAACAGTCCAACATAGGAATTTTTGTCAGTCATCTCCAGTCATAAATATGATAGATGTTTTGTTTTGGAGCATATACAAAGTCTCTATTATTGCCTGTTCTATTTTGCTCTTGATAATTTTATATTCCATTCCATTCTTTTTATTATTTATGTTTTTAATCACTTGGCGTGTGTTAGCCAATAACATCTTTTAAAAATACTTATTTTTTAATTATTTTTATTTTATGTGTATGCATGTATTGCTTGCATGTAGGTAAGTGCACCCATGTCATGCAGTGCCCATGGAGGTCAGAAGAGGCTGTCGGATCCCCTGGGACTGGGGTTATAGACAGTTGTTAGCTGCCATATGTGTGCTAGGATTCGAACCTGGGTCTTCTGCAAGAACAACCAATGTTCTTAACCGCCGAGCCGTCTCTCCAGCCCCTTTATTATTATTTTTATTTTGTGTGTATAAATATGTTACCTGCATGTATGTAAGTGCACCTATGTCATGCCATGCCCATAGAGTTCAGAAGAGGGCATCGGATCCCTTGAAACTGGAGTTACAGATGGTTGTAGCTGCCATGTGGGTGCTGGGATTTGAACCTGGGTCCTCTACAAGAGCAACGAGTGCTCTTAATTGCTGAGCCATCTCTCCAACCCCAATATCTTTTTTGTGTGAGAATAAAAATATTTTAATTAGAATGATCCTGAAACTCAAATTTTTTTCTTTGGAAACAAAATCCTTTAGTAACACAGAAAACTGATCACTTCTGGCCAATCTTCCACTGAATCTGTAAATTCATACCTAGAAGGGTATGTGTTTGTGTAAGAGAGAGAACAAAAATCTTATTAATGCTTCTTTCTAATATATGTAGAAGTATAATTTTGCATTATTACTATTACTAAAATGATCAAAAAGCAATTTGTGTATGTTATTTTCTCTCACCAGCTTTTTCCTTCTTTTCTTTTAAAATTTCAGTTTGAATAGCACCTGTAATTATGGAAGAAAACCAAGCTGTAGGAGCTAGGTAGGACTTCCAGCTATTGATCTGTGTAAACCCTGCTTATACTGTCAGGGGAGAAACAGTCAACTGCTGAGCTGCTTTGTCACTGACATAAGCTGAGAGAGGATTTTTTTTTTTTTTGTCTATACTGTTTATACACTGGTCTATAGACCTGCTGGCTGGTTGAATTTTAAAGAGTGAGGAGATTTAAAGACTTGTCCCCTGAGGGATGCTCCTGCCAGTTGGGAAGCGAGCTGAGGCTGTTTTGCAGAAGTGTGTGCCTGTGTTGTTGCCTGTGGAAGAAGAGGGGTTATCTGTGAAAGACTGAGAAACTAACTGAAAAGCTTCTGCTTTTGAGTGTTTAAATTGATGGGGGGGTCCTATGGCTAATTTATATATATTCACAGATAGATGTGAACTTTCAGTGTTCTTTGTTGCTTTTGAATTATGTGGGCAGTCTTGCAAGAGTCTATCTGTATATTGTTTGTGTCTACTACAAGTAAATATGGTAAATAACTTCATTTTGTGCAGCACATGATAAAGATGCATAACAGTCAAATGAAAGCAACTGTTCTCATTTGTAATAACCTGTTTCTCAATAATTTATTTCAAGTTTAGTGAATCCTTAATTGCATTTAGCAAAATAGCATCAGTAGTAAAAATGGGGTCTGTAACCAAAAATTTAAAGGTACACATTCTTAAGTAAGCCAAGGGACTCTGTTCTAAGGGCAGAAGACTGCGTTTTTACATCATATTTTCTTTCTGCTTCCTTGAATTAAATTCCCTTGAAGCTTTCTAAGGTATTGCTATAGGATTTCTGCAATGTTTTATTTTTAATGAGTACTCAATTTTAGTGTATATATATTTTTAAAAATGAGAAATTGTACTTTAAAATACTCAGCACTATATTTAGATGGGTTTGCATATTCAGATCTTTCTGATTTTATTGGGCATTAGTTTTATCGGTAAAAGGCATTTGTGGAGGTGACTACATTAAGATGTTTGCTCCTTTGCTTCTTAACAGGAATTGTCTTCATAACTTTCTGCTGTTTTGTAAGATCACCTGACTTTAATATTTATAGTATTCTTTCCTCAGTTATAGGTGTAACTTTTGAACCAGAATTAAATTTTGTTTTTGAGATACAACAGCAAACATCTTTAGTTTTGCCAACTATATGACAGTTGCCTGCATTTTATTGCAATTATTAATAAATATTATCTCTAACTTTTTAATTAGATTATTTTCTACATTTAAGTAAGACATTGATTTTAATATTTAGCAGTTTTCAATGACAGGACATAGGTTATAAACTATATTTTCATTAAAAGTTTTATTTCTAGATAAATTTTTTAAGAGGCTTATTTAAGATAAATCTAGTACCACGTGTTGAACATGTAAATTTATTTTTAAAATCTATGCTGAATCCTTCCTTGATTGCTTAAGAAGCAGCCAGTGTTTGTGTATGGGACACAAGGCACTGCTGTGCCCTTCATGGTTCGTTCTCTGCCAGCTTCATTCCCTTTTCTCTTCCCTCATTTTATTTGAAACACCATTTACAGTTTGGAGCCAGAATCTGCTGAAAGTCCCCGTGGCTAGCCTGTGGTACAAGTAGTAGCAGACGCAGCTTACCCATATGGTGCAGTGCTTCTTGTAAAATCCATATGGCCTTGTTGAAGGGAGTCCCAGCGGGGATGTGAAGGGTGTTAATACCCTTCAGGCCAGGCCTTTCCCTCCTGGGCTTCTACGCCATTGTCAGTGCAATCTGCCAAAGCACACACTTAATTCCTTTATAATAATCAATTATTTTAGTCTAAGAACCTATGCTGTTGTCTTAAAAAACTTTTTCTCCCCCTAGAAAAAGTGTCAAAAAGTTTCAACTGCGTCTTTAAAGCATTCTAAAGCATCTTTATTTTGAATTTAATTTGTAGGAAGTGCTGCAGAGCGTTCCCAAGTTCTGTTTCCCCTTTGATGTGGAAAGGTATGGTGTAAGTCAATAATTATGGTAACTTTCTCCCTGCTTAGCATGCATTTCAGAATGATTATATATGCTTTTTAATAAAATGAAATATACTTTTACTTCTCTGTTTCTATGGAAACGTTGGCGACTAGAGGTTCAAAATTAGGTAATGTTCGGAATGAAGAAGTCTTTTAGATTATTCTTTTCCTTTCTCCTTGTGGCCAGTTAGGGGGTCTTATTGCCCAAGCATTGCCCAAGGGGTGTTTTTTTCTCTGTATTCATCAGTGTATAGTGTAAGCGCCAAAACATGTCCTTGATCTTTGATCAGAGCTTTCAGGTTGTCTTTTAAAATTAGATGTATATATCCTCATTTCAATCATTCATCTGAATTAGAAAGACAATCTGTGTGATGTAGACTCTCAGATAGTTTTCTCCTGACTACAGCTTTATAGAAACAGTACATTATTGTGGGAGACTACAGGAGACTTTCACAGCAGTTTCGGAAGTTTTATTGTGCTTGTGTTTAATGAACAAATATTGACTCCACTATCACTGTGCAGTTGGAATTTAGTAGAATATATGAATATAATAACATCACTTACAGTTTCTCATGTGATTTTTAACTCCCTAGTATCAGTGTGGTGTTCTTAAAAGAAAATTTATTTAAGAAGATGTGTTGCCAAGGATTAGTGAGACTGAAATTTTAGTATATTGAAGATGAAGTATTATGATACCAGGCTAGTTGATATCTGTAAATATTGCTCTCACTTAAATTCCTTTATTGCCTCATTTTTGGTGACCCAACTGTTCTTTATCTTTTTTGAAAAATTATAATTTTAAATCCATAGTAAGAAATAAAGGAAGAAAAACTAAAAAGAATATTATAAGTCTTGAGCACTACGGGGCACATTAATCACTGAAGTGTTTGAAGCTTATAAAACTTGAAAAATCTATCTACTTAAATTTTTATTTGTTCAATAACTGACATTTTCTGATAAAATAGCTTGTAGTATTTGAAAATTGGTATTTTGCCTTTTGAAATCCGTATGACTATTTTAAACTAAAATTTATCTCACCAATATTTTATTTGGGGGCAAAGAACCCAAAGTTCTGTTATGGTTATATATTGCTGAGGTTAGAACCAGTATCTGGAAGTATATTGACATATTTTAAACAGAGGCAAGGTTTTTATCTAGTGATATCCAGTGATTTCTATCATCCCTAGACTGAAATGGGACACCTCATTTGGTTCTATCATATTTATTTCAAAACTAGGTAAAATTCTTTACAGATCAGCAAGTAGGCTTCTTTGGTAGAAAGTGTATTATTTGAGTTGGCATTTTATTCTGCAGTGTATTGATAGTTCTGAAAGAGAATGCTAAGAAAAATAGCAATAGTGCTCAGTGTGTACAGTACTGGGTGAGAAAGTCAATGGAAGAGGCAATTCACCATAGTTGATGGCAGCTCCCTGTAGACTATGAAGCAACATGATTTACAACCCAAGCAGGTAAAAATTGGGAAAAGTAGAATACTTAAGACAAAAGAGGCAAAGGTGAGCATTAAGCCTGAATGTTTAGAATTTTCTGCAGAGTGCATAACCATGGCTCAAGATATAAAGTCTTGATGAATAAAAAGTTGTGGTGAATAAAAATATCCAGATGTAGCCTATAAAGATAGGATTCTTCACTATTATAAAACAGATATTGGTAATCGTAGATTCAGTAGAAATGATTAAAACAAAGGAATAACATTTAATTTATGAATTATCATATTATAAAAAATCCTTGATGTAAGTATCAGTAAATTTGAGTTCTGTGAAAATATATAAAACAGATATTGGTAATCATAGATTCAGTAGAAATGATTATAACAAAGGAATAACATTTAATTTATGAATTATATTATAAAAAATCTTGCTATAAGTATCAGTAATTTTAGTCTTGTGAAAATTTAGGGCAAACTTCCTTATGATTTCCTAGTGAGGGCTGTAGTTGAAGTGCTCAGTCTGTAAAGTGTCACAGCTTATTTTGATGTTTGGCTCATGATTGTCTTCAGTTTTCATACTCTGCCTAGTTATAAAGCATAGTCCTAGGTTTAAGAATCAAGTGTTGGAAAGGTAAAGCCAGTGCCAAATATTAATACATTTTTCTTTTTTTCAAGGAAATTTTCTAATGTTTCATAATGTTACTATATTTTAGGGTATCTCAAAATCAAGTTGGACAGCACTTTACCTTTGTACTGACAGACATTGAAAGTAAACAGAGATTTGGGTTCTGCAGACTCACTTCAGGAGGCAAAATTTGTTTATGTATCCTTAGGTGAGTAATTATAATAGATAATTGACTCAAAGTAGATTGTCTCTGTTCTACTTTTTGTCATACTTGGGATATGAAAAATAACAAGGTGGAAAACTCTGTAATTCCTTTATTTTCTTTACTTGTTTGTATACAGAATAAGGTGTGTGTAAAGATTTACCAGTAACATAATAGAACTTTTTTTTGAAAGAACCAAGTCTTTTAAAGATTAGGTGTTGTGTATTGATTACTGGCAATGAACTGTTAACATATGGGTTATAATATGAATAAGTAAAATAAAAATTCTGTTAAGTTAATATATGCTGTTTTGTATCACTGAACCACAAATTGGGATTTTTGCAAATGAATTCCTATTTTAAGGCAAAGACTGAAAGCTGGTGATTGGGAAAGAAGTTAAGAGGGTTTTCTTTGGCCACTGGGTGTTTTTAAATGTTTGAAAGATGTTAACCTTTTAAATTTTAGGTAAATTTGTATAAAATTTATATTTCTAATTCCTTTTGAGAAATGAGGATATCTGCTAATTTTTAATAGGCTCTGTACTACACAGTGGCAGCAACAAGCTGTCGTGATGATGCTGTCGCTGCAGTCACCCGCCCTTCTCACTAGCTCATCTGATTGCATTCACTAGTAGGCTGGGGAGTGTGTCTCCTGCCTGAGGATCTTGGATCTGAGTTGTTGGCAGTTGAAAATGAAGGGTGTAAAGTTAGGGTGCCTATAAGGAGTCATAGTGAATAAAATATCCAGATGTAGCCTGTAAAGACAGAATCCTTCACTATATAATACAGATATTGGTAATCCGAGATTCTGTAGAAATTACTATAGCAAAGGAATACATTTATGAATTAACATATTATAAAAAATCCTTTCTGCAATATTGGTCCTTCCATTCACTTACTATTGAGTTTTGTTTGTCTACTACGAGGTCTTAATTGACTCAGAACAAGCTAGGAATGGTGGCATATGCCTGTAATAATACTATTTGGGAGCCTGAGACAGGAGGATTGCAAATTTGAGGCTTGCCTGGACTTTATAGTAAAACCCAGACTCAGTAAAATCGCTCAGAACAAATGTTGGAACTGGGTTAATTTTTTCTCTATTTTAACCGAAATTGATAATGTGCCTCTGTTCTTTCTTAAGGCATAACTTTTTATTTTTTGTAAAAATTATATTTGAAACTTTTGCTTTATCCAGAAGAACCTTAGGTCAAAATCATAGGTTGAACTTTTTAACTGGAACTGGTTGCTTAGGTAGTTGGGCTGGAGTGGGATGTGTAAGGTATGAATGGATAGACCCTTTATATTACTGTGCTTCATGCTGAAAGTTTCCAAGCTACAGATTAAAAGAGAGCAGATATATTCACGCACTCTAGTCCAGATAGAGTCGCCCTGGGAAGACTTTCTTATTTTTTCTATTAATTTTTGAAAAATTTCATTAAAAAATTCAAATTTGCAGAAGAGTTTTAGTAGTGCAAGGACCTCCTGTGTACGCATCATTCAGATCACCAGCAGTTTAAGGCATTTCTCTCTCTTCCCGTCTTTATCTCAGTGTTCCCCTCATTACTTTTGGTGACCAAGTTGAGAGTAAATTATAGAGATTTGCCTATATTTGAATCTGCAGAATAGTTTACCTAATTGCCATCAAACTGAAGTTTTGATATTTATAATTAAAAAGACAGAACCTTTCTCTTTGTTTTTGACCATTAAAATGCATTGAGTGCATTGAACCCGTTAATATGTTTCAGTACTCTTGAGTTAGAAATAGTTTTATTTAAAAATTTGTTTATATTATGTTAATATAAGAAATCAAAAGTAAACATATGTCAGTGAAGATATCTTTCATAGTGAGCATTATTGGTTATTTTATTTTCTATTAAACATACTCCTTTATATTGACTCATTGTAGTGGTTTCATAGTGATTCCTGGTGGGTAAGAACAAGGAAGAGTCAATGTTTGTGAAAGCATTCTGGGAAAAACTCTTAAACTGAACTTACTCTTTCCCTAGAAGATTAGTAAAGCTATTACACTTTAAGATTTAATGGTCTGTCTCAGTCTTTGTCCTGAAAGTCAGTATACTAAGTTGTTCTTCGAGAATAGCTAATTTAGAGGATAGCTAGTCAATTAGATAACTATTTAGTTTTAATAATAAGGAAAGTTATGGATTTTAACAACTTAATGAGAATGTTGCTGTGGATAAGTGAACATTTATATGTAAGCTATACTCACAGTTATCTCAGAATATCATTTTGGGTGCTAGAGTGAGAGGAGTAATGGTGGTTTGGTACAGTTTGTCCACTCTGATTAGTGGTCCCCTACCACTGTTTAAAATTGTTGAAAAGAGTGATAAGCCTTTAAAATACTAGAAAAGGTACTGTTGACATTTTTCAAAGTACTGTGCTGGTGAGAACCTTTATGTATCTGACATGAAATCCCCAAACCTGGGAGACTAGTGCACTTCACCATGTTATGATGTAGAATTTTTGTTTGGTAAGTGATCCAAAGAAAATTGTTAATCAATACAAGTAATAAACTGGCAGAAATAAATTAACAACTACCATAGGAGGGGCTCAATAGCGAGTTATAGTATCTATAAATTAATAGAAAATTGACCAAACTTCAGGTAGCTTACAGAAAAAGTGCAAATAATGTGCACATTTGTCAGTGATGCTCAGTCTTACTAGGGTAGAAGAAATGAGCACATTAAGACTGGCAGAATTGCCCAGCGTGGTGCAGATACCTCTGATCCCAGTATGTAGAAAGTAGAGGCAGGGGAATTAATAGTTTGAGACTAGCTTGGGTTAAATAGTGAGACCCTGTCAGATCTCCATTCACACAAAGCACAATTTAAATATTTTTAATAAGTCTGAGAAGACATGAATACCACATACTCTTTGTAAGATTATCAAGCGGCATACCCCTTTGAAGGGAAATTTTGAAATATCAAAATTTTGAACTCTCCTATTTCTTGTCTCAGTAATTTTAGCTCTAGGAATTTTTCTGAGTCTGTTTAGAAATGTATGAACACAGTTTTGTGATAACATGGTCTAAAGAAGCACAAAATATATTAGCTTGATTGAGTCATTCCACAGAGCCTTCTGTTGCATTCAGTTATTATGCATACCTTTATGTAGCAACTCAAAAAGAATAAAACATGGATTTAAACATTTGGTGTCAATATTCATAATATTCCTTAATATGCACCATCTACCTTCTCTGACAACTCTTTCCTCCTAGACCAGAGTTTTAAGGGCACAGGGGCTCCCACATGTTTTCAGTGTCTACTTGGTTCCTGGTCTCTAATGAACTTTGAATAGGTGCTTGTTGAACAAATGAATGAATAGATTGATAAAAGGACTATTCCTTATATATCCTAACTTGAAAGAACTGTTTAGGATATGTTTAGGATATGATTAAAAGTTTCAAAGTTTGGGGCTGCAGAGACGGCTCAGCGGTTAAGAATACTGGCTGTTCTTGCAGAAGACCCAGGTTTGAATCCCAGCACCCACGTAACAGCTAACAACTGTCCATAACTCCAGCCCCAGGGGATCCAACAGCCTCTTCTATTATTCGTGAGGATTGCATGACACAGGTGCACTTACCTACATGCAGGCAATACATGCATACACATAAAATAAAAATAATAAATTTTTAAAAAGTTTCAAAGTGATATTTACAGTAATGCAAGTTTTTGTTAAGAACAGGGTGTATTTACAATAAATACTTGTGTATTTTAAGAAATAATGAATGCATAAAACATTAATATATGCATTATATATTTATTAAAATGTCTAGATGGGTATGCCCTCAATTTTTTGTACTTATTCACCATTTCTACACTTTTTGCAATGAGAAACAATAGTTTCATATAGCATTTTACTCATGTAAAACTCTAAGATGTCATTAATATATAGATGATACATTGTATTTAACCATTATATTAAAAACTTGTAGAAATTTATCTAGATTATATTTGTCAAGTAACTATACAGTGTGTTTGTGGGATGGGAAGTGTGTATCACTGTGAGCATTCCCAAGCAGTCAGCTGATGGCAGTGTTGCAGAATTCACAGAAAGAACACAGCTTTGTTTTGTACCATTGAAATTTAGGATCAGGAGGGGAAATAGTGATCTTTGAAAGAAGCAAAAATTGCTGATGGGGTGATTATGACAGCAGAGAGACAGATATTTATTATTTTTGCCTAATTTCCTTGCAAAATATGATGGAAATGTTTTATTCTTGGAGAAATGCATCATGTCTATAAAAATTATTCCACATCCCCTTGCAACAGTATTCACTGAATTGTACTATGACCTCAGAATGTATTAGAATACAATTTGTGATAATACAAATTTACATGTATATGATGTGTAATATACTAAGAATATATAATATATAATGTATATTATATATTCATTATATATGTGTGTATAAAACCAATAATAAATAGGACTGGACTGGAGAGATGGCTCAGTGGTTAAGAGCACTGGCTGCTTACGCAGAGGAACTGGGTTCAATTCCCAGCACTCATACAGTGGCTAACAACTGTCTGTAATTTCAATTCCAGGGGATCTGATGTCCTCTTCTGACCTCCTGGGCATTGTATGGCACTAGTGTACTACTTGCGCATAAGCAGACAGTACACTCATACACATAAAATAAGAGTAATAAATAAAATATTTTGAAAACCTCTAAGAAGGGAGGTAGAACTATCTCCTGAGCTTCTCAGCATTGTTGGGAGCATTCTGATCTTTTATATAGAGGTCAATTCATAGCAGGTGTCCTACCTCAGTTCCATATGAAGATCAGCTTCTCTAGAGCATTTACTAGAGGCTGAGGAAAGCCTTAAGTAATGTTTGCAATCAGGTTTATGGCAATACATTTGACTTAGAATTCTTGTAATTAACAGAGGTAAAATTTATTGAAAAACAGGACAAAATGCTTTTCTAAGGAAGCCACAGAGTATCCAGATAAGTTTACAAAAGAAAATAAAATCAGGTGATATTTATGACATGTAATTAAAACATTTTGACATTTAGTTTTTAACCTGTATTTTCCTGTGACCTAAGGTACATTTATAATTTTTTGCATCACATATCAAGTTAAAGGATTAATTATAGTCATTATTCATAATTTGAAAAATGCATGAATCTTTTAAAACTAGTTCATAAGTTGAAGAAACTCAAGTAACTCTCATATTCTTCTCTATAAGTGGCCAGAGTATTGTACATTCCTAACCTGTGATTGGTTACTTTTCTTTCCTGATAAATTGATACTGCACACAGTTCTATTAAAACTATGTACTGTTTTTCTCCTAGAATTATGTTACAGTATTTGGAAGTTAATTTGTTTTTTTTTTCATCCCTAATTATTTTATTTAACTTTTAGAAAAAAAATTAAAGTTTAGTCCAATGTCATATCAAAGTTGACATTTAATTTTGAGCACTTGGGTATACTTTAGCTCTTTCTCTGGTATCTCTGTCCTACTTTAACAAGATTTCAAAATTTTCCCGAGATATTACTAATTTAAATCTTATTGTTTGTATTAGAATTGCTTTCATATACTAGCAAAGATTCAAGAAATATTCTTTTCCCACTAATTTGATTAACATAGTTTTACAACTATAAAATTGTCGGCAAGGGTTTAAACTGAAATACTCTAATAAGGAAGACAGATTTATGTTTAGGGCCTTTATAGTTCCCTGGTTCCCTTTAACTCATACCAAACTTGAAGCTTTCACACTCTTCCTTTGAGCTAATCCCTTAGAAGCAGAATGTTTCAATTTTACACATTTTGTGTCAATTTTCCCGTTAGAAAAGCAGGCTCTAAACATGACAGGTTTTTCTGTGGAAAGGCGGTTTCCTTAGTTTTATTTGATTACTATAAGTTAGGTTCCTGCTGATCACTCAGACTGTTAGTGGTTTGACTATTTGACAAAAAACATTTCCTTTTCTTTATTTAACCTTTGACTTTTGAATGTAAAAGTTTTATCAGCTCTATAGTGGAAATACAACTGTGGAGGAAGTCTTCTGATGCCGTGAAATGAACTCATGATTTTATGTATGTGTCTGTTTTTTGCCTCTTGTCCTCATTGAAAATTAAGGAAATAGTCTTACAATTAAACTTTAACCTCCTCTTCTAAAAAAAGTAATTGATCTTAAATATGTTTTATATTTTTATATACTTAAAAGTCTATAATAGTCACATTTATATTTGAAGAGACTGTACATTTTTCACTTTTAAATATTCAAGTGAAATAGATTCAGTTTTCACATTAGGTTGAATTTTTTTTAAACTTTCCTGGGAATCTTGTGGTTGGTCATAAACAGATTTTAAATATATTTGGAAGTAAAAAAATAAGAGGAAATTTTTAAGTTACTGATAATCAGTTTAAGAGCTTATATATTAGTAAAAAGTATTTTGACTATATATTGCTTAGAAATTACATAAGAAAAAACAGAATAAAATCACGAAAATAACATTTAACTCTCCTAGACAATCATATATGATTTATATTACTTACTTTATGTGTGTGTAATATTTGAAGCAAAAGTTTTAGGTACAGTATTTTTTTTAAAGGGATGCTAATTTTTTTTGCCACAAATTTTGACTTAAAGTGTGAAATAGAAATCTGGTTAAAATATTGAAGTTATTTTGCTCCTTTGTTAGCTGTCAGACAGTAAAGCTAGAAGAAATATAGTCTGTTGATTATCAGGGGTTGTGAATCTACTTAGCTCCAGGGCTCAGGTAGGATCCTTAAGTGAGAAGTAGGTTCTGTAGTTGCCTCATTGTAGGAAGTTGAGAAGAGTTGGTGGTCTAAATAACACAGGAGACAACAAAGCTTTTGGCATTTGTTAGAGGAATAGGTGCATGGAGGAACAAGAAATTGAGATTTTTGAAATTAATTATCTGAGATTTAGAAATTGACAATTTATTCAGTTAAACAACAGCTACAGCCAGTGTGCTGACCACAGAAAATAGACCTGACCAGGCAGGCTGCAGCTGCAGATAGCTACTGCAGTGTCTGGTCTCGATGCTGATTTGCAGTATAAAATGCCATGCTTTCTTCACGTTTCTAGAAGCATGCCTGGGTTGCGGATCAGTTCCATTTTGAAATGAGTGCTGCTTCTGTTACCATGTAAATGATAGGTCTTTGTAAGGATCTGGTTATCACCAAGAAGCAGCCCATGTTCATAGAGCGCACACAGTGTGTAACTGCACTCTGTTCTTCGTGATGATGTTTCAGAGAGTGCTCTAGCAGAAATTTGAATCTGCCTCATTATTTCACAAACGTTATATACAGAGAAAGCTGTTGGCTAGATAATGTAATTACGAGTATTATGATTAGGACTGTGTGTTGATAATTAAATTTTGGAAGGCATCTTTACTATGCTCCAGGCTATATCCTTTACAAAAATATTAGTCACAGTGAAGAATGTAAAAGTAACACCAAAACCTAAAATTGGAAGGAATTACCAAATTCTTAGACAAAATAGTCAAATGAATCTGAGATATTTTTCCATCTGAATGAATTGTGGTTTAAAAGGCTTATAAAAACAATGCTATGAATTTTAAACCAATAGATACTTGGGGATTTACCCTTTGCTTTAGTGGATAGAGAGTGCATGTTAGGTTGGCTTAGGATTAAACAGGTGCCAGGTAGTGGTGCGTGCTTATGATCCCAGCACTTGGGAGGCTTAGGCAAGGGGATTACCAGTTCAAAGACAGCCTAGTCTATATAGCAAGAATTGTTTACAAAAGAATTGAAAATTTAAGCTAGATTGAATATTTTTACAGTTTAACTGTCTATGATGGGTCCTGAGCACAAACTACTCAGCCAGGTTGACTAGAATTCTCATCCCACGCTGACTGTTGGTAGCTTTGTCACCATGAATAAGTGGATATTTCTTAGTGCAGTCAAATAAACATCAGAGTTTCTCATAATGGATAAATGACGTGATACGTATAAAGCACACAGCATTTGGTTATGTGTATAGTAAGTTAGTGCCTAGTAAGGTAGCTCTGTGCCTTTTGGGCATAAGGGTAGAATTTTAAGAATAACAGAATTTTTGTGTTAAAGTAGCTAGAATTGCAGGGGATACAACTTGAAAATAAAGTTTAATGAGCCTTGGAGATGAATGTGAGAAAAATACTGCAAAGGTAAAACTTGCTTTTAAATAGTATTAGTCTACTTTATAGATAAAGACTTAGTCTTTTTACCAGGATGAAATACAAAGAAGCTATTTTTGGACATTCGCAAACAGTAATAATTATATAGACACTAAATGTCTATCACAAACAAGAACCTTGAAAATTTAATAAGTGAATGAAATGTGAAGATAACAAATAATGTTCTTTATTAATTCAATTTATCACTACAAAAATAAGTAAATAGCCTTATTAGGTGCTTAATGCAAAATTGAGTTCCACTTTATCTTCACAATTTGAAAGGAAATTGGAAGATAACCAATGAAAAGCAATAATGCAGGTAAGAAAACAAGGATTGCTAAGGTATTTGTTCTAGGTAGGAAAAGATTTAAACTTTACTAGCTTGTAGTTATAAATTACACTTTTTATTTATTTATTTTTATTATTTTTATTTTTCTGTATATGCATGTATTGCCTGCATGTAGGTAAGTGCACCCGTGTCGTGCAATGCCCACAGAGGACAGAAGAGGCCATCAGATCCCCTGGAACTGGAGTTATGGATAGTTGTTAGCTGCCATGTGGGTGCTGGGATTTGAACCTGGGTCTTCTCTAAGAACAGTCAGTGTACTTAACCACTGAGCCATCTCTCCAGCCCCATACTTTTCATTTGTTATAATGACCCAGGAAAGGAGATGTGACCACCTAAAATCAATAAATTTCATTTAAGTCCTTGAGAGCAGGTTAGGCTAGATCTTATTTTATCTGGACACATATGTCTGGGGTATGTGACATACTGAAATTTTCTTGAAGTAGCAATATCTTCAGGCCAAAAAAAGTTGAAGTGTGAATATGAAATAAACAGAAATGAAAGAAAGGCATTCTTACACTACAGTGTGTCTTCATGAAAGGGCAGATTATCCCTGAGTTATAGTAAGTAAGGAAACCATGATGGTCTAATGATGTGCATCATATTGGGTTGATATTTAAAATGTGTTAGCAATCTCAAGGGTTTCATATTTTGGGTAAATGAACCATATAGTTAATTATTATTTAAAAACCAGTGTTTCAGTAGTTAATAATGTATTAAATAATTTATGAATTTCATGTTCCCCAAATGCTTTCAGATGTGTCATTTACCCATTAAACTTTTCCAGTCTTCACACAAAGTATCAGCAGGCTTCCTGTGAGCACCCTTCTAGACTGGGCTCCAGTAATGAGCTCCGGCTGCCCTAAGCCATCCTGCTTTTTTTCTGTTTTCTAATAATTACATTATCTACTGAAAACTTTTTTTTTTGCGTTTTTATGCATTTCATATAATACAACTTGATCATATTAGGCCCCCTCTCCTATCTGCACTACCCCCAAAGCCCCTCCCACCAGATTTCATGCATTCTGTCATATATGTTAAGGCCTATTAAATCAAGTTTGTGTCCCCAGATGCCCCTCTGTGCAAGTTCATTCCCTGGAGCATGGTCAACTTAACTAGTATCTTCTTCTCTTAAAGAAGACCAACTTTCCATCACCTAGTGGTGATCAGCTGCCAGTAGTTCCTCTGCTAAGGTTAGGGCTTCTTACCTACTTCCCCAGTCCTATGCGGGGGTTTTTGTCTGGTTTGAATTTGCATGTGCATTCTGCATGCTGTCACCATTGCTGTAAGTTCATATGAGTAAGTTCCCAGAATCCTGGAAAACTGTGTTTCTTTGCAGGTCATCCACCACCTGGCTCTTAAAAATCTTTCTGCTCTTTCTTTCCACAATCGTCCCTGAGCCCTGAGTGGGTAAGGTTTGATATAGGAGTCCTATCCAGAGACACACACTCTGCAGTCTCTTATTCTCTACATTTAAGTCAGTTGTGACTTTCTATGCCATTTGCCTTCTTTTCACTGGTGAGAGTTAAGAGATGCATCAACATTTCTCTGCCCTCTATTCTGCTATGTTCCCTGAGCTGCAGGTGTAGAAATTCCATTGTAGATGTGTCACTTAGGGTTGTGCATCTCTGAAACAATTATTCTCTATGTGTGACTAGTTGTAGAACCCTGTAATAGTCTCCATCTGTTGCAAAAATAGCTTCTTTGATTAAAGTGAGTGCTACTACTGTACCAATAGAAATAGGTTGCTACACTGGTCCTTTAATATTATGGAAGCTAGTCTTCAGGGAGGAGGCTTCTAGGTCAGTTCCGACTCAAGTCCTGTGTTCAAATTATGTCCTGTCTTCAGCAATAGGGTCTTACTTTCAAGTTCTGGGAAGCAATCAAGTGCTGTTTTGTTTTATTGCACCCTGTTTTATTCACCTCCTAAAGAGATAAAGGAAGATATTTCAAGTTCTTTTCTGTTTGTATGATCTGTGATTACTTGTCATTTTTAAAATTTGTCCATTATAAACACATTTGTCACTGTATTTCTTCATATATCATGTGGTGAGGCTGATTTATTAAACTTACTGTTGTTGTATATGAATGAAGTCTGAGTATGTGTGTGCTGTGGTGCACATGCAGATGTCAGAGGACAACTTTTGGGAGCTGGTTTTCTCCTTTCCCCTTTATGTGGGTTCTGGTAATTGAACCTAGATTATCAAGCTTTTATGGAAAGTGCTTTACCTACTGAACCATCTTGTTGCCCTAGGCTGTTAATTTATATTGAAGGAAAATGTGGTGTACTGAATTAGAAAATTGTTAAGTACAAGAACATAGGACCATAAGGTGCTCTTCTCCTTTGAGAGAATCCTAAGCCAGTGTTTGAGAAGCCGATGGGATTTAAGCCTGGCAGAAGTTTTTCTTCTCTTGGCACTACCATTTTGTAAGTCAGTTATAATGCTATGTGCTTATCATCTTTATAAAACAGTCCATTTGTGCTTCCATTTTTTTCCATTTCTCTTGAACTCAAGAATTTATACTTTTTATTCACTTATTTTCATTTTAGTGGTATTTTCAGTGAGTATAGAATTAAATGAATATATTTATTTTCTGAGCCAGAAGTTGGGTAGATATATTTCAGTATTGTAGGCATGTTTTATATATTCTGTAATTATCATTTAAAGAACCCTCTCTTTATTATTCTGATGAGTAAAGATACTGGCTCATCTTTTGTTACAGCTTTAGATTGTCCTTGATTGAAAAAGCATTGTTCATCAATGCTCATGGTCAGCTGTTCTGTGAAAAAACTGCGAGTGTGAGGTTGGGTCTTGTCCAAGATCTAGCCATTGAATTTTCATTTTAATCTTAATTTTTTTTGTCTTTTTTGAGCCCCACCTGTCCTGGAACTCACTATGTACACTAGGCTGGCCTCAAACTCATAAAGATCCGCCTGCCTCTGCCTCCCAAGTGCTGGGATTAAAAGCGTGTGCCACCACACCTGGCTTATTCTTAAAAATTTTAATGAATGTAGTTTTCTCTGTAAACAAGTATGTAGTAAAAATATAGTAATATTTTTCTCTTAAAGTAACTCATTGTACAAATGATTCAGATAAAAGGGAGTTTTTATTAATTGTTAATCAACCATATATCTTTTGTGATTTACTATTTTTCTATATGGAAAAATACACATTATACTAATTACTGATTTTAAATATACTCGTATTTTAATTTGGTAATATGGAACGTATATTTTATTTCATATGGATAATTTTCTTATTTAGTGTTTTACTTTTCATAAAAGTATACTTTGAAACTAGGCATGGTTTACACAACTCTAATCCTAGCACTTGGAAGAGAAGACTAAGCAAGAGAATCAATATGAAGTAGAAATCAGACTTTGTTACATAGTTAGTTCTAGAGCAGCTTGGATTACATTATGAGACCCTATCTAAAAATAAATAAAAAGATAGATTAGATAAATTGATAATCAGTACATTGATGTTGCTAAATTAATTTTAAATCATAATTAGATTTGGCATTGAAAAGCCATTTATGGTATTTATAAATTTTAGAGGATTTCTATATTTCTAATGATAGTTACATTAATTCTGAAGAATTAATTATGAACATGATTCTGTTATATATAGCAATTGGGTAAAGTTTACAGAGAGATTCAGGCATGTGCTACATGACATGTAGGTCAATGCCAGACCATTGTACAGTGGTGATCCTGCGAGGCTTTATTCGCTAGTGACAATGAAGCCATTTGAATTTGTGTAATTCTCTGATGCTCACATGAAGAAGGACACATTTTTTAAAGGAAACTCTTCTCAGTGTTTCTGCAATTAAGTTATATATAACTGCAGATGTACATTGTTTTAAAAAATTTAAATTAGCTTTTCTTTATACTTGGCTATGAAATAGTATTTGATAGTTTCAAGTGTATTGATGACATAAAATAGTAAACATCACTTCAATAATAGAACTTTAAAGTCATTTGTTTTATAGCTAATAATAAATGATACATTTTTTTTCTGAAATGGTATAGAAAACATGAGCATAGTTCTTTTATGTTATATGGGATCAATCTGTTTGAAAGAATATAAAGTTAGTATTCATTTTGTATGCTTATTTATTGGTTCTAAATTTCAGGTGTTTATATATACATTAAAAATTCTTTTTTTTCACAGTTACTTGCCATGGTTTGAAGTCTATTATAAACTTCTAAATACTTTGGCAGATTACTTGGCTAAGGAACTGGTAAGCCATGTTTTTTCTCTATTGTTTTATTGTGTAAAAATATACATAACACAAAATTAGCAATTTTTGTCATTAAGAATATAGTTTTACCCTGGGTTTGTAGCATATGCCTTTAATCCCAGCCCTAGAGAGGCAGAGGCAGGCAGATTTCTGTGAGGTCAAGATCATCATGGTCTACATAGTGAGTTCCAGGTGGACTGGGACTAGGAAGACCTTGTCCACAACAAAAGAGTATAGTTTTATGGCATTTATCATATTCACATTGTTTTGAACCATCAATACAGCACGTCTGTAGAACTTTTCGTTTGTTCATGCCCAAACTCTGTACCTTAATAACTTGCTATTTCCTTTTCTACTGATTTCCTAGCAACCACCATTTTACCTATGCTTGCCTTCTTGAATGTAGGTATCCCCCCTAGGAGGGATCTTAAACAATGTTTATCCTTATGTGACTGGCTTATTTGATTTAGTACAATATGTTCAGGGTTCTAACATACTATATGTCAGAATTTCCATCCTTTTTAAAGTTGAACAGTACTCCATTGCATGAATACACTACAATTTGTTTATTCATTCCTTTGTTAATAGACATGTAGGTTGTCCCTACTCTTTGTCTATTGTGAATGAGACATCTGTGAAGGTGATTATACACCTGCTTCTTCCAGAAGGCCCCAGATATAGCTCAGTGATAATGGTATTACCTTTCCTAGACATGCACGAGGCCCCTAGTAAAAAGAAAACAAACAGGAAAACAAAACAAGGTAAAATAAAGCAAACTCATCTTGTAGTTAAAGCAGATTTTATTTTTCGTGTCTATTTAGAAGCATAAATGTCAGATAATAGGATAGTTGTGTATTTCATTATTTGAAGAAGGAACATATCTTTGTCTATGATGGCTTTACCATTTTACATTCCTGTTAGTAATGTACAAAGATACTTTTAATTATATTTTTTTGCTACGTATTTTAGTTATTAAATGAACTTTTTTTGTTTCAGGAAAATGATTTGAATGAAACTCTGAAATCACTCTATAACCACCCTGTACCAAAGGCAAACACTCCTGTCAGTTTGAGTGTGGTAAGTACTTTATCATTAATTGTTTTTTGAAAACAATTTATCATTTAAAAACATATGCCTTTTTCAAAAATTGCTTGATCAGGGCTGGAGAGATGGCTCAGTGGTTAAGAACACTTGTTGTTCTTGTAGAAGACCTGGGTTCAAATTCCAGCACCCACATGGCAGCTAACAACTGTCTGTATCTCCAGTCCCAGGGGATCAGACAGCCCCTTCTGACCTCCGCGGGCATTGCACGACATGGGTGTACTTACCTACTTACAGGCAATACATGCATACACATAAAATAAAATAAAAGTAAAATTAAATTAAAAAAAATTGCTTGTCAGATCACCTCTGCTTCCAGGAGAATTTCAATGGTAGTATTAACATTGCTCAGTGCTAATATTGAGACTTGTGACATGCTGTACTCATCAAAGCTTGTTGCATTGCATATCTCAATAACTGTTAAAGAATTCAAAAGCTGTTAGGCCCTGACAGCAACCAAATCAGTAGGAATATTTTGGTTTTAGAAAACATTGGGTTTGTTTGTTTGTTTGTTTGTTTGAGATGGGATCTCAATATATAGCCCTGACTGTCCTGGAACTCTCTGTATAGACCATAATGACCTCAGACTCACAGAGCTCCACCTCCCTCTGCCTCCTGAGTTCTGGAACTAAAGGGTGCTACTAATACCCAGAAGAACATTGGTTTTTTAATTCATACATAACGAATACTCACATCACTCACACAGATGATAACGATTCCTACCTCTCCTAACATGTAGTATTGTGAAGAGAAAAGGGCATAGGAACAGGCAGGGCAAGCATGCTGGTGCATGTTCCTAGTTTTTTACTTATACTTAAGTATATCTTCTAGAGTATTCACAGGGCTCTGGTAATATAATTAACATTTGTCAAAATAAAAGACTGCGATGAGATAGATTATTACTGTTAAAACTTGCAAAGAACTTTGCCACTTATATCTTAAAAACACTTTTATTTTGGAAGTTGTAAATATTCAGAGTTCATTAAAATAAAATACAGATAGTTCATTAATATCTTTTATTAACTTGCGTGGCATAGAAGGTTAAAATTTGAGACCTTCTTTGTTTCTTGTAAATATATTGATTTTTTCTTTCCATCCCAAGAAATAAGAAAAAGTAATGATGTAGAAAAAATTATGAGAAAAGTCAATTTGAAGTGTTTATTAATATTAGGCCATCTGTAATTTTGATGATATTGAAATCGTTATGCTCATGTTCTTTCTTTGGCAGCAACTGTCTTCTTGCCTGAATTGCCCTTTGAAGTTTTGTTGTGTAGTGTTTTCTTGTATGATTCTATTTCTAAAGTTCATGTGCATGTGCCTTACTTTCTCAGTACTTCTAGTTGTCCTCAGTTGAGATTGTACTTCTAGTCTGTCTTCAAAAATCTGTCAGGTTAAGCATCCTTAAACTCTAGTTTAAAGTCCTCTGCTGAAAAACTTTTGTAACTTTCCACTTTATTTGTTTGTAATTAAACCCCTAGGCCTCAGCTATACTGAGCAAGCACTCCATCACTAGTCTACATCACCTATACTTTGTTTGTTTTAATTTTTTTTTTTTTGAGTCAATCTTTGCTGAGTTGCACATGCTGGCCTTGAGCCTCACTGTGTAGCCCTGCTGGCCCAGACTTGCAACCCTCCTGTCTTAGCCTCCCAAGTAGCCACCACATCTGCATATAACTTCCAATTTTATACAGTAATTTTCCAAACTTTTATACAGGCTTTCAGAACTGTCCACTTCTTGGCTTTCCTTCACGTTTTCATCTTTCTGTACTACCCTGGTCTTACTGTTCTGTTCAGCACCTTGAGTGAACACCATCTTTTCCTTTTGCTTCAAGGCTCTTAGGAGACTGTCTGTTTGGTTTTAGATTTCCTGTCCTTAGGAAGTTCTAGCCACACAGCTTAACATGTTGGTTCCCCCCCCGCAAGAGCTTTGCTGCCTTCTGTGTTTTTCTTTGCTGCACACTGCCAAAACACACATGTTTCATGTTTGTTGTAGAATATGGAATGGAAAGCCCAGGAGAACTTGGAATTTTAATACCAAAATTGGAAGTCATTAGCAAACATAGATTTTTCAAAAAGAAGACATTGTCTTTTAAACTATTAAATTTATAAAGTAATTTTTATACTTGGTCAAAGAGCTGTGGAAGATATAGGTGCTTAAGTTATGGAGGGAGCTATTGTGCAGTATTAATAGCAAAAAAAACCGTGATGTGGGGCTGGAGAGATGGCTCAGTGGTTAAGAGCACTGGCTGCTCTTGCAGAGAGGACTGAAATTTGGTTTCCAGATCCTCATGCAGTGGATCACAGCCTCCTGTATCTTCAGCTCCAGGGGATATGATTCCCTCTACTGGCTTCCATGGGCACCTGAATACATGTATGCATACTTAAAACACATATACACACATTCATATAAATAAAAATAAGATAAAAACTTAAAAATAGACCCCTAAGTTTTCTGATTTTGATATAGAGGATTGGATCCATTTGGCATGCTGGGGAAGCTCTCTACCACTGAGCTACATCCTCATCCCCTATTTTCTTTATAATTATTGAATAATTATACCTCTTTAACTGGTGCATTGTGGTATCCTTCTGCTTTTATGAGGTGAAGTACTTTTAGATTGCTTATGTGGCTGAAATCACATGTTGACTATCTTACTTCAGGTAACATAATGTTCTTCATCCAATTCACCCCATCACCCATATTGTCACAGATGACAAAATTTCATTTTTTAATAGCTGAATAGTGTTATTCTTTCTTCCCCCGCCCCGCTCCCCCTGCATCATCAGTTTTGAAAAATACGTATCCATTGATAACTAGTTAGACTTAGGTCGAATCCATATCTTGGTTATTATGAATAGTGCTTCAGTGAACATGGGTGTTCTGAGTTCTGTTGTTTTTACAGTGAACATGGGAGTGCAGATGTCCCGATGTGCTGTCCTTTGTACTTAGGCTCAATAATGAGATTGCTGGATCATAGGGCAATTTTTTTTTTAATTTTTGGAGAATCCATCATAGGTTTTCCATAATGGCTGCATACATTAACATTCCACCCCCACATAGTGCTCCTCTTTTTAGAAAAATTATTTATTTTTATTTTATATGTATGAGTGTTATGCCTGCATGTATGTAAGTGCACCTGTGTCATGCAATGCCCATGGAGGGCAGAACAGGGTCTCTGATTCCCTGAAACTGGAGTTACAACAGTTGTTAGCTACCATGTGGGTGCTGGGATTGGAACCCAGGTCTTCTGCAAGAGCAGCCAGTGCTCTTAATCCCTGAGCCATCTCTCCAGCCCCTAGTGTTCCTCCTTATGGCTCCCCAGAACTTGTTGTTTTTCTCTTCTTGATAATATCTGTTTAACTGGAGTGACGTGATAACACATTGCAGTTTGTTTGTTTGCCTTTCTCTAGTGATTCAGGTAATGTTAAACATCATTCTAGGTACCTGTGGACCAGTTAGGATTTCGAATGAATGATCTGTAGTAGTTTTCAAATCTTGTTTGCATGTTTTCAAGCTAGTATAAAGCACTAGTAAAACCCGTTTATTACTTTTGCGAGAAGTTCATTGATTAAGCATATTACTAAAGCAGTGTGCCTAGTGTTGTCTGTTAAAGATCAGCAGTGTGGGATAAAGCACTTATCTTCAACTACTAGTGGAGACTTTAATGTTATCTTGCCATATTAAAACTGATGAATTGTAAAGTCTTTTGTTTTTTCTTATAAGTAATATTGGTCACGAAATATCAAAGATTTTATGAAAAGTTAATATGTAATATAAGTGAGTTTTTACAACTGTATTTCAAAAATCATTAAATATCCACTGCATTTTCTACTTCCAATATAAAACTTTCTTTAGAACCTTTCTGGAATAAAATCAGCAGATTAGATGAGCATGTAGCAGCGTGTACAATTAATATTATTCAGGTGTTTTCAGTGAATAATGTAGCTGTACAGGTTTGTCTCAGTGTGCAGGAAATTTTTATGCATACTTCCCCTTTAAGCATGAAACTCTTGTATTTTTCTCTCATATTATAAGAACCAAGAGATATTTATTGCCAGTGGGCAAGTTCTGAAAGATCAGCCCTCACTAATACCGGTGAGTTAAGGAACATTGGCTTCTCACAATCACTATTCTAGAAAATCACTGTGCCTTATCATTCACTCGGGCTCTTTGGGAAATAGAAAATTGACTATTTAAAAATAATCGTTTAGGATATATTTTCTGTTTATACTTTCTTTTTAGTGATTTTATGATGTACAATATTATGAAAAGCACATCCAAATAAAGGTAGTCAATAGAGACTCAGGTTTATGCATTTTCTCTATTTTCAGTCATATGCTAAAGCACATTTACTGCATGAAATTTCTGTCATACATTTTGATCACAAGATCATCTTGTGACTTGCCTCATATTGTTCTTCCACCATGGAAAATCATGCATTATGACTGTGAGCTAGCTTCTGACTAGTTCACCTCTGCTCTAATACTGGTTGAATGTTTCTTTTCCAATCTTTAGCTGTAAAACAGTGATAAATCTGTCCTTCTGTAGATAAGACATTGAAATTTTTTGGAGAATAATATGAACAGAAAATAAAACTTTTTATTGTTTCACATTGATTTTGGGTGATAAAGTGGGTTATCACTGTGGGAACAATGGGTTGTGTGTATACAATATACTTTTTTATACATACCAATAATATTGCTTTTTTTGGTAAGTTAATGTTTATTTATTGGGAGTTAGAGTTTTGGTTAGTAAAACATTTTAATGTTTTAACCATTTAAAAATTATCTTTCATTGTTGTTTTCTAAATACTATATTTGCTACAGAATATATTTATTATAACTTATCAGGGATCAGTAGATTTTTAAAGACTCCTGAAATAACGTGTTTTACTTTTCCAGTCTACCTAAATACATTTTCAGAATACATTTTCATAGATATACATTCAAACATATGTAGACTTTAGATGGTAGACTCTTTTTTTGCTTTAACCTTGCCCAGATTCTAATTCAACTTCTGTTTAGTTTCACAGTCATATATATTTAACTATTATTTCTTGTATGAGGAAGTTGTTATTAAATCACATTTAAATCTGCTCTTTCATTTAAGAGTCTCTCAAATTCAGCAAACCTAGAATGTCAGGCCATCACGTTCACATTTAGTGTTTTTTCTTATTTTTAACCCAAATTATATATTTGTATACCAGTTTTAAATTCTTCTTTTCTTCTGTGGTTTATGTGTGATTAGCATTCCTGTTTCATTGCCCCTGACATAACTGGACTCCCAACAATACCGGAGAGTGTAAGTTCCTGTTTTCTACTTTTTAACTGTATTTATGTTATAACATTTATTTTGGTCTCTCTATAATATTCATGAAGTTGTCTATGATTCTGAGAAATAACAAAGGATTAAGAAATAAAGGTGTTATTTCCTTCTCCTCTTATCTGTCCCATTATACCTTCCTGAATGTATATTGTTAAGGACAGTGATAGGAAAAGCATTGCCAGCATTGAGCTAGTTAGCAGGGACCCATCCCCCACCGACTCCCCCTCCCTCCCTCCCTCCCTCCCCCCCCCTCTCTCTCACACACACACATACACTCACACACACTCTCACAGAGTCATGTCCAGAGCTTCCTTATCTTGGATTTTAGGAAGTGTTGAGGTTTCTACTAGTAGGAAAGAAGGCTAGCTAGGGAGATTTCACACAAGTAAGTTACTACAGCAAACTCACCATAGAATTTTAGACTTCTCATCTGTAACTTTGTTTAAATTTTTTTGTGTCCTGGTTGTTGATTTCCTGGTTTTAATTTAGAGCAATAAGTATTTTATAAGGCTTGAAGGGTATTACAAGAAATTATAAAACTTGTAATATTTTAAAATTTATTCAAGAGTCTTAATTGTAGCTATACTAGAAATGTTTCTAGTTTCTCAATAGCTATCTCAAGTAAATAATTTGTATAAAAGTTCTCATGGATAAATGCAAATAATAAATATACTTTCAGCCTTTTGATAATTTTGGGAAAAAGAAAAACTCCCTTACATAACTTTTCTTCAGTTCTCCTTTGAATGTTAAATGGGTTAACAGCACCAAAAACACAGGAAATCAATAGGCAGAATTATTCCAGGTATACTTATGTTCACCTTAGAAGCGTGTTCTTCCAAATATTTTTCAAATTATATAATATTTGCTTTCTAAGGCATAAAGAATATGAATTCCAAGAAAACAAATGGAAATTTTCTGTGTGTTTGTGTGTATGGCTTCATGTGTACATTCATGTCATGTGCATAAGTATGTGTGTATGGAGGCTAGAGGTCAACATTGGTGTCTTCCTCTATAACCTTCTTCCTTACTTTTTGGGAGAGGGTCTCTCACTGAACCTGGAGTTCTGCACTTTGGCAAGACTGGCTACCAGTGAGTTCCAGAAATCCAGGTGCTTTCACCTCCCAAATGCTAGGATTATAAGCACATGTCACGAAACCAAGATTTTTACATGGGTGCTGAGAATGTGAACTTGGGACCTCATAACGTGTGTGGCAAGCAGTTTACTGACTCTTTAATCCCTCAATTGTACATTTTCTAATATGAAATCAAGACTATCAAATTAAACTACATCTTTAACAGATAAGTCTTATGAAATTCTTTGAAAGGGTTTTTCAGGTAAGTTATGTAAAACGACTGCATAAGCCTATAATATGGGTCCAGGATAGCCCATTGATGCTCTTGAGTCTCATAGTGAATTATTGACTGCTGTTCCTATTGGGCAAGAGACCTGGGGCACCTCAGTATGGTCTGGCTCAGATGTCCATGGCCCCATCACTTCAGAGTTTCATGCAAATTACTTCCTTCTGCTGTGGCTTCTAGTTACCTTTCTCATATATTTACTAATAAACAACTAATAGTTTCATTTAAAATTTTTCTATTTAATTTTTACATATATTTACTTTGTGTGTGTGTGTGTGTGTGTGTGTCTGTGTCTGTGTGTCTGTGTGTGTTTATGTGTCTTGGTGTACTTGTGGCGGTCAGAGTACAATTTGTGGAAGGCATCCCTCTCTTCTGCCATGTGTATCCTGGGATCAATCTCAGATCATCAGACTTGGAGGCAAGTGCCTTTACCTGCTGAGCTATCTAGAGGGCCCTAGTTTTATATTTTTGAAGGCTATTATTTTCAAATATTTAAAGAAACAGTCTCTTCAAAATCTGCCACTGAGAATATAAAAATATAAATTTTATATTGTCATTGACACATTTTCAGAATGTCTTGTTTGGGGTGAGACTGTGAGCAAGAGCATCAACATCAAGCAATATAGACCAGGCTGGTCTTGAACTCACAGAGATCTGCCTGCCTTCAGAAATAATCCATTTTAAAATAATCTTTCTTTGAGATTATAAAAAAAAAAGAGTTATATTGAATGGTAGAAAAGTAGTTTTGCATATAGAGTTGAATTGGAAGGGGAGGAAGGCTTCAGAGAAATGGGAAATGAGCCTTTCTCCACATGAATAAGTATCACTCACCAAGACTTTAGGGCTTACTGTATCTTGACTGAGACTTCATATTCTATCGATGTGTTATGCCATGATTGCCAGCTTGCGCTGTAAGACCTCGGTCTTTTCAAAATGGAAGGAACAGGTAGGTGGCTTTCTTGCCCAACTTAAAATGTTAGGTCTTTCAGATTTTCACCTATCTGGTCCTACAGTTCTGCGTTTTGGAATGTCTTACTTATTTTCTTCATCACTTTGCTTTCTAAAATGCTTAAGATTTTTTTCTGAGTTTTCATTTTTATTTTAAAATTTATTAATTATTTTTTTATTTTATGTGTATGAGTGTATTGTCTACATGTATGTGAATGCACCCATGTCGTGGAATGCCACGGAGGTCAGAAGAGGGCTTTGGATTCCCCTGGAACTGGAGTTAAGGACGGTTCGTACCCACCATGTGGGTGCTGGGACTCGAACCCGGGTCCTCTTCAAGAGCAGTCAGTGCCCTTAACCACTGAGCCATTTCTTCAGCCCCCCTGAAAATGCTTAAGTTTTATTACAGGAATTAAAAACCTTTACTAAGAAGGACAGAGCCTAAAAAGCAGTTAATGTAGCTTATCCCAATTCTGTTTTGGAGTGAAACTCTTAGGTGTGTATTAAGTTGAGAAATGAATTTAGAACATCACAAACTTATATTTGGTATAGTAGTGTAGAACAAGCCTCATGAGGGGTAAAAGCACACCTCATCCTTTGGGTGCTGTGTGTGCAAACAAGTGATTTCCCTGTAGAGTGAATGGTAAGCATGAAGGGACTCAAATGTACTTTTCCAGAGTAACAGAAAAGTATATACAGGAAGCACCAGAAGTATTTGTATAAGACTGATTCTTGGAAACATACTCAAAAGCTATAATTCAGTAGGACTTGGCTAGAGCTCAGGAAATAACTTTCTTTCAGGTACTTCGAGGTGGGGAGGGACACTGGGAAGTATGGGATCCTTTGTTCATCCTCTGAGAAACATTTGTATAGAGTGGGTTATGCTTTAAATAACAGAATATTGTATGCATCATGTGGCAGCAGAATAGTATTAAATTTAATTATGTAAGAAATGCCACTTTTAGTAATAACTTCTTTTGAACTTTAAAGATGGTAAATATATAAAATGTTTCCCCTTGTGTTAACACAAGCTGCAACTCAAACATTCTTTTCCCTGGTGCAGAGAAACCTGACAGAATACTTTGTTGCTGTGGACGTGAACAACATGCTGCAGCTGTATGCCAGCATGCTGCACGAGAGGCGCGTCATCATCACCTCCAGCAAATTAAGCACTGTAAGTACTTCACACTTTTCCCTGTGAGTCACACACAACGCTTCACAAAAAGACCTAAAAACGCCTGCAGATTTAGAAATGTGCTCTGTGTCCTTAAAAGACAATATCTACATATTTTTTAGTATATGATTTTCATCTGGCTCTTGAAGTATAAAAGTCTGATTTGTAGAAGGCCTTCTCAGATGCATTAAGTCAGATTAATTATTTTTTCTTATCAGGAGATGAGGGTTTTTTTTTTCTTTTAAACTCTCTGGAGTTCATTTTAGTGCCTTCTATCACATAAAGAATTCTTAAGAGCTATTATGAGATCTTTATTATTCACTTGTGGCTTTTTCCACTGGAGCTACTTGAAAGAAATCAAGGAGCCATGATAATAGCTGCTGCCTAACCTGGTAATAGGCAGATTCATCTTCATTGCCTAGTGGTGGTTTGGGAGTAGAGTCTATAATAGTCTGATTTCGAGGAGCTCTTCAGGCTGATAATAACTTAAAAGTCAAAGTAGCATTTCTTATAAATCACAGGTTTTCAAGCACTCTGGAAAGTGCTCTTTTGGAAGGTCTTCATTACTGTGGGAAAGCAGTGAGAACAGAAGGATTTTCTGGAGTTATAGAAAAATATTCAAGAGTATTTGACTAAATCTCATAATTTTTCTCCATTAAATATAAAAATTGAATATATTCAACTTCAAATTGTTTAATAAACATGCATTTTGAATTCTCTGACATTAAAAATCATTATTAAATATTTCATGAATTTGCTTCTCCATGAATTTTTATCTCATAAAAATAAAACCATGATTTTAATATTTTATTCTCCTATACTAGAAATAAAATCTTCATTTTATAGTATTGTACCCTTTTGAGTAAATGGAGTTTTAGGGTTTCTCCAGGATATCTAATTAGTATTTAATCAAAAGAAAGACATTTTCTGGGGCTGTTCTTGCAGAGGATTCAGGTTTGGTTTGCAGCACCCACATTGTGGCTAACAACTGTCGGTAACTCCAGTTCCAGGGGATCTGACACCCTTTGCTGGCCTCTGTGTGAACCAGGCATGTGCATGGGCATGTATCTGACACCCTTTGCTGGCCTCTGTGTGAACCAGGCATGTGCATGGGCATGTATCTGACACCCTTTGCTGGCCTCTGTGTGAACACGGCATGAGCATCGGCATGTACTG
>NW_008335444.1:215982-230924 GCF_000622305.1 Nannospalax galili | reverse complement strand
ATCTGACACCCTTTGCTGGCCTCTGTGTGAACCAGGCATGTGCATGGGCATGTATCTGACACCCTTTGCTGGCCTCTGTGTGAACCAGGCATGTGCATGGGCATGTATCTGACACCCTTTGCTGGCCTCTGTGTGAACCAGGCATGTGCATGGGCATGTACATGCATGTAGGCAAACACTCATTTTTTAAAAAGAGTATTTTTAGAGGAGTTAAATGCCCTATCCAACACCAAACAGCTATTGGAGATATATATGTGAAACAGGTCCTAATTCTATGTTTGTGGATACTCCTATCACCCTAAAATTGAACTCACTCAAATTTGAGATTTTGAATATTTAATGTTGTTACGTTCGCTTTCTTCAAAATTGAAAGCATGCTTATATTGAAAATACTTGCATGCATAGAAGAATGTGTATAGATGTGAGGAAGTAATAGTGGAGTATAAGAACTAGACAGTGGCCCTTGCACTGTTTTTTCTTACCCATTTTAAAGGGGCCTTAAGACTCAGTTGGAATCATTTGATGTTTTTATGTGTTTTCTCTTCTGTTTGTGATCTGCCATTGAAGTGAAACTATCCTTTCTCTTCTCCTTCCTGCTCCCTCCTCTCATTTTTAAACATAGTATTTTCAAGAATATTAAAGATATTATCCACAAGGTAAAAAATATTAGACAAGCTGTCTTACAGGTTTAGGAAGTTATCCATGTAACACATACTTATTAGGTATATACTTTGTGCCTGGCACGTTCCTAGGCACTACTTTGAATTCAGCAGTTAAGTTAAACAAAGCCCAAACAGTTTGGGTGCTTATATGCAGCTGGTATGAAATACATAAACAGCTGAACAGACAAACACTATTATGTCAGATGGACTGACTACCAAAGTATAAAAGATAACATGAGTATGTGAACAGACTGGTAGTGAGGAGCAGGTTTCTGTTTTGTATAAAGTGTTTGTGGAAGGAATCCCTCTCTAATGAGGTAGAATTCAAGCAGAGCTCTGAATAAAGCAAGGGAATGAGCCGTGAGTGAAATGTGACTGCTTCTGCAGAGGAAAACAGATAAATCTGAGTGTAGGCTTTTGAAAAGTATTGATATTTTTTGTGGTTTAATTTTGTATCTTTCTGCTAATGGTGGGATAACCTTTCTTTGACTTAGCTTCACGTGTAAAGTGAGAGAAATAGCAGTCCAGTGTGCTAGTTTTGCTGTTAAGATTAAGGAGCTACACACACACACACACACACACACACACACACACACACGCATAAAATGTTTAGAGCTATGTCTGCATAGGATTAATGTTTAGTTATCATTAACACAATTTTATAATACTCCAGATCTGTGCTTTTTATTTGAGAAGAGTATAATAAATCTTGTTATTACACAGGGTATCATTTCCTGTGTTCAAGGTCAGCTTAATATCAGTTTATGGCAATTCACAAAAACTACTGATTTCATCTGTACTTTACAGCTCTGTTTTGGTTTACTTTCTGGGGCAGTAGAGTTGATAAAATGAACATAATTCAAATTCTCTTTCATGATCTTCTTACCCTTCTTCTGTGGGGGAAGTTACTTTATTTGAGTCTATCTTGAATAGTTCTCCTATGTGTAGTCTGAATAAATACATGTGGTATAAATTACATGCATAGTAACATTTAAGGTCAAGGTCTTGAATCATAACATAAATTAGAGGCGAACTATTTTAAAAAGAGTTTAATGAAATCTGTGCAACATCCAAAGAAAGAATAATAATTGCCTTGGTTTTAAGTTTTTGTATTCATGTGTTTTGTATGCCATAGAAAGTATGATATACTCAGTGTTAATGCAAGAAACCGTGTTTTGCAATGCCTGATTCCCTTTTTAATCTTTTAAAATATTTTTATTATTTTTAAATTCTGTATATGTATTTTTGTGTGGACACGTGGGTGCGGGTGACCATGGAGACCAGAGATGTCAGATCCCTATAGAAATAGAATTACAGGCAGTGTGAGCCACCTGATATGGGTGCTGGGAATCAAACTAGAGTCCTCTGCAAGAGCAGTGCAGGTTCTTAACTGCTGAACCATCTTTCCACCACTCCGGATTATCTTTTACATCTGTGGTCACAATTTTAATTATTATTATGAACAAATATAAGATAAAGTATCTTAAAATTCATATTTTAAGTTTTGTCTGCCTTGATTATTACTCTTTGTCAGCCATACTTCTTCATGATTATGACGGATGCCAACATTGTAGCTTGCTGTGGGTTTTTTATAGCAATACTGTGGTAGAGAATCAGGTAACTTGATGATGACTTTGTTCAGATGCTGTTTGTAGTTGAAAATAATTTATAACCTTTATAAAGGTAAATTTAAAAATTAGTTTTAAAATATGTAAGCGAAGTATTAAGTTTAGTGAATTATGGCATCATTGGTTTTGTTTTTATTCTTTGATTTATACATTGTTTAGTATACACAGAATGGTTTCTGGAAGCCCTATCCAAGCCCTTTGATTTTATGCATGCTGTAGGCAGGCCTCATGTTTTAAGCCTCAAGTGAATCTTAGTAGACCAGCAGAATATCATATCAAGGTCTCATACATTCAAAGCAAAGGAATAAATCATGATATTACATGGTTGTATCAGTTGACTTATTGCTGTTTTGTGACCATAGGTAGAAGGACTGCTGTTTAAAGCCATGTCATTGGTTCTCAAATCAGTCAGGCGTGAAGCCTTGTC
The DNA here is from genome assembly GCF_000622305.1 of Nannospalax galili. Lineage (NCBI taxonomy): Eukaryota > Metazoa > Chordata > Mammalia > Rodentia > Spalacidae > Nannospalax > Nannospalax galili. Next base: position 228,207 of record NW_008335444.1, on the reverse strand, counting down.
ATATGCCTCTGTAATTGTACCTCTCCAGACTTCCTCTAACTAGTCAGCTGGGGCTGTGCATTTTGTCTCAAACACCCGGCTGGCCAGCATCTGACAGGAGCTTTCTCATCATCCTGTCAGTAATTTGTTAACTAGGGTGTATCTTTGGTTTATAGAAGTAGGTAAAAGGGTTGTATATCTTTAAAGCAGATGTCTAAACGTTAGCTACTATTTCGACCAACATTCAGTTGATAAACATCATTCTCTTAAGTCTGAGGCACATGATTTACAGAGAGACAATTGCGTATAGTGCATATTATTTCTGGAATATTTAAAGCAAGCAATATGTGGTGAGTGGTGGATTGTGTTCATAAACTGTATTTCCTTCCTTTGTTACAGCTGCCCCCAGGCATTTAAGTATATGTTTTTCTCTCACCTTCTCATCAATTCCATCAAGGGCATATGCAAAAAAGGCATTGTATGATCCCCAGAAAATCAGATATTAAAGGTAGTTTTTGTAGGTTGGGCTGAAAGGGAGTCCAGAGTATTTTACTCTCTTCATTTGGATTGTATATATTCTTGATTTGTCTCACAGTGGGACCTGTGCCAGTATTTAAACTGAAACCCAAAGCACAGAGAATCTTTCTGGAGATAAAGATTGAAAAGCTGAGAACAAAGAGTGCCCAGGCCTGCTTCCTGGTTAAAGTTATTGAAGTGTTTTTGCTCCACACTTTTAAGTCTGCAGTAGAGTAGTGCAGTTAAAAATTATTATATGGACCTTTCCTAGGGGTCTTCTGGGACCAAGTTTTAGATTTTGAATTTGTTGTACAACCTATAGAAACAAATTAAGTCAGCTGAAAATGCAGATAACGACTCTAATTTACCACTGTATTATTTGATATATACATTGTCATTCCGAACATTGTATTATCATTCAGCACTAAGTGACGTGCCTGACAAAGTGTGGAAATGGGAAGTTGAGGCCCTTGTGAATGCTCTGCAGGAAGGCATGTGTGCAGCTGGTTGGAGGAGGCCTTTTAAGGAAAACTAGCAGTATTTCTGTTTTCTGCCTCTGGTGTCCTGTTTTCCAAAGAGTGTGCACCCATTTCTGGCTTGTAGCTTAGTCCAGTTGTCTTTGAAAAGTATCTAGTCAACCTTAATTCACATAGTAAAATGTTTAGCATAATAGCCATGGGATTATCTAAGAGATATATTGCATCGTCCGTATTCAGCTTTCTGTAAGATTTGTTATGATGACTAAAAATGATCTTAGATGATTTTTGTTTACCAAAGTATTTTCTATATAGAATAGCGACTTTATTTTGTGCTGCTAATGATAATCAGATTAGATATAAGAAAAAGCATATATTTTTCCCTTTGATAAAACAATTGCTTAAGGCAACATGCTTTTCTATATGTGTATATTTTATTCATTACAGAATTTTTTTTTCATTTTGGAGTCTGGCAGTTTTTCTCTTTCAATATGTGTCCTCAGGTTCTGAGCACCAGTGTCACTCATTGTGGATACTGCACTCAACATTTCCAAAGAGAACCTGCTATCTTTCTTGATAATTTTCTACAGTGTTTAAGACTGATTTGGCAAACAGCCTCACCCTCTCACCTGTCTTCCCTATCTGAGTCCTCTAGATTCTACCTCTTTAACGCTTTCTTCTCTGATCCCTACTCTCCATTCCAGTTGCCACTGCCCTAGCTCAGGAAACTGTCACTTTCCACATTCATTTTAGTGTACTATATGTTGAATGCTAGCATCATATCCATTTGCCTATGATGTTGTTGATAATACAGATATCATCTATGTATAACAGTGAAGTTACAGGTAATTAATTTAAACTGATTTAACTATCACTTAACTGTGTGGTGGTTGGTATTCACAGTGAGCAGATGAGGAAGAAGAGTTTGAAACTCAGGGCAAACTGTTCAACCCCATAGAAGTAGTGTGTAATTAAGCCAGTTCTGACTCAAAAGTACATATGTCAATCTTCATGCAATTTTGCCTTTTACTATGACTATCTTATAAAACCAGATACATCTTTGCCTTCTATCCCAGTGTAGTATTGTGCCTGACTAACAAACTTCAATTTGTCTTTCTAAGTTTAGTCAGTTTCCTCTCAGTGTCTCACACTGGCTCCTTTCTCTTATCTTTTATACTGGTTTTAGTGCTTTTTATTTCCTGTTTACACTACTTTTGAGACTCTGCTGTTTGTAATTACTCAGTACTTTAGAATCAAAAACACTTGTTCCTGACTTGTAACACTCCTAATTTGGCATTAAACACTACCTATTCTCTTACCTTAAAGTTTTCTTCCTAAATCTTTTACTACTTATAGTCTGCCCAGTCTTTAGACAGAATCCTTGAGGACTATTTCTTGTCAGATTTAGTTACTGTAATTCAACTAGCTTCTTGGGCAGTGGTGTAATATATAGTAGGTTTTTAGCAAAAAAGTTAATAGAATTAGTGCATGTAATTGTACCTTTTCTCTTCCTAGAATGTATTTTAAAAGCTTCTATCTCTATGATTCTGAATGTTTTTAAAAATCTGGTGTGCTTTTTAGAACCCTGGTACTTTTAAGTAATTCCCATAATACCTTCATGATACCCCCCCCATATACTCCCATAATACCTTATTCATGAACTACTGTAAATGACAATTTACACATGTCTTTGTTAAACTGGAATTCTTAGTGAAATTGTTGAGCTCTTTTATTAAATCCTAAAGGGTTTTTTTTTTTTTTTTTTTGGTTTTATTTTTTTTTTTTTTTTTTTTTTTTTTGAGGCAGGGTCTCCCTGTAGCTCCAGCTGCCCTGGAACTTACTATGTAGACCAGCCTGGCCTTGAACTCACAGAGATCGCCTGCCTCTGCGTCCCAAGTGCTGGTGTTAAAAGCCTGCGCCACCACACCCGACCTAATTTTTTTACTTAAAAATTGTGTTTTATAAGTTAGGGGCTTATTTTCATATAAATTTTTTCTCTTAAACAACAGATTTGTGTATCTGTTTTCTACTAGAGAATTTTGATTTTTTAAAATTTATTTACTTATTTTATATATGTGTGTCTGTGTGTCTGTATGCCTGAGTATATGTATGTGCAACACATGCCTACAGTTCCTGCAGAGGCCAGAACAGGGCATCTGATCCTCCGGAACTGGAATTTCAGGCAGTTGTGAGCAGCTAGTATAGGTGATGGGAACCAATCCTAGTTCTTCACCAAGAGCAAGAAGTGCTCCTAACTGCTGAACCATCTCTCTAACCCAAAAGATTTCAGTTTTTAAAGAAGTTGGTCCAGGGCCTGGAGAGATCACTCAGCAGTTAAGAGCACTGGCTACTCTTGCAGAGGACCCAGGTTTGAATCCCAGCACCCACATGGCAGGTAACAGCCATCTGTAACTCCAGTTCCGGGGTGTCCGATGCCCTCTGCAGGCATTGCATGGCATGAGTGCAGGTATATACATGCAGGTATAACATTCATGCACACAGAGAATAAACAAAAGTTAATCAGAATGTTAATGATATAGGGAAAAAAGGTTATCAGTATATCTTAAACTTTGTTCAGCTCCATGAATTTATATTGTGATGGTATTTATTGTGTTCACTGTATCAAAAGATACCAGCCTGGCTTGGTATCTTTCGGTTTTCCTATACTATTAAGTAGAAAACATACTCTTCTTTCCCTATATAAACTATTTTTGTATTGACTGCTAATGCTATATTTGTGGAGCACTGGACTAATGCTGGGCAGTATTCTACAGATGAGATGATGAAGTCACAGACTCCTTGTTTCTAAGTAAAATCAGGAGAGACAGTACATAGTAACTTACAGTTATGGAAATTTAATGTAAAGAATTGAAAACTGTAGGATGAGATAGAATAACAAGGGGTAGGCTGTGAGAAAGCAGTTTCTAAAGAATAAGATATAACAAATATAAAACAGCTACTAGCTTTAGTGCTAAGGTAGAGCACCCAAGAAAGAAGCTCATCTGGTTCTGAGGCAGTCTTGCTGGATGGCTTAGCCATGTTTCCTTGGATAGCAAGGAAATGTCTAGGTGTCACATTGGCAAAATTTGCTGAGAACTATTGGGGGAGGGTATCCAGGAAAACATCTGCAGAGATGTCATTTTTAGAATTTGTTTGAAAGTCACATGCCCTGCTGTGCAAGCTATTCATAGACCTGTGGGATGATGTTCACAGGGGCCATCTCACTGCCCAGCAGAAGCAAGTGAAGAAAGCTGCTGGCCGTGGCACATCCTTAGCAATTTCCCTGTAATAATTAGGTTCTGGAGTCCCCTCTACTGCAGCATTGGCCATTGGAAGACTGCAGATACTGAGAGAACCAAAAGTACTCTACTTAAAGCTACTCAAGGAGGAGGCATTCTAGGAGGAACTTCTGGTGCTAGACCTTGTAGCAGCACGAATTAAAGAAACAGGCCTCAGGAAGCCTGTGTAGCAGGACTCAGCCCTTAGACAAGTTATGGGCTTTGCAGGAGACTACAGTGAGCAAAGTGGAATCAGGGTCCAAAGCCCTCTCCTGCAGTGTCTCTTTAGTATCCTTTTCTAATAAAGCATAGCAGCATGACATCTGCTAAAAGGAACATAACTAAAGTTGCAGATCTGTTTTTATAGACCAGACAGTGAGGAGTAAATCTGAAGCTAAGACACAATAAATTGATAACTTGTACAGTTCGTTCCATTGGATACTCAACTTCTGTGCACCTTCTATAGATTTAGACCCTTCTACATAAAATAAAAGCTTCATTTTATAACATATTGTGTCTGTTCATCTTCATGTTTTCAGTAAAATGAAAGTGATGTGCTTATTTCTATAGTTGGTCATGAAGTTAATATCTGTGACTTCCTCCTTCTGTTGCCCATTCCGTATTCCTTTTCATCCTCAACCAGAACCTCAGATGGTTGAGATTTTTATTTGCTAGAATAACACAAACTTTTTCCTCTGAAAGCACCTCTAACCTTTGTGATGTGAATTTTTATTGTTTTGTTGCTGAAAATTTCCACTACTTTTCATTATGAAACAAGGAAGTATCAGGAGTTACCAATGGGAAGCCCCTGGTTCCACAACCAGCCCTTTGTGCCTCCTTCGTGTAGAATCATCTCAGTTCCCTTTTGCCTTTTGAGTTTAGCCACTCCAGCCAGTGATTTGTCCTCCTTTTCCCTATAGATTTAGTGCAAGTGGGTCTTCAAAAGAGAGATAGCAGTGTCAGCTTCCAAATAAAGGAGAAGCAGTGTCATTCTCCTAATTAATTTCAGCTCTCAACTTGACACAGCCCAGAGTTATCTAACAGGGTTTCTGCCAATCCTACTGTGGGCAGTACCATTCCTGGGCCGGGGCCCTTGACTATATCAAAAAAGCTAGCTGAGCAAAAGCTAGGAGCAGGCCAGTAAATAGCATTCCTCCATGGTTCCTGCTTCAATTTTTGCTTGAGTTCCTACCCTGATTTCCCTCAATAATAGTTCATGATCTGAAAGTGTAAGCTGAAATAAACTCCTTCAAGAGTTGGATTTGTTCATTGTTTTATCACAGCAACAAAAAGAAAGCTAAAGTATCCTTTAAGTGGGAGGTAATTCAAAATAGTTAACACCTGGAAAGGAAGACTTTACACTGAAGGAAATACTTGGCATTTGGAGAATTTTTGCAAATATAGAATGGGGGAGTACTGATTAATTTCTAAATTGAAAAAAATTATCTTTTATATTTATTTATTGTGTGTATATGTATGGATGTATATGCATGTATGGGCATATGGGTGCCACAGTACAGATATGGATGTCCCAAGACACTTGTAGGAGTCACTTCCATTCTTCTACCATGAGGGTTCCAGGGATCAAAATTAGGTGGTCAAACTTTCAGGCAAGCATCTTTACCTACTGAGCCATCATATTAATCCTGATAAAAGTATCAATCAGTTATTATGTCTAAGAATTTAAAAGTTAGCAGTTTGTGGTTCCATAGGTGTCAGTGATACAAAGCTACTCTATAATAAGAACTCTACTTGAAGCTGGGGCAATGGCTCAGTGGTAGAGTACCTGCTGTACTAGCATGAATACTTGAGTTTGGATCCTCAGCATCCATGTAAAAGCTGGGCTGTGGTGACATACATTTGTAACACCAGTGCTAAAGGAGTGGAGACAGGCAGACCCTTGCCACTCACTGACCACTCAGCTGAAATGGCAAGTCCAAGGCTCAGGGAGAGAACCCATCTCAGAAAATAAGGCAGAGAGCAGTAGAGGACAATATCAAATGTCCACCTCTCTACATCATGTGCACATGCAGTGCATATACCATACACACACACACACACACACACACACACACACACACACACACCAACAGAATCCTTCTAATTATGGAAAAAGGAGGAGGGGACAGATTAAGTTCACTTCAATGACAGTTTGTTTTTTTAAAAAAACTATATGTATAGCAATATTTACACATTAAATAACACTATAGTAGAATGATTTGATAAAATTTTAAACAGAGGAAGAAAGAGAAAAATTTCAGCTTATGGAATCCCTCTCCCCAGAACAAATGAAACACCCCCCCACTTTTTCCTATGTGGGTCAGCGTTATGAATGTATTCAGTGACTGGTCATGTCTTATTCTAGTCATGCACTAATGGTCAATGGAACTGGAAAGAAAGTTCAGCTTTCACTGTATGAAAGGAGTAACACGCTGCATTCTTTTGGAATGCAAAATGGTTCTTGCTACTTCAATACATAGTAAGTTGAATTCTTGAAAGGAATTTATATCATTTCCAGGTTCTGTTTGTGTGGTTGATACTCTGGTGTGTGTGTGTGTGTGTGTGTGTGTGTGTGTGTGTGTGTGTGTGTAGAGAAAGAAAAGTTATCTCCAATCTCCAAAATCATTTTTTGAAGTAAAATGAAGAAAAACGGAACTGAATAAGAATGTAGGGTCTTTTCAAGTTGTCAGATGTGGCAGTTCTTTCATTGTATTGTTTATTGTTAAATAATTGACAAGCTATATAATCTTTGTATAATCCATATGAACATCCCATGGTCCTCTAGAATGTAGCATACATGTTTGTTAGGAGAGACAGTAGATGGGAAGATTTAACGGTGTTGTAGTGTTATACTTCTTAACTTTGGTGAAAAGTTAAGTAGATCTCCCCTACCAAAACAAAGCAGCTATTGAAAAGATTTTGAAGTGGGAGCCAGAAAGCAATAAATTTAGTAATAGAAGTCCTGTAGAGGAGGAAATGTGTTTGAGGGTGTTGGCATTTATGGAGAATGTAACATTTAAAGAAATTCAAAGAGATGAGAGTTTAGTGTGGCAGTAATGGTGGCTTGTAGAAGTCAGGAGCACATAAGCATCTTGAAGGCAGAGACTTGGGTTTTGTTCTTTATTATAGCCCCATTCCAGCAATACGGGGTACATGTTTGTGTCCCACTTTCTAGCTGTATGATCTTTGACAATTGGTATAATCTTGCCTCAGTTTCATGATCACTAAAATAGATGAAATAATGACTATCTAAAAACTTGTTAAGAAAAATTTAGAATCATTTGATCATAAAAAATTAAGAATCATAAGACAGTGACCAAAGATTACATGATTAGAACTTTCCAAAGTACTTAAGTATGTTGGAAAGAGGTTAAAATTGACTTTTAGGAATGAAGTAGCATCGTTTGTCATTGAGTATGCTATAAATGTGCCTTCCCCCAATTCATATGTAGAAACTGGTCAATAGGACAGCGTTACTTTTAGAAAGTGATTCAGTTGTAAGAACAGAGCCCTCATAAGGATCAATGACCTTGTAAAATGGGTTCAAGGGAGCTATTTGCCCCCTTCCGTTATGTAAGGATGTGATGTAAATGTGCAGAAAACTAGACAATAAATCTACCACCTCCCTGCCCTTTACTTCTCAGCCTCCAGACCTGTAATAATGAATATATATTCTCTATAAATTACCTATTCTAAGATATTTTCTTCTGTAGTCTAAATAGACTACCATACCATCTTAAGAGACTAGGGAAGAGCATTAAATAGAAAATAGTATTTTAGTTTAAATTTTTTTTTAATTGAAATTTTTGTGTATTTCATACAGAACAGCCCAAACAATTCTTAATCATCTTTATCTTTATACACTCTACCCCATTAGCACCCTCCTATAGCCTCCGCTCCCCCAAGCCCATATACTTGGTCATCCCTGTTAAGGCCCACTGGGTTGTCAGTGTCCCCAGCTGTTCCCCAGTGCAAGTCAATCCACTAAGTCTAGTCCCCAGTGCAAGTTAATCCACTAAGTCTAGTCAGTCTATCTAGAGTACCTTGTTCTAGGAAGATCAGCTCTTCTTCATCTAGCAGCTATCAGTTGCCAATGTTCCAGATAAGATTGAGGTCTGCTGTTCATTTTTCCAGTTCTATGCTCGGTTATTATCTGCCTGAGTTTGCATGGGACTTGTGTATGCTGATGCCATTGCCATAGAATCATATGAGCAGATTCCCAGGAGCTTGTAGGACTCTGTTTCCATATGGTCATATACCTCCTCCCCGGCTCTTAAAATCTTTCCACCCCATCTTCTGTGTTGGTCCCTGAGTCTTGGGTGGGTGAAGTTTAATAAAGAGATCCTGTCCAAGGGCCAGCATGCAACAGACTCTTGATCTCTGCATTTTGACTATTTGTGACCTTTTGTGTTCCTGGCCCTCTGCCTGATGAAGGAGCTTCATTATTGAGAACTGAGAGATTCATTAGTGTCCTCTTCTTTGTCCCTGTTCTGTGTTCCATGAGCCTTAGGTGTAGAGGTTGCATTGTAAATGTGTCCCCTAGGCCTGGGCAGTTTGTAGACAATACCATTTGTGACCAGTTGTGGTACTTGGTAATAGTCTCTGACTGGTACAAAATGAGCTTCTTTGATGAGTGTGACTGGGATATTTGTCTGTAAATATAAGGGGACAAATTTTGCACATAGTAAGAAATCACATTAGTCTAGCTATGTGACAGTCTTGGTGTTCTCTTCAAGATCTATGGCCACTCCAGCCATGTGTATTAGGTTATGTTTACATTACCACACTTTGTTTCCCCCTTTCGTGTGGGCATTTAGTCAAATTCAGTAGCTGTTGATTGCCCCCAAATAAGAGTGCCAGCACTGTACCAATGATGTATGCTGTGCTGGCCATTGATGTGATTATTTGATTTTGAAGCTGACATTGGATCATCCATTGATGTTTTCCCTTGGCACTTTCACAGCGCTCTCCAAAACCATAAGAACTATCCTTCAGGGGAAGTGGTTGTAGGTCGGTTGCAGCTCTATTGCTCCAAATCCTGTGTCTGAAGTGTGTTCTGTCTTTGGCAGTAGGGTCTTACCTTCAAGTTCTTCTGGGAGGCCATCAAGGCTGTGGCAATAGCCTGAATAACTTGGGGAGTCTCTTGGACCACCCTGGCCAAGAACTCAAAGGAAGGTATCTCCTGTCTGGCAATTTCTTGTTATGTAGCATTTAGCTATACACAGACTTTAATTTTTAAAAATGAAAGAATGTTAAACTTAAAAAAAATTGTTTTATGTCAGGCTTGGTGGAGCATGCCCTTTGTCCCAGCACTTGGGAGGCAGAGGTAGGTGGATCTCTGTGAGTTCGAGGTCAGCTTGATCTATATAGGGGGTTCCAGGACAGTTGGGGCTGTAGGGAGACCCTGTCTCAAAAAGACCAAAAAATTTAAGAAAATTGTTTTGACTTACTTATTTTTATGAGTGTTTTGCCTACTTGTATGTAAGTGCATCTGTGTCATGCAGTGCCTGTGGAGGCCAGAGAGGACATTGGATCCCTGGAACTGGAGTTATGGATGATTGTTAACTGCCATGTGGGTGCTGTAAACCAAATCTGGTTCCAAACTGGGTCCTCTGCAAGAGTAGCTCATACTCTTAACTGCTGAGCCATCTCTCCAGCCTCTAGAATCTGCTTTTTGAGACAAAATAATTTTCTGAGGTTTTAACTGGCATTTCATTGCCTTTGTAGATCATTTTCGAAAACCTCATACCCTTAAAATGTTAAACCTTTCTATTCATGAGTATGAACTAACTTCCCAACTTACTTAGTTATTTGGGGTTTTTTTTTCATAATTGATTTGCAATTTTCCTTGTAAAGGTATTGCACATATTTTGTAGATTTATACCTAAGTATTTCATAAAGTATAATGGTGGATATGTGTGATTAGAAATTTGTCCAAATCCATAAAATGTACAACACCAAGAGAGAACTAAGACATGTCTGTGTACAGGCTCACTGAGTTTTATGGTTTGCATTCTGCTGGAGGATTTTGATAATGGCAAAAGCTCTGCATGTGTGAGTATATGAGAAGACTCTGCTTTTTGCTCCATTTTGTTATAAAACTAAAACTATTAAAAAACAAACTAAAACTATTTTAAATTAATTTTAGCTGCTTTTTGCCTCATGTACAATTGGCATTTTTCCAAACATTTTCTTATAATTATCACATGATTTAAATATTAAAGTTTTGCTCAGTTAAGAATATTTTATGGTTGGAGTAACTGTAGTTTTCTAATCCCATTTCAATGTTTTTTGGACTTAAACTTTAGACATAAATATAAATTAAATTCATTGAATCAGATGCCTCATGATTTTCACTATTTTTTAAAATCTCATGACAAATTTATCACGTTCTCTTCTTGTAGCCATTTATTCTGTGTACTTGTAGTTACTTGCAATACTTAAATTTATGAATTGTTTTTTGATGTAGTTAAAAATCAGTTGAAATTTATCTATGGTTTTATGCTTAAAAACATTCATAGACAGTATAAATCTTCCATCAGTAGTCCACACATCATTCTAGTTGAAGTAAGTAGAACTTATCCAAAAATCATATAGCTCAGTCTGGCTAGGAAATACAGAGCTTGGAGAAGTAAGCCAGGTGGTGTGTCAGTATGACATCTTTACCTGTGAGATATCTCATGTAGGAGTATCATACTTTTTCCTTATTGTGCTCATTGCACAAGATGGGTCATTTTTCCTCTGTCTTCATGGGAATATAGTAAATAAATTATTTTCCTACTTCAGAATACGTGCCTACATAATTTTTTAAAAAAGCACTTAGTTTTATTGTTAGACTGATTTTTTTCTCTATTAAATATAGCTTAACTTTAAGAGCAAGGAACATACTAGTTTCAAACTAGTATGTACTTAAAGGTTGAGAGAATTTGTAGAATTTTTATAAATGATCATATGCTCAACATTTTCTGAGAATCTGCTGTGTTGGTTTCCTGCTGAACATCCAACCTGGAATACATAGAAAAGCTTTGTAGTGGTATCTCCATCTGTCATAGATGCCTACATTTTTTATGCTAAAGTTGTTTGTGTTTATTCTTTTGGCTATTCAGTCCAAACATGCATTCTATTTTATATAGTTTGTGTAAAATATTTTCAGTAAGTATATGCTACTAAGTATATGATTTAAAGCCTCAAAATAATGGAAAAATTATAACCTTTGTATATCAAAAGGAAGATTAAAATGTGGTTCCTATAGTTGGTATTCATGCCCCAGTTAGTATTCTTGCTTTGCTCCTTATAAGATGTGTGATCATGGACAGTTGGTTTAACTTCCCCTCTGTGTCTAGATCTCTAAAATGGGAAAATGATGATAGAACTTCCTAAGGTTTTTGTGAGGGTTAGATTTGAGTACTTCACATAACCATAACAGTACCTGGTACAGAGCTATTAAAGACATATTACTGTTTTTGTTAATGTTGTTAGTTGTTGTCAATGTCACTATATCTGTTAGGCCCAATAGCCTGGTATTAAATTTTCTGAGTGCCTCATAATGTGACTAAGTTCACTATTGCTCTTTCTGTTCCTGAGTTCACTATTGCTTTTCCATCTAATGGTTTTACTGTACAATTCTTGTATCTTTACATAGTGCCCATATATCTGACTTTCTGTTGCAGTCTTCTAAGAAATATATATCCACAAATATTTTAATTTTCTATTAGTGCCTTTGGTACTATATTTGTTCACTGTATAGAGTATGCTTTTAAAAGTATATGTATATTTTAGATGTTTTTATGCCACTTAAAGATTTCTTTGTAAACATTTATTTGTGGAGATTATTTGTCTCTGAAAATTGTGATCATTGATCATTCCTTCTGTTTCTGAGGTGTAAGGTCAGAAATGTCTTTTAACTGAAACACAGATATTCTTTCATGAATAATAACTGTGGTATTAAAGAAGCCACTGACTATTATTAGAAAAGG